>NW_003302554.1:8754125-8794125 GCF_000004255.2 Arabidopsis lyrata subsp. lyrata
CTGGGATAAACATCAAACTTAATATAGATATTGAAAGAGTAAATATTCGCCAGCGAATCTTTTTTTTTTTAATAAAAGTAATAAAATACGAAAAAAAATTTAAAAAGATAAAAGAAAATAAGGATTTGTTAGAATATTCTAACGCTAATAAAAACGACATTCGAGATGATGATATTACGTTATTTTTAAATAAATAGAATTCATCTTGGATTCGATTTCGAAAAAGACATACACAAATTTAGAAGAGATCAGATGAAATTTAATACCATGATTAATAGAATTAATCATTAACTACATCTATATCTTAATACAAGCTTTTTTATTCCTTTTATTCGCGAGGAGCTGGATGAGAAGAAACTCTCACGTTCAGTTCTGTAGTAGAGATGGAATTTCTAATTTAGAACCATCAACTATAACCCAAAAAGAACCAGATTTCGTAAACAACATCGAGGAAGACTAAAAGGAATATCTTCTCGTGGGAATCGTATTTGTTTTGGCAGATATGCTCTTCAAACACTTGAACCCGCTTGGATCACATCTAGACAAATAGAAGCAGGGCGACGAGCAATGACACGAAATGTACGACGTGGTGGAAAAATTTGGGTACGTATATTTCCAGACAAACCAGTTACAGTAAGACCTGCGGAAACGCGTATGGGTTCTGGGAAAGGATCCCCCGAGTATTGGGTAGCTGTGGTTAAACCAGGTAAAATCCTTTATGAAATGGGTGGTGTACCCGAAAATATAGCCAGAAAAGCTATTTCAATAGCGGCATCAAAAATGCCTATAAAAACCCAATTCATTATTTCTGAATAGGAATATAGAATGAAAAAGCTAAATAACATTTAAGGATAAAAAGATTATCAATTTTATTTTTTTGACAAACAATATTTTTTTACTTCGTCCTTTGCATTAAAAGAAGAGATACAAAAAAAATGATATGATTCAACCACAAACCTATTTGAATGTAGCAGACAACAGCGGGGCTCGAGAATTGATGTGTATTCGAATAATAGGAGCTAGTAATCGCCGATATGCTCATATTGGTGACGTTATTGTTGCTGTAATCAAAGAAGCAATACCAAATACTCCTCTAGAAAGATCAGAAGTGATTAGAGCTGTAATTGTACGTACTTGTAAAGAACTCAAACGTAATAATGGGACGATAATACGATATGATGACAATGCCGCAGTTGTCATTGATCAAGAAGGAAATCCAAAAGGAACTCGAGTTTTTGGGGCGATCCCACGGGAATTGAGACAATTAAACTTTACTAAAATAGTTTCATTAGCTCCTGAGGTATTATAAGATCTAAATATCGATAGTTTAGTATAGGATTAAAAAAACTGGTATTGAAATAAAATTAATTAATAGATTGTGTATCACGCATATACCCTTAATAATAAAATATTAAGAATTTAATTCATATATTAATATATAATTCGTCTATATCTATATATAAATAAAAGAAAAAGAACATGTTGATTATATCAAAATTATAGAACAATAAGGAATTTTAACTTATCATGGGGAAAGACACTATTGCTGATATAATAACCTCTATACGAAATGCTGACATGAATAGAAAAGGAACGGTTCGGATAGGATCGACTAACATCACCGAAAGTATTGTTAAAATCCTTTTACGAGAGGGTTTTATCGAAAACGTAAGGAAACATCGCGAAAGCAACCAATATTTTTTGATTTTAACCCTAAGACACAGACGAAATAAGAAAGAATCCTATAAAACGATTTTAAATTTAAAGAGAATAAGTCGGCCGGGTCTACGAATCTATTCTAACTCTCAACGAATTCCACGAATTTTAGGCGGAATAGGAATTGTAATCCTTTCGACTTCTCAAGGTATAATGACAGACCGAGAAGCTCGACTAAAAAGAATCGGCGGAGAAATTTTGTGTTATATATGGTAATCCTTCTAATATAAAAATTACATATCTGGAACTTACGATTTGTGAAAAAAAGGGGGTTGTGTAATACCACCCCTGTTCAAAAAAGTTTCGGATGTTTTACTTCGAATGAAATTAAAGAAAAAATGAATTAATGAAAGTTTTCTTTCTGAATCACTTCCGAACGGCATGGTTCGATTTTGTTTAGATACTAAAAATTTTTTTTTAGTTCATGCTTCTGAAAGGATTCGACATATTTTTGTATAGGTATACCTATAGGAGAAAAAGGTAAAATTTTTAGTAAGTTCTTAGGTATAAGTTAATCAGGGGACAGCCATTTTCTAGACTCCATAACAAGGATTCAAATAAGTAAGTGGTTTTTTCAATTTCAACCATTCCTTTCACGAAGATACAATTCAAGATTCAAAAATATCAAGAAACCTTTTTTTCGTCCACCAATAAATATATTCACAGAATTAAGGAATAACAACTATGAAAATAAGGGCTTCCGTTCGTAAAATTTGTGAAAAGTGTCGACTAATCCGCAGGAGGGGACGAATTATAGTAATTTGTTCCAACCCGAGGCATAAACAAAGACAAGGATAATCTTACTAAAGGAACTAAAGTAAAGGAAAAGGCACTTCCAAAGAGTTGGAAAAAAGGGTCTGTTTTGACATGAAATGGATATATCCATATATTTCTTGTGAAATGAAAAAATATGGCAAAACCTATATTAAGAATTGGTTCGCGTAAAAATACACGTAGTGGTTCACGTAAAAATGTACGTAGAATACCAAAGGGAGTTATTCATGTTCAAGCAAGTTTCAACAATACCATTGTGACCGTTACAGATGTACGGGGTCGGGTGATTTCTTGGTCCTCCGCGGGTACTTGTGGATTCCGGGGTACAAGAAGAGGAACGCCTTTTGCTGCCCAAACCGCAGCAGGAAATGCTATTCGAGCAGTAGTGGATCAAGGTATGCAACGAGCTGAAGTAAGGATAAAAGGCCCTGGACTCGGAAGAGATGCAGCATTACGAGCTATTCGTAGAAGCGGTATACTTTTAAGTTTCGTACGAGATGTAACCCCTATGCCACATAATGGTTGTAGACCCCCTAAAAAAAGACGTGTATAGAACTAAATAAAGGCTGAAAGGGTTTCAAGAGAAATAAACGATTCAATGATCTGATCAAATAAAATTACTATGGTTCGAGAGAAAGTCAAAGTATCTACTCGGACACTACAGTGGAAGTGTGTTGAATCAAAAAGAGACAGTAAGCGTCTTTATTATGGACGCTTTATTCTGTCTCCACTTATGAAAGGTCAAGCCGACACAATAGGCATTGCGATGCGAAGAGCTTTACTTGGCGAAATAGAAGGAACATGTATTACACGTGCAAAATCTGAGAACATACCACATGACTATTCTAACATAGTAGGTATTCAAGAATCAGTACATGAAATTTTAATGAATTTGAACGAGATTGTATTAAGAAGTAATCTATATGGAACGCGCAACGCGCTTATTTGTGTCCAAGGTCCTGGATATATAACTGCTCGAGACATAATTTTACCGCCCTCTGTAGAAATCATTGATAATACACAGCATATAGCTACCTTAACGGAAACAATAGATTTGTGTATTGAATTAAAAATCGAGAGGAATCGCGGATATAGTCTAAAAATGTCAAATAACTTTGAAGACAGAAGTTATCCTATCGATGCTGTATTCATGCCTGTTGAAAACGCGAATCATAGTATTCATTCTTATGGGAATGGGAATGAAAAACAAGAGATTCTTTTTCTAGAAATATGGACAAATGGAAGTTTAACTCCTAAAGAAGCACTTCATGAAGCCTCCCGGAATTTGATTAATTTATTTATTCCTTTTCTACATGTAGAAGAAGAAACGTTCTATTTAGAGAACAATCAGCATCAAGTTACTTTACCCTTTTTTCCTTTTCATAATAGATTAGTTAACCTAAGAAAAAAAACAAAAGAACTAGCCTTTCAATATATTTTTATTGACCAATTAGAATTGCCTCCCAGAATCTACAATTGTCTCAAAAAGTCCAATATACATACATTATTGGACCTTTTGAATAACAGTCAAGAAGACCTTATCAAAATTGAACATTTTCACGTAGAAGATGTAAAAAAGATATTAGACATTCTAGAAAAAAAATAGAAAAAGCATTTCAATTTCAAATTGAAATGGATTTTAAACCTTCAACGTAATTTCGATTTTCCAGTCGAACCCATTTTAATTAATTAATTAAATTAATTAGATATGTATCTAGGGAGAATTCATTTGGAAATGACTACTCCCTAGATACCCACGTCGTTTATTTTACAATTGAATAAATTTAATTAAAAAAGACCTAAAGTTAGAGATTTATCAATCGGTAATGTTGCTCCAATACCTAACCACAGGGCCGCCGCGGTGCCAATCAAAAAAACGGTTGTCGCTACTGGACGACGAAATGGATTTTGAAACTTATTAACATTTTCCAAAAAGGGTACGGTTAATAATCCCGCTGGTACTGAAACCATTAAAAGAACACCCAATAATTTGTTAGGCACTGTACGAAGTATTTGAAATACAGGAAAGAAATACCATTCAGGTAATATTTCCAAAGGAGTTGCAAAAGGATCCGCAGGTTCACCAATCATTGATGGTTCTAAAACCGCTAAGCCTACGTTACAGGCAATGGTACCAAGAATGACTACTGGAAAAATATATAAAAGGTCGTTGGGCCATGCGGGTTCCCCGTAATAATTGTGACCCATACCTTTAGCTAATTTAGCTCGTAATACAGGATCATTCAAATCTGGTTTTTTTGTTATTGGGATAGGTGAATTCTTATGGATCCATCCCCCGAGGGAACCGGACATGATAATTTTTTATCATCCGGCTCGAGCAAGAATTAACCAAACTAAATGAATACATACAAAAAATATAATTTAATATGTAAAAAAAGAATTATCCGATTCCAAAGTTATTGCAACTAAAGATTCCAGAAATTCCATTCTTACAGGTAAATGCTCAACACCCACGTAAGCTTAAAAAAATTAAGTGCTTTCTGGGTCGTCTCATACCTTATAAATTTGTCCTTAATCTCAAAAATTATATCGAGATTTTTCAAATACAAAGGATTTACTTGTTACTAATGGAGTCTACCCTCTACTCTTCATTAGATCCTGTATTCACTCCGATAGTATCATAAATCGAGTCGATGCAGAGAAAATGAATGCATTTACATACTATTAATTATTTTCTTTTAATTATTTTCTTTTTTTTAGTCCAAAATAACTAAAAACATAATCAGGATTATGTTCCATCCCTTAATCTACTGGATTTTACGGAGCCCACTCATCCACGGCAGCGTCGGGTATGATCATAGAAAAGATTCTCTTAAAGTGAACCAGCCTATCCCCTGTATGGGGCTTACACAGTGGTTGGAACAAAGACACATTTGGTTGTGAATTCCAATGTAGCAGATAAAGTCATATTTCTGCACGGCCCGATCAATAGTTCAAGTCACACACTCCCATAATCCATTATCTCTTCATAGAATTCCCTTCAACTTTTTATGTCAAAAAAATAATAAAATATTGTGGAGTTGAAGGGAAATATCCAAATACATGTCTTATTTTTTTAATAATCCATATTTATAGCAATAAAATACTATCGTTCCTTCACCAAGTAATAAGTAAGTACAAATATCTAGAATCTATATTATTTATAAGGGACCAGAAATACCTTGCTTACGTATCATTAGGAAATGCATTAACATAAAGACGGCCGTAAGAAGAGGTAATACAAAAGTGTGTAAACTATAAAAACGAGTCAAAGTGGATTGTCCAACACTAGCACTTCCGCGTAATAATTCTACAAGAGGTGATCCTATTACCGGAATAGCGTCAGGTACACCTGTTACAATTTTGACTGCCCAATAACCAATTTGATCCCAAGGTAAAGAATAACCTGTTACACCAAAAGATGCGGTCAATACACCCAGAACCACACCAGTAACCCAAGTTAATTCGCGAGGTTTTTTAAAACCACCGGTGAGGTATACACGAAATACGTGCAGGATCATCATTAGGACCATCATACTTGCCGACCATCGATGAACTGATCGGATTAACCAACCAAAGTTAGCTTCAGTCATTATATATTGAACAGAAGCAAAAGCTTCAGTAACGGTTGGACGGTAATAAAAAGTCATAGCAAATCCCGTAGCTACTTGTACTAAAAAACAAGTAAGGGTAATTCCGCCTAGACAATAAAATATGTTGACATGCGGAGGAACATATTTACTAGTTATATCATCTGCAATCGCCTGAATCTCAAGGCGTTCTTCGAACCAATCATAAACTTTATTGAGATAGGTAAACCAAGGTTACTCCCCCTCCAAGAACTGTATATGAGAATTTCATCTCGTACAGCTCAAACAAAAAAAGACCTAAATACTGATTGAAACAGATATGGAATATAAAGTTTTAAACTTGTCTCTTATTCAATATTATTTAAAGATATGAAAGAGTCAAAATGCGAAAGCTCGTCTTTGTGGTTAAATGCCAAAAAATCAAGTAAGCTCATTCGTCTTTATGTTGTGTTGATCGTTACAGGCCTCTTGAATCTTCTAGATTACCTATCTTTATTGTCTTTTTTATTTGGTATTTGTATGGAACGGGGATAGGGATTTCTTCTTGTTTTCTTTATTATTGATAGGAATTCTCTTGTTAAGACCCTACTTAACTAATCAATTGAAACCTCAGATTCATACGAGAACCACGATAATTCAATGAAACCTTCAAAGTCCAAAGTTCACTGAGTGAGAACCATTGGATCATCACTTATTCAATCAAAAAAATAGCTATAATGACTAAAAACATAAAATACAAAGAAGCGTTTGTCCTTTGATCCAAATAAGAGTTTAAAAGCAGAAAAATTTTTTGATTTATTAAAGTTTATAAGATAGAACGGAAAGAAGTCCGGCTACGAGGTCTGAGTATTAAGTATGAATCATAGTTCGAATACTTTGTGATCTATTTGATCTATTTCGTGCTCCAGATATTCGAATGAATATCCGACGAAGTAAAACCATCTTGATAAAGATGACAGACCCCATTCTCTGTACTATCCATAGGGTCAATTCTAACAAGTCACACACTCATATTCCGGAAATATACAATGCAGAAAAAATTTTCGCGGCCGAACTACCAAAGGAGAATAGGCTAAAGTTGTTAGACCTACATACTTTACGTTTTTGTACCGAGCTAAAAGCTAGAACTTCAAGATTCTTCTCAGTCTAATTCACTGAAATTCCATCCAGTAGAACAGAAGAATTATAAATCTCCAAAATAATAGATAGGAATACCGCAAATAGAGCCATTGCAACACCCATCAAAGGGGTCGTTCCCCATCCAGGAGCTACTTTACCATATTCGGAATTCAATGGTTTCAATAACTTCCCTACAGTAGTGCTTCTTGGACCAGATCTAGAACTATCCTCAACAGTTTGTGTAGCCATAAATCTTATTTTGTATTCATTACGATCTGTTGACTTTGTATACCATTCCGTTGTAAATAAATGATCTTAGCATAGATCCGGTGTGGTCTTTCAATTCTATAATAATGGAAACAGCAACCCTAGTCGCCATCTTTATATCTGGGTTACTTGTAAGTTTTACTGGGTATGCTCTATATACTGCCTTTGGGCAACCCTCTCAACAACTAAGAGATCCATTCGAGGAACACGGGGACTAGTTGACGTAATCAGCCTCCAAATATTTGGAGGCTGATTACGTCAATGAAAATAATGAAAATTTTTTTCATTTTTTAGTTGAAATTTTAGGTGGTTCCCGAAAAAAAATAGCGAAAAAAATTATCCCTAAAGTGGATACTAAGAGAAATGTATAAACCAATGCTTCCATAAATTTGATCGTGGTTTACAATTATAGCTTTCATACCTGTTTTGTTTACTTGGGAGTATCCCTCTGGATAAAGACAGAAAAAGAGTCAAAGAAACGGCAGCGATTTAAATCAAGATTCCTACAGTACCCTACCTATTAAATAAAATAATAAACAGAAACTAGAAGAAAAAAAGCAATGTTGCATCAGACTGCTTGTCGTTTTGTAGTTGGATCTCCAAGTTTTTGGAATGCCCCAAATTCCACTTGAGCATCCAAATCTGGATCAATACCAGCAAAAACATCTCTGAAGAGGGTTCTAGCACCATGCCAAATGTGTCCAAAGAAGAAAAGTAGAGCAAACGAAGCATGTCCAAACGTAAACCAACCTCTTGGGCTGCTACGAAAAACACCATCGGATTTCAAAGTCGCACGATCTAATTCAAAAATCTCACCCAATTGAGCCCGTCTAGCATATTTTTTCACAGTTGCGGGATCACTATAACTCACTCCATTGAGTTCACCACCATAAAACTCAACAGTTACACCTACTTGTTCGACACTATATTTTGATTCTGCCCTTCTAAACGGGACGTCGGCTCTAACAATTCCGTCTCCGTCTACCAAAACAACCGGAAAAGTTTCAAAAAAAGTAGGCATACGGCGTACAAAAAGTTCACGCCCTTCTTTATTCCTAAAGACGGGGTGGCCCAACCATCCAACAGCTATTCCATCCCCATTGTCCATTGAACCTGCTCGGAATAACCCCCCTTTTGCTGGATTATTACCAATATAATCATAAAAAGCTAATTTTTCAGGAATTTTAGCCCAAGCTTCTGATAAACTTTGATTTTCAGCCAGTCCAGCACTAACTCTTCGATATATTTCTTGTTGAAAGTATCCCTGATCCCATTGATAACGAGTAGGACCAAATAATTCGATAGGAGTAGTTGCAGAACCATACCACATAGTTCCAGCAACAACAAAAGCTGCAAAAAAGACAGCAGCAATACTACTGGAAAGAACGGTTTCAATATTGCCCATACGTAATCCTTTGTATAGACGTTGAGGCGGACGAACACTAAGATGGAATAGGCCCGCTAATATACCCAACGTCCCTGCTGCAATATGATGAGAGGCTATTCCTCCCGGAACAAAAGGGTCAAAACCCTCCACGCCCCACGCCGGGTTTACGGGTTGGACCTTTCCGGTTAGTCCATAAGGGTCGGATACCCATATTCCAGGACCATATAATCCTGTTACATGAAATGCGCCAAAACCGAAGCAAGCCACTCCTGAAAGAAATAAATGAATTCCAAAAATCTTGGGCAAATCCAAAGAAGGTTTTCCTGTACGTTCATCACAAAAAATTTCTAGATCCCAATATACCCAATGCCAAATAGCTGCCAAGAAGCACAAACCAGAAAACACGATATGTGCTCCGGCTACCCCTTCGTAACTCCAAAGACCCGGATTCGTTATAGTCCCTCCTGTAATATTCCAACCGCCCCACGAATTGGTTATTCCTAAACGAGTCATGAAAGGTATAACGAACATACCTTGTCTCCACATTGGATCAAGAACGGGGTCGGAGGGATCAAAAACTGCTAATTCATATAGAGCCATCGAACCAGCCCAACCAGCAACCAGAGCAGTATGCATTATATGAACAGAAAGTAAACGACCGGGATCATTCAATACAACAGTATGAACACGATACCAAGGCAAACCCATGGAAATACCCCTTTATCAACGAAAAATAGACACTATGTAACTTTATTGCATTGGAAAAAACTATGCTACGTACCCCCCTTTTTAGGTAATTATTTCGGAGAAAGGATTAATATTTGTTCTATTCTGTTAGTAATAATGGAACAATTCAATTCATAGAAAAAAGGGAAGCGGATCTATTCTATATCCGATAAGTACCAATATGCAATGGGGGTGAATCCTATTTTATATGAACCAAGATAGCTATTATTGTTGATCATTCAGAAGCCCGTTCGTAAAAAATTTCCTTTAGTTTTATTCATTCTCTCTTACTTTACTTTTATTTTATATTTTATTTTAGCTTATTCAACTTATGTATTAAATATCATTAATTTAAATATGATTAATAAAGTAGGAAAAAAGGATAATAGTATTAAAAACCGAAACCCCAATTTTACGTTTCCACATCAAAGTGAAATAGAGAACTTCATTCTCTTTTTTTTCATTTCATGCCTATTGGCGTTCCAAAAGTACCTTTTCGAAGTCCTGGAGAAGGAGATACATCTTGGGTTGACATATAGTGCGACTTGTCAGATATATCGGGCTATATGGGATTTCCCCATTTTCTCCCTCGATCGAGATATCCTCTGTTTCGCTCAAAAAGATTGATTGAATTTTCAAAAATTTGTAACGCGAAGCGCAAAAAATAAAGTGGAATTAAATGCAGGGAGTATTTAAATTGATATTAGATTATCAAAATTTTTTTATGGTTTACGTGATCGGACTAATAAAATGAAGTATCCAGGCTCCGTTTAGCAAAAACCCAATTGATAATTAATATATAATATTTTTATAATTACTACTTATATGATATGTAAAATTATGATAAAAATTCTATAAAAAAAATTGAAACAGGGCGATCTAAAACTGTTGCTCAAATCAAATAATATAATTCAAAATTTTTTGACTATTTGACAGAAGACATGTGAAAGAAATGAATTGAAAAAAAAAAGAAGGAGTAGTAAAAAAAGACGCGGTATTTGGTTCATTTGTCCTATATGTGCAAATCAAAATCGGGCAAATTTTTCCTTTTACTCGGGGTAGAGCATAAACCTAAAAAATGGAATAAAAAAAGGAAGAAGCCCGTTCAGGAACAAGAAAAAACCATCGCCATTTCAACTGAATCTCGATGAAAAAAAAATATCAATGAATCAAATGAGTCTGACAGGGTTAATCAATCGTTTTATTAGAGGATTATAATATCTAATACAAGGTACAAGGCACCAAAACTAAAATTTTCTTTTACTTTTGGGAGCAAGCCCTTCCGTTATAAGTTAGAAAGAAAAACCCTCTATGAAAAAAGGGGAGGTTGGAATCGACACATTGATTTTTTCACAATTTTTGTTGAACCGTATGCACCAAAAGGTGCCTGTACGGCTCCTAAGGAATAAAAATTTATCCTAATCAACCGACTTTATCGAGAAAGATTATTTTTTTTAGGCCAAGAGGTTGATACCGAAATCTCGAATCAACTTATTAGTCTTATGATATATCTCAGTATAGAAAAGGATACCAAAGATCTTTATTTGTTTATAAACTCTCCTGGTGGATGGGTAATATCTGGAATGGCTATTTATGATACTATGCAATTTGTGCGACCCGATGTACAGACAATATGCATGGGATTGGCCGCTTCAATAGCATCCTTTATCCTGGTCGGAGGAGCAATTACCAAACGTATAGCATTCCCTCACGCTTGGCGCCAATGAGTTTTTTTTTTCTCGAAAAAAATACTATGCCTTCGCCATCGTAAATATGAATTAGTTAAGTAATAATAGCATGGCACTTCGAATTCAATATGAAATTTTTTAGATTAAAAAAAAAATTCGATTATATATTGAAAGAGTAGTATGAGATAAGGAAGAGGTTTTTCAAATGATATCTTACCTATTCGGGCACATTTCAGCGTCACAAACTTTGTTTTCACACCGTACAAAAAAAAAAAAAAAAGACACTTTGGGATTGCTGAATCATAGACGAATCAAAAAAATGATATATAAAGCAACGGAACCATCATAGTATTTTTTTAACTCCTACAAAAAAAAGAAGGATGGTAATTGGATGATTTCTGGATCTGCGTATAATACAACCTATATTTTGTTTTCTTTCGCCAAAAGGAAAGGTCAAAAAAGTCAATTCCATTGTGGAGCCGTATGCAATGCACAAAAAAAGCCTGTACGGTTATTCAATTTTATCTGTTTTTTTTTGTTTTGGTTATCCCGTCTCATTCTGCGAAATAGAAAAACCTTTTCTATTATATCATCAGGGTAATGATCCATCAACCCGCTAGCTCGTTTTATGAGGCACAAACGGGAGAATTTATCTTGGAAGCGGAAGAATTACTAAAACTTCGCGAAACCATCACAAGGGTTTATGTACAAAGAACGGGCAAACCTATATGGGTTGTATCCGAAGACATGGAAAGGGATGTTTTTATGTCAGCAACAGAAGCCCAAGCTCATGGAATTGTTGATCTTGTAGCGGTTCAATAAAAAATAGGAGCGATTTCATGCAAATCTACAATTTCTAATTTTATATCTTTTTAGATTAAAGGTTTAGTTTCATATTCTCTTCAATATAAAAAAATATTGAAGAGAATCTTGAAGAGAAGTAATTCAGAATTAGCCGGTTAGAACTAATCTAAACCAGCCCATTATTTATATGATTCCGTATGCCAACCATTAAACAACTTATTAGAAATACAAGACAGCCAATCCGAAACGTCACGAAATCCCCAGCGCTTCGGGGATGCCCTCAGCGACGAGGAACATGTACTCGGGTGTATGTGCGACTCGTTTAGATCATAGACTGAGACATAAAAAGTAAATTCTTTTTGAAATATCACGGATCAGTACCTGTGAATAAAATAGAATGGACGAACTCGATTCATTATTTAAAAAATATAGATCGTTCATATATTCTATTGTGTCTGAAACTTATGGTTTACATTGGTGCAAATCCAATCAACTCCATTTTTTAGAAAACCCCCAATGATAACAAATGATTATCCATTAAGCGGGGGAAATTTCATTTTTTAGAAAAAAAATTCCACTCTTGAAAGAAAAGAACGGACTAACAGGGTAAATGACCTAATCAATTTTAAAAATGAAATACCGTTACTGTATAAAGGGGATCTCATTGTGAAAGACCTATTACTGGAATATTCATGGGGTAGAGCCAAAGAATGTGAATTGTACAAGTTACCAATAGTATTGATTAATTAAAAGAAGGAGCTCCGGTGTATAGAGAGGACCTCACCGTTTTAGAAGTAACCATAGAAACGATGGAACCCACTATTTATCCAATTCTATTTTTTTATATCAAGGGAATTTCTCCTTTCAAAGCAAAGGAAAATACCTAGCAAAAAATAGTGGTGGGGAAGGTTAGAGTAGCAAAAGCCATTGGAATTTTTTTTATACATTGGAATAATTCGTTTGGTTATTAATAGACTAGTAAAGGGGAAAAGAATAACTAAAAAAAGAATTAGTTATTCATCAAAGTTTGATTTATTCAATGACTAGAATTAAACGCGGATATATAGCTCGGAGGCGTAGAACAAAACTTCGTTTATTTGCATCAAGCTTTCGAGGGGCTCATTCACGACTTACACGAACTATGACTCAACAGAGAATAAGAGCTTTAGTTTCGGCTCATCGGGATAGGGGTAAAAGAAAAAGAGATTTTCGCCGTTTATGGATCACTCGAATAAATGCCGTAATTCACGAAATGGGGGTATTCTATAGTTATAATCAATTCATACACAATCTGTACAAGAAGCAATTACTTCTTAATCGGAAAATACTTGCACAAATAGCTCTATTAAATAGGAGTTGTCTTTATACAATTTCGAATGACATAAAAAAATAAGGGGATTGGAAGAAATCCACGAAAATATTTGAAATAGAGTTCTAAGGAGAATGAGCTCGGGGAAGGTAGAGTAGAAATTAGTATTATAAAAAAAAGTCGTCAAAACAAAACGAGAGTATATAGTCGCGAAAAAACGAGTTATGCTTTTCGACGATTCTTTTCTTTTTTTTTTTTTATGATAGATACAGACGTAACAATCAAATTTTTATTCTTGATTGGATTTTTTGAACAAAACATTAATCTCTTTTTTAATTCCTTCAGATTGGAATTGTTATTAAATTGAAGAATAAGTCTATTTTTTTCTGGTTCTAAGGCTAGTAGTTCTAGGGGTCGACTCACTTCTTTCAAATTGTTTCTGATTATTAAGAAAAGGTAACAAAGATAAAATACGAGCTTGTTTTATAGCAATAGTGATTAATCGTTGTTGTTTTAAAGTCACTCTATTCACCCGCCTAGATAATATTTTTCCTTGTTCACTAATAAATCGACTAATTAAACTCATGTTTCTATAATCAATTCGATCCCCCGATTGGATCGGGGGCAAACGCCTACGAAAAGATCGCTTGGATTTAGTAAAAAGTCGCTTAGATTTATTCATAATTTTTATTTTTATTCCTTATCTCTAAAATCCTATTTTGATCGGATCAAAATAAACACGATTTCTATTTCTATTTCTATATAGAATTAAGAATATAGGATTAGATTTATTTCTATTGATTTATTTGTTTATATATATATATATGTAATGTAATAATATATAGATACTAGCATTATTCCTGTTCTTAAAATAAAAGTTGACATACAAGCACTCAATTTGATCTATTTCTTGATTTCCCAGTGAATTGTATGTTTATAACAATAGGGACAGAATTTTCTCAATTCCAATCGACTAGGGGTGTTATGCCGATTCTTTTGAGTAATATATCTGGAAATTCCCGCGGATTCTTTCTTAATATCATTTCGAACACAACTGGTACATTCCAAAATAATTCTTACTCGAACATCTTTACCCTTGGCCATGAAACCTCCTTTGGATTTATGATTCACCTCAATCTTCTATTTAAATTTTAGGATCCAGAAAGAACAAGAACCAAAAAAATAGAAGCTGTTAACTAAAAAAAATTCTGAAATATTTCGTTGCAATGAATATTTTATTAATTTTTAATTAAATAAAAATAAAATAATAAGTAATACAATGATTTTGTGAAAACTATATTTAAAATCTTTGTACAGTATTTTTTTTTAAGTATCTCATAGGATACTCTTTCCCTAGCAACACTTTTTTTGTTCTATTACTAATTTAATTGGATCCTGAACCCTCGTTTTTATGACCTTTCCCCCCCCCCCCACCTTTTCTAATAAGTTTTTTAGAATAAATTAGAAAAAGTGAGGGGGGGGGATTAGTCCCCGATCGTTGATTATATCTCTAAATTTTTCACCCCTTTCTGATGTTAATAACTAGAATGAAAAAAAGGGAAATGTTAATGCATCTGGAAATAAACGATTAATCTCTATTAATAAACCTGCTAACGAACCGAACCATAGAGTACTTAGTACCGGTGCTACGGAAAGATATGTTTTTAGATCTCGCATTTGAAATCCTCCTTCTTTCTTCTTTATTGTATTACATTATATATAGTAATATATATAACTACAGATGTACATGTAATTAAGAAGTTCTTGTATTTGTATACGTAACTTCCGTCCCCCCGCTTTCAAAATTAGAATTTCAATATTGTCTATGTCTACTAGAACGATCTTATAGATTCCATTTGAAAACGTAAACGCCTATTTATGTAAAATTGAAATTGAGAGAATTTTTGTAAAAAAAAAGTAAATTTTTTAATTATATCTTTGTTATCTGATATGAGAAAAAAAAAAGACGAAATTAATTTGATATACCAATAAAAAAGAAGAAGGATGTGGAAAACAAGACAGGAATTCTCTACAATGACACTGTAAACCTATTGAAAGGGATGTAGCGCAGCTTGGTAGCGCGTTTGTTTTGGGTACAAAATGTCACGGGTTCAAATCCTGTCATCCCTACCTATTACTGCTCAGAAGAGCAGTAACGAGGTATCTATTTTGATCTATTTTTTTTTAATCGGACATACATTTACATTTAATTCTGAAATTTATGATATACTATGTATGATATAGTATATACGTACAAAATCGAGTCGGGTTAAAGAATGCCCTCTTTCTAGCCTTTTCGTTTTTTATAAAAAAAACAAGAAAAACGCTCTTAGTTCAGTTCGGTAGAACGTGGGTCTCCAAAACCCAATGTCGTAGGTTCAAATCCTACAGAGCGTGATTTCACTCTTGTTTATTAGATTGTATCAAAATTCCACTGTTCGCAAATTACTGAGCAGCAATCTTAATTAGACCTCCCGCATAGGAAAGCAAGAAGGAGGTCAGTAAAAAAAACGAGATGTTAATTAATTAAAAGTCCAACTGATCACCACGTCTGTATTGTAAATAAGCAGTTACGAATAATCCAGCCAAAGTAATAGGAATTAGACCTAAGACGATTCCAAATAAAAAAACTTCAATCATTTGAATTTTCTTTTGTTTTCATTTTTGAAAGGGAGAAAAGAGAGGTACTATCTATTCCTAGCTCTTAATCTGTATTGCCAATGAATCTCAATGACCAAAATTGGGTAATTAACACGGTAAGGAACTATCGAACATATGAAATACCACCGAAATCCTTTTTTATAAAAAAATCTGCATTCAATTAATTTCAAATAAGTCGTATTTTGCTTAGACCAATAAATAGAACTGAGGTTATAGTTAAAGCTGCTAGTAGAAAACCGAAATAACTAGTTATAGTAGGCATGAAGGGACTCAATAAAATATGTTTTTTATACATATGTTTCTAAAGTACTTCCCTAAGTTTCAATTGAAATTTTTTTTTAAGAAATAGAGAAAGATAACTAGTTCCAAGAATTAAAAAAATTCAATTGAAAATTTGTGAATTATCAATCATTATAGGTGGTATGAACAAAAATAGAGAAAGATAAAAAGAACTCAATTCATCGTCTTTGGCATCTGCACTATCTCAGGAGTCAGAATTCACGTAACTAATTAATTGAAAAACTCTTTAAGAAATTAAAAAAAAAAAATAATAATACATAAAAAAAATAACTCTATTATCTAACTTCAGCCAAAACATATAACTTTTTTTGAATTAATATGTAAAAATTTGAAAATAAGTTGTTTGATTCTTTTTTTTTTTTTTAATTGACCTTAGAACCTAGAATACGCCCCTTTCTACTTTTTTTAAATTGAATTTACTTAAATTTGAACTCATTAGATTAAATAGTAGAGCAGTTTTCTTCATTTAATCTATCGAATGAGACTAAAAAGAAAAGAGGTATCCTACACGGAGAACGAGATTAGTCAAAAAAATATTTATTTATTTTAACTAGATTTTAAAAGATAACTAGATTTTTAAAACTTGTACTTAGCAATTTCTATTATCGTTTCCTTTCGAGGTTTTAGGTTTTTTTCTTTCGAGATTATATAGAAAATAGAGTGAAAAACCCATCACCTTTGTAGTTAGTTAAAGAAAGAAAAAAACCTTTGAATTGTGAATTGAATACAACAAAACAATGCACGCATTACAAATATTTAGTATTTTTTTATTATTTTTATTTGTTGTTCTTTTTAATTGATCCAATCCAAAACTATTCTTCTTTTTCTTGTTACTGCAAATTAATTCCTTAAAATGAAACAAAAAGTAAAAGGAGGGGATCATATTATCATTAAAAAAATCTATTCTACAATTATGCATATGCAATGAAAATCAAATTTATGAATTTTTAATTCAATTAACTTGGGACAATATGAAAATTTCCTTCATTAATTAGTAGAATTATAAACCAACCTCTTGGATTTTCATTTTATCTAATCTTTAGTTTATTTTCTAGTCCAAAACGAATAAAGGATCAAAGCCCCTATAGATTACAGTAATTTGAAAAAGTGGGACACGGTTATACATCGACAAGCAAGAAAAAAAGAAATTATCTAACACCCCATTTCTATACTAATTCAAATTGCGTTGCTGTGTCAGAAGAAGGATAGCTATACTGATTCGGTAGACTCTAAAAATACCCTTGGTACTTTATTGACGATCTCACAAAGATGAAATCTCAGTGAATTTTAATTTACTGATTCATCTTTTACAGAATCGATTCCCTACGAGAATATCTGGAGTTCAGTATGTCTGGAAGCACAGGAGAACGTTCTTTTGCTGATATTATTACCAGTATTCGATACTGGGTCATTCATAGCATTACTATACCTTCCCTATTCATTGCGGGCTGGTTATTCGTCAGCACCGGTTTAGCTTACGATGTGTTCGGGAGCCCTCGTCCAAACGAGTATTTTACAGAGAGCCGACAAGGCATTCCATTAATAACAGGCCGTTTTGATCCTTTGGAACAACTCGACGAATTTAGTAGATCTTTTTAGGAGGACCCAATGACTATAGATAGGACCTATCCAATTTTTACAGTGCGCTGGTTGGCTGTTCATGGACTAGCTGTACCTACCGTTTCTTTTTTGGGGTCAATATCAGCAATGCAGTTCATCCAACGATAAACCTAATTCAATTATAGAGCTATGACACAATCAAATCCGAACGAACAAAGTGTTGAATTAAATCGTACCAGTCTCTATTGGGGGTTATTACTCATTTTTGTACTTGCTGTTTTATTTTCGAATTATTTCTTCAATTAAGAAAAGAGCGTAGAATAATAAAATAAAAAAGAAAGAGTAGTAATTTTCTTATCCCATTCGGATGGATTATATAAAATAATTATCTTTGACTGTTTATGTTTCTAGCATGACCACTCGATGAAATGTGGAGGGAAGCGGGATAAATGGCTGATACTACTGGAAGGATCCTCTTTGGGTAATAGGTACTGTAGCTGGTATTCCTGTGATCGGTTTAATAGGTATTTTCTTTTATGGTTCATATTCAGGATTAGGTTCATCCCTGTAGAAATTGGATGAGCTGAGTTATAGACGTGAAAACATAAGAACTCAACGGGGCCCGACTCTTCCTCCTTTGTCTGATTCGAGGGGGTCCCGTTGAACTGCTAATAATCAGAACAAATTTTTATCGTGTTTTTGAAAAATGAACTTAATTAGATTAGTAGATTACGAACATATAGTATTTTTTTAACCTTTCAAAGATAGAATAAAAAAGGGGAATAACTTAATTCCCTTTTCCTGCTTCCCCGGCTGACACAATATTTTTTATCATTAGATCTATCATTAAAATTTTAAATTAGGCCTACCTATACTATAATAGAATCGAAATAGAAGTTTTTTCTTATTTTATTTATTTAGTATTTCATCAAAATTGAAAAAAAAAAAAGAAAACTACAAAAAGTAACTACTTTTATATTATTAATTAATAATTCTATATACTATAATAATTATATATACTATTAATTAATATTAATATATATATATTAAAACGTTATATATATAGAAACAGTAATATATATGTAAACTAAGAATAGGATTTTTTAACGAATTGAATCAAGAAGGACAAGATCGACACAAGAAAAGGATGTCTAAAATTCCTTTTCTTGTGTCGAAGACTAGCAAGACAAAAAATACTCCCTATAGTCCCTAAAACTTGTTGTTTCGCCGATTTATGGTTCCCCTTTTTTTCGGCGCGTGTGTTCCTTATCTTATTTTAGTATCTAGTCAAATTTTGCCATTCGAATAAAAAAAAACTCTTGATTATTGATACATTCTATCAATTTCAATTGGTCAATAACGACAGAGTTACATCACACCCCTTCTCATTTTTCAAAGTTTTATTGAAAAATAAATAAAGGGGGGGTAAAGTGAATTCTTCTCAATATACATACTAGTATTAGGACTATGATACAAGTAATTCCTGACATCTAGTCGAAAAGGAATAGCAAATCTAAAGAGAGGCAAAAGGTTTTCATAATTTTTTTGTTCTTTTTTACGAATTTGATAAAGCTAAATAGACAGATCTAAAAATTCATTTCGGATAATTGACCTTCTCAAACTGTTTCTTTTTAAGAACCAAAAAGATTTGTGCCAAAACAACCGATCCTAAGAAGAACAAAAGGCCTTGGACACGTAATGGATCTTGAAGTACTATTTCCGCATCCCCCTGACCAAATCCACCCACATTAGGATTACTCGTTAATGGTTGATCGAGTTTAATGGATTCGCCCTCTGAAATAAGAAGTTCTAGGCCTCGAGGGATAATATCAATCACTTCGCGTCCATTTGATGCATCCACTATGGTTATTTCGTATCCCCCTTTTTCTTTTCGTAAAATTTTACTTATTATCCCTCCTGCCGTAGCATTATAAACTGTATTGTTACTTTTGCTACCATCAGGATAAATCTGACCCCTTCCCCTGTTTCCACCTACATATATAGGATATTTTAAGAAGTGAACATCTTTATTAGTAGCAGGGTCCGGAGCAAGAATAGGAAAGGTTATTTCACTATATTTTTGACCAGGAACAGGACCTATCACAAGAATATTTTTTTTATTGGGGCGATAATTCTGAAAAGCCAGATTTCCTATCTTTTCTTTCATCTCGGGTGAAATACGATCGGGGGGGGCTAATTCAAACCCCTCCGGTAAAATAAGAACAGCTCCCACATTCAAAGCTCCTTTTTTACCATTAGCTAGAACTTGTTTTAGTTGCATATCATAAGGAATTTTAATAACTGCTTCAAATACAGTATCAGGAAGTACCGTTTGTGGAACCTCAATATCCACGGGCTTATTAGCTAAATGGCAATTGGCACATACAATACGCCCAGTTGCCTCTCGTGGATTTTCATAATTCTGCTGGGCAAAAATCGGATATGCACTTGAAATGGATGCCCAAGTTATTATATATATCATGAGTGAGACAGATATGGAGCGAGTAATCTCTTCCCTTATCCAAGAAAAGGTATTTCTAGTTTGCATGGTCCAATCATTTATCCCGAAAATTTCTACAATAAAGTTAGCTAGGTCGATAATATACTTCCCTAGCCACAATTCTGCTATTTACATTTACTGAAAAAAATCAAATTTTTTTTGTTGAAATATACAAGGAATCCCTCATGGGTAAAAAGAGTAAAGTAAATACGACTTTGATTTTGTTATGATGTATAAGGTACGAAAGATTAAAATTGGATCAGTGAATCTTTTTTTAGTCGTTTATTGCATGATAAATCACTACAAGTGACGGAGATACACGATTTAAATAACGAAAAATCCAATATTTAAAAATTGTATCAAGAATGACTGGAAAGGTAGAAACTAGACCAGATAAAATTTGCTCATAATGAGCAAACCCAAAATCTTTGTAAATATAACCAATCATTAGTTCCCAACCGTGAGGCGAATGGAATCCGATACATAAATCAGTTAATAAAAGAATCGAAAAAGCTTTAATTGTATCACTTAAATTATATAGGAATTCTTGAACCCACGAATTCAGAATAAAAAGCTTTTCCTTACCCCAAAAGGAATAACCACTTAGAATAACGAAAGATATTAGATTTGTCGAGAAGTGCAAGATTGTATGGATACGATACTCATTGTGTATCTTGATGAATTGGATCGTTTCTTTGTGGATTCCTAGACGAAATTGTTGTAAATCGGTTTCTGGGTATTCCTTTATCATTTCATCGAGCTGGAATAGTTCTTCTAATTGTATGAATTTTTCTAGAACACTTTTTTCTTGAATATCATTCAAAAAAGTTTCGCATTGTCTAGTATTCCACCAATTAGTAATCCAAGTTTCAAACTTTTATTACAGCAGAGAGAGATCAACCAGGGCAAAAAGACTATAGATGTAAAATAAAAAAAAGGAATCAATGCTTTCTTTTTTGCCATTTTGAATCTGTGAATTGTTAATGAACCTACCTCATTTGTTGATTCTATTAGATCTAATATTTCTATCGAGCATGAGTTTCTATTCTAATTCGAATAGAATATAGTGAGCCTATGAATCCATTTTCTCTTTTGCTGTTGATTCAATACTGAGTCTTTGCTTTGAATCTAGAAAGAATACAGAAATAGACTCAGAATACACTTCCAACTTGAATCAAGAACAAATGGGGTTTCCGGGATGTTATTCCCCCTTTTTTCGATCAATACTAATTTCGAAACGAAGAAACTCCTTTTCTTTTCTATCAAATATATCAAAAAAACGAGCATAAAAGAATAGATGAATATTCAATTGAAAAAAAAAGAAAGAAATTCTTTCGTTTTTTCTTCCTACTGCCAAAGCATTTAGTCTTTTAAAATTAATTCATTTCAAAATACTTCAATTGGTACACGCAAGAAGTAAGCCAATTCAGCAGCTTTTTGCTCAATTTCTCGTGTAGTAAAATTCTCATCAGTACGAATTAAAGGAATAGCCCCTTGACCTCGAATTTCCATATAAAGGACACGTCGAGCAGAAACACCCTCTTTAACTTCTATTCTGATGGACTGAATATCTTTCATAAAGAATCGTAAAAAGATGCGACGACTTTTTCCAGGAAATCCCCAACGAAAAATACGCACTATTCCTTCTTTTCGGTCGAAAAGATCATAACCACTACCCACATTCCACAAAATAGTGCACCACAAATAGCAACTAATAAAGAGACCTGCGATCCCATAGAAAGACATCACAATCCCTTGTGGAAAAAAAATGATTTGCTGGGACGGAAATAACGATATAACATTTCTACCAAGATAACTGGAAGTTCCAACCAATAAGAATCCTAATGAACCTAAAAATAGGATAAAGGCCCAGCAGAAATTACTTGTTTTTCGAGACCCCGTTATAAATTCTATCCATATAGATTCTGATCGCCAACTCATATATATTAGATCCAGTTATACAATTTTTTGGAATTGAGAAAATATGACTTTCCTTTTTTTTTTTTCAAAGTAACTCTCAAAAACTCTTTTTTTGTGAACCTTTACCTTAGGAGTAATTCATAGAATTGTTTATATCTAAAAAAATAAAATCTCCTTCCTTTATATGATCCCCTATAGTTATATACATACAAATAAATAGATTGACTGGAATTTCAGACATCGGCCCGACGAGGATCCATTTTTCAAAAGAGCGCAAATTTTTTTACGTTTACACATGCATAAGAGCTTTTTTTATTTATGTTTGTAGGAATCTATGTGTTATACAATATTCTACCAAATGGGTCTTATCGAATCGAAGTTTTTAAAATAAAAAAAGGGGTGATATGATTAGGTCTCAGCCGATCTAAAAAATCTTATTTTTTTGAATATGAAGAAATAAAGAAGCCATTGCAATTGCCGGAAAGACTAGGCCTACTAAAGGCACAAAAATAGAGGGTAAGTTATTGAAAGTTGTCATAAAATGGGTACCTCAATTTAATATTTGTACCTGTTATTGTTATATTCTGAATTCTAAAGATATCTTAGAATATCTTGTATTTTTATTATTTCTATTATATCTATTATATAATTATACTAAGTATCTTTAAGTAAATATATATCTAATACTAATATACAACCTAATAGAAATATATAGAATAGAACCTAATAGAAATAGAATAAAAAAATAGGTACAAGAAACGCCAAACTAAATAAATGGACTTATTCATCTTTCAAAATCAACTATCAACTAGATGTATCATAATCCCCTTGTTAGATTTATTATTCTTTTTGTCTTATATCTTATAAAATATAGTCATTAATAAAGAAAAATTTTTATTCCATTACAAATTTCTACAAAATTGATTAGAGTCTGATCCAACAACAGGGAATTTTCGGGAAATGCAAAAAGATGGAAGACTCTCTATAGATCTGCATCTATCTCTATTTGAATTATCTATACATATGCAAGCAAGGGAGGAAAATGAACTTTTTTTTGTTTGTCTAGTCTAATTTGAACTTCCCCAAAACAAAAATTCACTTTTTATCTTGTTGATAGAGATTTACTGAGTAGTAAACAAGAATATCGATAAAAAAAATGATTTGAAAGAAAAATGAATTTTTAAGGGTTTTCGTTTAATTCTGATAAACTAACCGTTCTATTTTATTTAATTTTTGTTCAACGGAAAAAAAGCATGGAGCTGAAATAACTCGCTCAGAACACCTTTTAAAAGATTACGTGGTACAATTGCATCCAATAAGCCCTTACGTAATAAAGATTCAGCCGCTTGTGAACCTTCAGGCACGGCTTTTTTCAATGTTTGTTCAATTACTCTTTTACCCGCAAATGCAATATAGGCATAGGGTTCGGCAATAATGATATCCCCCAACATACCAAAACTAGCTGTCACTCCACCGGTAGTAGGAGATGTAAGAATTGATATATAGAATAACTTTTTACTTGATTGATAATCACATAAAACCGAAGAAATTTTAGCCATTTGCATCAAACTTAAACTTCCTTCTTGCATTCGTGCTCCTCCGGAAGAACACACTAAAATAAGAGGTAAACATTGATTGGTAGCATACTCGATCAAACGAGTTATTTTTTCGCCTACTACGGATCCCATACTACCCCCTTTTGACGGCAAAAATTTCTCATAATACTTCGAAATGCGTTGGTATCCTAATAGAAGCCTTAGACCCATAAACATTCCAAAGGTAAAGACATGCCTTATTTAGATACGGTTTTTATAAGGTTCCTCCTTCGAATGAAATTTAATGGGATCCGCAGAGACCATGTCTTCATCCATAGGATTCCAAGTACCCGGATCAATCGAAAGCTCGATTCTCTCTGAACTACTCATTTTCAAATAATGTCCACATTGTTCACAAACATTCATTTTGACTTTCTTATACATTAATCCATAACAATTGTCGCATTGAATCCACAATTGATTGTAGTTTTGAGTTATATCAAAATCCTTAGAACTTATTAAATTACTACGATTCCTATTAGTTCTTATCTTGTAATTTTTGCTTTCACGAATCTTTCCACTTTCACTACAAATGAAATTATAAATGTAACTTTCATTGGAATTATTACTATCGCTTAAAAAGTTACTATCAATACAGATGTAAGAACGAAAATAAGAATCAATGCAACTATTAATGTGATTAGTACAATTATATTTAGTATCCTTAATGTAAGGATCATAGTGCAGATCGTTGTCACCTTTAGATCTATTATTCAGATAACTAGAACTACAATAACTATAAAAAAAAATTTCTAGGTCACTAAAATCATTGTCAATCTCAAAAAATTTTTTTTTTTTATCAAAATATATAGAATAACTATTATTATTACTATCCCTAACAAAAAAGGTATCATCCGATATGAAATTGCGAATGTCCTTGGAGCTAACTAAAAGATCAACATTATTGGAATAACTAGAACGCTCACCCCAACCATAAAAGTTTTTATCCATATCATATATAAAATGGTCTTGACTTATAGTAGTCTTTTCACCAGGAGCAAAACTATCCATTGCTTTACTTAGCTCGCCTCTGTATTCCAATTCTCCCTTAGAAAACATAAAATTGAACCACGATTTTTCCATAGAGCTTCTGGCCTCTATTTAAATGAAAATACAATAACAATAGATGAATAGTCATTCAATGAAAAAATTGAAAAATGCAAAATTTTTTTGAATAGTTCATTTTCTATTCAGAGTAAGCAAAACATATCGATGCAATTGCTAAGATTATTAAGTAAAAGTAAAGTAATTGAAATTAATAAATTTCAATTCTAAAAGAAAATAAGGATTTTCTTATATTGTGTAAAATTCTCATAAAAAAAAAAAAGAAATATTTGTTCTTCGCTTATGAATATAAGGATATGAAGAACTTTTTTAGTAAAATCTCGTATACTAATATAAAATATAAAATAAAAAAACTTTTTTTATTCCAATACGGAATGAAAAGAAAAGGACAACATGCAGGATGGGGTAGAAGAAGCGGGGATACTTGGTTCAAGCCCTGACACGAAAGACTATAACACTCCTAAGAATCCATGTTTCGTATAGGATTTCTTGTGAACACTACAATAACAAAATTGTAGTTGTGTTTAATCTTCTTTTTTTTATTGAAGAGTTTTTTTATATCTAGATTTAAGTATGTATCTATAAAAAAAAATAGTATATACAACAGATAAACTCGGCTCAATCTTTTTAGTAAAAAAAAAGATTGAGCCGAGTGCAATTAAACTAATAAAACAAACGTGAATTACTAATCTAATTTATCTACTCTTGGCCATCTAATTTATCGACGGTTGGGAAGTTAAATCTGATCTCTTTCCATACTTCACAAGCAGCAGCTAGTTCAGGACTCCACTTGCAAGCTTCACGGATAATTTCATTACCCTCGACTGCAAGATCACGTCCCTCATTACGAGCTTGTACACATGCTTCCAGAGCTACTCGGTTAGCTACGGCACCCGGTGCATTTCCCCAAGGGTGGCCTAAAGTTCCTCCACCGAATTGTAGTACAGAATCATCTCCAAAGATCTCGGTCAAAGCAGGCATATGCCAAACGTGAATACCCCCTGAAGCCACAGGCAGAACACCTGGTAGTGAGACCCAATCTTGAGTGAAAAAGATACCGCGGCTTCGATCTTTTTCAACATAATCATCGCGCAGTAAATCAACAAAGCCCAAAGTTGACTCCCTGTCTCCTTCAAGTTTACCTACTACTGTACCCGCGTGAACATGATCTCCACCAGATAGACGTAAAGCTTTAGCTAGTACACGGAAGTGCATACCATGATTCTTCTGTCTATCAATAACAGCGTGCATTGCACGGTGGATGTGAAGAAGTAGGCCATTATCTCGGCAATAATGAGCCAAACTAGTATTTGCGGTGAATCCCCCTGTTAAGTAGTCATGCATTACGATAGGAACTCCCAATTCTCTGGCAAATACAGCTCTTTTGATCATTTCTTCGCATGTACCCGCAGTAGCATTCAAATAATGCCCTTTGATTTCACCTGTTTCAGCCTGTGATTTATAAATAGCTTCGGCACAAAATAAGAAACGGTCTCTCCAACGCATAAATGGTTGGGAGTTCACATTCTCATCATCTTTGGTAAAATCAAGTCCACCACGTAGACATTCATAAACTGCTCTACCATAGTTCTTCGCGGATAACCCCAATTTTGGTTTAATAGTACATCCTAATAGGGGACGTCCATACTTGTTCAATTTATCTCTTTCAACTTGGATACCATGAGGTGGTCCTTGGAAAGTTTTAGTATAAGCAGGAGGGATTCGCAGATCCTCTAGACGTAGAGCAGCCAGGGCTTTGAACCCAAATACATTACCCACAATCGAGGTAAACATGTTAGTAACCGAACCTTCTTCAAAAAGGTCTAAGGGGTAAGCTACATACGCAATAAATTGAGTTTCTTCTCCTGGAACGGGCTCGATGTGGTAGCATCGTCCTTTGTAACGATCAAGGCTGGTAAGCCCATCGGTCCACACAGTTGTCCATGTACCAGTAGAAGATTCAGCAGCTACCGCAGCCCCTGCTTCTTCAGGTGGAACTCCAGGTTGAGGAGTTACTCGGAATGCTGCCAAGATATCAGTATCCTTGGTTTCATATTCAGGAGTATAATAAGTCAATTTATACTCTTTAACACCAGCTTTGAATCCAACACTTGCTTTAGTCTCTGTTTGTGGTGACATAAGTCCCTCCCTACAAGTCATGAATTTAGAATTCTTGCAATAAAACAAAACAACAAGGTCTACTCGACATAAATTAGGAATAGATTTAATTAACCTTTTTCACAGGAATCTTTCACAAAATTATCAACTAATCAGAATGATTCTTTATTAGACCATGATATTTGATTCGCCAAATACATCATTATTGTATATTCTTTCATATGTATAGCGCAACCTAATACTTCTTTTTCAAGTTTTGAATCTTTGACTTTTTATAAATCCAAATATTTAATATTAAAATATTAATAAAATCACTCTTGACAGTAATATATGTTGTATATGTAAATCCTAGATATGACAATATGCGGAATTCATCCATGAAAATGAAAAACAAGAGGGTGGGGGGGGGGTTGCTAAAGGGATGAATAAATGGGACGCATAACCGGATATGCTAAAATGAAAATATGAAAAAAAAAGGCTAATGAGATCGAAATAATGAATCATAACTAAAGTTCCGTTTAGAATTCGCTAGATAAAAGATAAAACAAAGGCTTGCCTATTCTATTATGATAAATAAATCAAAGACTTTCCGCAAAAAAATTTTTTATTCATATATTTTTTATTTTAAAACTAGGTTTCAGTTAGTTGAGCTTGAAAATGACTATTCCTTCATTGAATAAGTAAAAAATTGAATTCCACATCCGCTTGGGTGGTACCAACGAAATCGAGCGCTTACTCCCATTTTTTATTGAATTAACCGATGAATTTGCTATCGAAGATTTTTTCTTTATTCGAAAAATTTCGCAACAAAATTTAACATATTTTTTTATTATGAGAACAAATCCTACTACTTCGGATCCAGAGGTTTCGATACGTGAAAAAAAAAACCTGGGACGTATCGCTCAAATCATTGGTCCGGTACTGGATGTAGCCTTTCCCCCGGGCAAAATGCCTAATATTTACAATGCTCTGGTGGTTAAGGGTCGAGATACTCTTGGTCAAGAAATTAATGTGACTTGTGAAGTACAGCAATTATTAGGAAATAATCGAGTTAGAGCTGTAGCTATGAGTGCGACAGAGGGTTTAAAGAGAGGAATGGACGTGGTTGATATGGGAAATCCTCTAAGTGTTCCAGTCGGCGGAGCGACTCTAGGACGAATTTTCAACGTGCTTGGGGAACCCGTTGATAATTTAGGTCCTGTCGATACTCGCACAACATCTCCTATCCATAAATCCGCGCCTGCTTTTATACAATTAGATACAAAATTATCAATTTTTGAAACAGGAATTAAAGTAGTAGATCTTTTGGCCCCTTATCGTCGTGGGGGAAAAATTGGACTATTCGGTGGGGCTGGCGTGGGTAAAACAGTACTAATTATGGAATTGATCAACAACATTGCTAAAGCTCATGGTGGTGTATCCGTATTTGGTGGAGTAGGCGAACGGACTCGTGAAGGAAATGATCTTTACATGGAAATGAAAGAATCTGGAGTCATTAATGAACAAAATCTTGCGGAATCCAAAGTGGCCCTAGTCTATGGTCAGATGAATGAACCACCAGGAGCTCGTATGAGAGTTGGTCTGACTGCCTTAACTATGGCAGAATATTTCCGAGATGTTAATGAGCAAGACGTACTTCTATTTATCGACAATATCTTCCGTTTCGTACAAGCAGGATCCGAGGTATCCGCCTTATTGGGTAGAATGCCTTCTGCTGTGGGTTATCAACCCACCCTTAGTACCGAAATGGGTACTTTACAAGAAAGAATTACTTCTACAAAAAAGGGGTCCATAACCTCTATTCAAGCAGTTTATGTACCTGCAGATGATTTGACTGACCCCGCTCCTGCCACCACATTTGCACATTTAGATGCGACTACCGTACTATCAAGAGGATTAGCTGCCAAAGGTATCTATCCAGCGGTAGATCCTTTAGATTCAACGTCAACTATGCTACAACCTCGAATCGTTGGCGAGGAACATTATGAAACTGCGCAACAAGTAAAGCAAACTTTACAACGTTACAAGGAGCTTCAGGACATTATAGCTATCCTGGGGTTGGACGAATTATCCGAAGAGGATCGCTTAACCGTAGCAAGAGCACGAAAAATTGAGCGTTTCTTATCACAACCCTTTTTCGTAGCAGAAGTATTTACAGGTTCTCCGGGAAAATATGTTGGTCTAGCGGAAACAATTAGAGGGTTTAAATTGATCCTTTCCGGAGAATTTGATTCTCTTCCTGAACAGGCCTTTTACTTAGTGGGTAACATCGATGAAGCTACTGCGAAGGCTACAAACTTAGAAATGGAGAGTAAATTGAAGAAATGACCTTAAATCTTTGTGTACTGACTCCGAATCGAATTGTTTGGGATTCAGAAGTAAAAGAAATCATTTTATCTACTAATAGTGGACAAATTGGTGTATTACCGAACCACGCGCCGATTGCCACAGCTGTTGATATAGGTATTTTGAAAATACGCCTTACTAACCAATGGTTAACGATGGCTCTGATGGGCGGTTTTGCTAGAATAGGCAATAATGAAATCACTATTTTAGTAAATGATGCAGAGAAGAATAGTGACATTGATCCACAAGAAGCTCAGCAAACTCTTGAAATAGCAGAAGCTAACTTGAGAAAAGCTGAAGGTAAGAGACAGACAATTGAGGCTAATCTAGCTCTCAGACGAGCTCGGACACGAGTCGAGGCTCTCAATACGATTTGATTTTGTAACTAGCTGACGTGTAAAAAAAAAAAAAGAATGTATAAAAAAAATAGGATCGAAAAGCGAGAAAAACAATAAAATAAAAAAAGCTGGTTACAAAAACTTATTAGACACCATTGATCATGGTGTCTAATAAGTTATACCTACTATTGGATTTGAACCAATGACTCCTGCCGTATGAAAGCAATACTCTAACCACTGAGTTAAGTAGGTTATTTATCATCGTAAAGAGAAGGAAAGGGGATACCTATCACATCGATAGGATTATAAATCCAATATTATTTCTAAGCAATACCAATAAACAACGAGATCAAAGAGATATAATGTTCAATCATGTAATATTAATCTTGACAAGAAATTATCTACATGATAAGATAAAATGTGTATCACAAACACAAGGGCTATAGCTCAGTTAGGTAGAGCACCTCGTTTACACGTGCGCCAAAGTTTTTCAGAGGAGTCCATCACGCAATCAAACTAATTGATTGATCTTATTAAGAAATCGATGTCTTACTCCATGACTTTTTTTTAGGAAAAAAGAGGAGAACAACAGCCTGACATTAGGTCCTATTAAAGTACCCCGTTAGGTAGGGAATGAATAGAACCCATCATTGATTTGAGATATTGATAGGGTGAATACCCAGTCTACTCAATGCTAGGTAGAATGAGTATAAGGAACTCAAAAATAATCTTTTCGTCCTATGAACCTTAAGGTGTATCAAGTTTCATGTTTGATTTTTTAATCAGGATGTTAGAGACTATATTTAACTTAAGTTGATCTAGACCAAAAGCAAACCTACGTCAAGAGAACCCTTTTTTGAAACACTTTGGTAGTTCTTCTGTATTGTATTAGAATTTAAAAATAATCAATCAGAGTACTTGGAACCATTTCTTATCTTTTTTTTAAGAAAAAATATGGTAGACTAACTGATCCAAAGATCAGTTAATGAAAGAGCCCAATGCAAAAAAAAATGCATGTTGGGTCTTTGAAAGAGTTCGAATCATTTTGATAATAATAAGTTCGAACTCTTTTACCGAGCAGGTCTACGGTTCGAGTCCGTATAGCCCTAACTAAGAAATTCATTCTAATAAATCACATTAAAATCCAAATAATTGGATAATTTTTTTTACTTTTTATTGTATTCTTTATTTATAACAGGTTACTTTTAATTGCTCGGTTCATAAAAAAAATTTTCATACCAAAAACCATAAGTCCTGGGGATCGTTCAGAATAAAACGGAAAATTAAATTTTATTTCAATGGAGCCAACCACTATCTATCGATATATCTAGATAGATACTTTTTTCTAATTTTTTTAATTTAGAATCAACTTTTTTCTTCATTAATTTTCATAGTTGTAATTTTTTTATATGAATTTTCCTCGTTCACTAGCTACAATCAAAAAGTTCCTAAGACTTTCTTTTTTTGTATCCCCACCCAATCTTGGTTACTTTTTTTATGACACGGCCTTGTTTAAAAATAAAAACAGAAATCTAATTAAATTCAACCAAAATTAAATCTATCTAATACTAAGTAAGATGAGTATGGTAAAGTCTTACTGGATTTTTTGATACGTCATCATTTTAAAAACGAAGAGATTTTTCGAAAATGTTTTTTTAAACATAAACAGAAATAAAAAAAAATTACTAGTTATTAATCAGATTAATATTATATTATTAATATTAGAAACTATTAGTAATAGAAACATGGAACTATTAAGTAATAAGTGTACTGAAAATACGAAATTAATAAATCTTAAAATGAGACGTCTACCACAGCAACCAAACGAAAATAAATGATTCGATTAACCTGAATTTTTTTTTGACTCAAGAGTTCTATATCCCTTGCCCAATCCACTCCGATTGGAATTGACTAAGCGGGTATTTTTTCCACATTCATAGGAGTTCGTCTATGTTTCTGCTTTACGAATATGATATTTTCTGGGCATTTTTACTAATATCAAGTGCTATTCCTGTTTTGGCATTTCTAATTTCCGGAGTTTTATCTCCAATTAGGAAGGGGCCGGAGAAACTTTCTAGTTATGAATCAGGTATAGAACCGATCGGGGATGCTTGGTTACAATTTAGAATCCGTTATTATATGTTTGCTCTAGTTTTTGTTGTTTTTGATGTTGAAACTGTTTTTCTGTATCCGTGGGCAATGAGTTTCGATGTACTGGGGGCATCTGCTTTTATAGAAGCTTTCATTTTCGTGCTTATCCTAATTCTTGGTTTAGTTTATGCATGGCGAAAAGGAGCATTGGAGTGGTCTTAGTTCGTTTCCCGAATACTTGTACAATAAAAAAAAAAAAAGTAAAAAAAACCATTGAAACAATTATGAATTCCATTAAGTTTCCCGTACTTGATCGAACAACAAAAAATTCCGTTATTTCAACTACGTTAAATGATCTTTCAAATTGGTCAAGACTTTCCAGCCTATGGCCGCTTCTTTATGGTACCAGTTGTTGTTTCATTGAATTTGCCTCATTAATAGGCTCCCGATTTGACTTTGATCGTTATGGGTTAGTACCAAGATCGAGTCCTAGACAGGCGGACCTTATTTTAACAGCAGGTACAGTAACAATGAAAATGGCTCCTTCTTTAGTGCGATTATATGAACAAATGCCTGAACCAAAGTATGTTATTGCTATGGGAGCGTGTACAATTACGGGGGGGATGTTCAGTACCGATTCTTATAGTACTGTTCGAGGAGTTGATAAGCTAATTCCTGTAGATGTCTATTTGCCGGGTTGTCCACCTAAACCAGAGGCTGTTATAGACGCTATAACAAAGCTTCGTAAGAAAATAGCTAGAGAAATCTATAAGGATCGAATTAGACCTCAACAGGGTAATCGGTGTTTTACTACCAATCACAAGTTTTTTGTTGTACGCAGTCCGCATATTGGAAATTATGATCAAGAATTACTCTATCCACCATCATCTACTTCAGAGATCTCTACTGAAAAATTTTTTAAATACAAAAGTCCAGTATCGTCCCACGAATTAGTGAATTAGGGAGGCTTTTAGAGAATAAGAAAAAAATCTTCATAAATTAGAACTCATGGTAAATGTGAAAAACTTAATTTTATATAAAAAAGGTGTGGGGGAAATAAAAAAGATGCAGGGCACTTTGTCCGTTTGGCTAGCCAAACGCGGGCTGGTTCATAGATCGTTGGGCTTCGATTATCAAGGAATAGAGACTTTACAAATAAAGCCCGAAGATTGGCATTCTATTGCTGTAATTTTATATGTATATGGTTACAATTATTTACGTTCGCAATGTGCCTATGATGTGGCACCAGGTGGCCTCTTAGCCAGCGTGTATCATCTTACGAGAATAGAATATGGTGTTAATCAAGCGGAAGAAGTCTGCATAAAAGTATTTACTCACAGGAGTAATCCTAGAATTCCATCCGTTTTCTGGGTTTGGAAAAGTACGGATTTCAAGAACGGGAATCTTATGATATGTTAGGAATCACTTATGATAGCCATCCACGACTGAAACGGATCCTAATGCCCGAAAGTTGGATAGGGTGGCCTTTACGTAAGGATTATATTGCCCCCAATTTTTATGAAATACAAGATGCTTATTGAATGATAAAAAATGAGCCTTAGCTTCTAGAACTCCAGACCTTCACGGAATATTTGGAATTCGATTCTTTTTTAGATCAAACAAACAGAACAGTTGAGGTCTCGTTGATATTATTAGAGATAGCTTGATTGAAAGATACTTTTTTTATTTCGTAAAAGCCGAGCCAATAGGATGAACTAAACAAAAGAGTTCTGCATTATGAACTTTGTATCGCGCACATAACTTAGTCAACTTTAGTCACATAACTGGGAATGAATAAATAAGATCGGAAAGCAATAAATGAAGGGGGGGGGATACAATTCTATTTCTATTGTATCTAATGAATCTTGGGGTATTTTTGCCCTTCAACTATAGATACTATAGTATACTATACATATAGACCTTTTTTTACTTGTTTGATTCAACGGAACTCATTTAACCTTTCCTTTCGGATATGTATTATGTATCAAGTATTATACATTCTTTTTGAACGGCTGGATCCACAACATGAACAAAAAAAGAGAGGGGATAAGGGATAATTGCACTTTTTTTACTAAAGATACGTTTAATTTGAAGAATAGAAACTTATCAAAATTAATAAATCCTATGCCAAGAACCAGATTTGAACTGGTGACACGAGGATTTTCAGTCCTCTGCTCTACCAACTGAGCTATCCCGGCGAAGGATCATCCTCGTTTTACGAATGGTGGCACAAGGATTTTCAGTCCCCCGCAAAAAAGCTATGGCCACCATTACTGAGGTATCATCTACTGAAGTATCATCCTCGTTTTCCTAATGGTGAAACGAGGATTTCGAGTCCTATGCAACTAAGCTATGTCTACCTTTACTGAAGGATCATTATCATATGACACAGGGATTTTCAGTCCCCCGCAATTAAGCTATGTCTACCATTACTGAAGGATCGTTATGATGTGACACAGGGATTTTCAGTCCCCCGCAAAAAAGCTATGTCCACCATTACTGAGGTATCATCTACTGAAGTATCATCTTGCTTTTCCTATTTCCTAATGGTGACACAAGGATTTTCAGTCCCCCGCAAAAAAGCTATGCCGACCATTACCGAAGTATCATCTTGCTTTTCCGAATGGTGACACAAGGATTTTAAGTCCCCCGCAATTAAGCTATGTCTACCATTACCGAAGTATCATCTACTGAAGTATCAGTATCATTTTAATATATGACTTAGGTCTATGTCAATGAAAAGAAACTCAAAAGTAGTAAATTCAAAAAGTTGTGGACCGGGAATTTCTTGGATTTTATAAATAAAAGAAGACTTTCTAAGTTTGAAAATGAAAAATGATATAGATTCTAAATAATTCAAATAAATAATAACGAAAAAAAGGTAAGGTGTCAACCTTTTCGGGGAGTAGAGCTGGGGATAGAGGGACTTGAACCCTCACGATTTTAAAAGTCAACGGATTTTCATCTTACTATAAATTTCATTGTTGTCAGTATTGACATGTAAAATGGGACTCTATCTTTATTCTCGTCCGATTAATTAAGTTCCATCAAGGATCTATCAGACTATGAAGTGAATCATTTGATCAATAAATATTATTTCTTAAACTTCGAATTGATTCACAACATTTCGATTTTGTTTATAAAAAAATAGAAATCGAGATTAAGGTCGTCATTTTTGAGATCGTTTTGTGTTACCTAAATTTATACAATATAGGTTTTTCTCCTTCATCCTTTTTGATTTGAAGTTTCGATCGAAGGATTCCTTTATCAACACAAGGTAGTGAACTCCATTTGTTAGAACAGCTTCCATTGAGTCTCTGCACCTATCCCTTTTTTCGCGCTTTGTAAACTCCGGTTTATTCGCGTAAACCAGGATTTGGCTCAGGATTGCCCATTGTTAATTCCAGGGTTTCTCTGAATTTGAAAGTTATCACTTAGTAGGTTTCCATACCAAGGCTCAATCCAATTAAGTCCGTAGCGTCTACCAATTCCGCCATATCCCCTTTTTTAGGATCTCATTATGATGTCTTTCCTTTTTTTCTTATGCCGAAACCTTGGGATTCATTACATTATAGATACTTATTTTATGTCTTTGTTATCTTCTTTTATTTTTTTGAGCTCCATCCATATTGATTTAGTCTAATCAATAAAGATTCTATCATTTTTGTATTTGCAATTCAATATGGTTATATATTACATAACATATATATGTTCTTCTTTTTTTCATCTTTGTCTTAAATTTTCAGAAATAGTCGAACGGTCGATTCTTTTTTTTTACTTTCATGAAAAGAAATTTATTATTATTATTGAAACTTAGAATTCTACAATGTGCAATGGAAAAAATTCTAAGTCTACTTCGTAAATTTGAAATTCTAATAATTCTATACTATTCTATACTATATAGAATAGATAGATAGAAAAAAATAGATAGAAAAAAAAAAAAAAGATTTCTGATCTAATTAAGATTTTCTTATTTAGAAACTAATGAAATCAAAATTCGAAAGTCAATATACTGCTATATTCTATTAATTAAGGTTATGTTTTATTTATTTAATGATAGTCACTATTTATTTGAGCTATATTCTGTTCTAGAATATATAGAATATGATTAATTCTAAATAGATAAGGAAAAATATTAATAGAATAGTTAATTGATACGATCTAGTAGTTTAGTGAATTTGTATGCATGCGCTATTTTATTTGAGCCCGCTTAGCTCAGAGGTTAGAGCATCGCATTTGTAATGCGATGGTCATCGGTTCGATTCCGATAGCCGGCTTTTCCATATTTTTTCGTTTTTTTACATGATTTTTAATGTACTTTCAAAATCAAAGAAGATTGAAAAGACTTCTTTGACCTTTTTCCAAGAGTTACCACTCCATTTATATTATGTCATATAAACTTCCATATAGGAATATATATTGGCTAAAAGAGTTCGATCTTTGCAAAATAAATAAAGAAAATAAAGGAAAATTTTTGTGATTTATTTGATTTATATATATTGTATATACAATAAAAAAAATCTGTATATTGAGAGAATATATCTTCTTACTCTTTGTATTCCAATAGTTTATTGGAGTGTATTTCACGTCATTTATCATTATCATTTAGTTCAGTTTTAATTTTATTTAGTTTTGTACAATTTCAATAAAAAAAAGGAGTCTTTATGTCACGTTACCGAGGGCCTCGTTTTAAAAAAATACGCCGTCTGGGGGCTTTACCGGGACTAACTAGTAAAAGGCCTAAGGCAGGAAGCGATCTTAGAAACCAATCACGCTCCGTAAAAAAATCTCAATATCGTATTCGTTTAGAAGAAAAACAAAAATTGCGTTTTCATTATGGTCTTACAGAACGCCAATTACTTAAATATGTGCGTATCGCCGGAAAAGCCAAGGGGTCAACAGGTCAAGTTTTACTACAATTACTTGAAATGCGTTTGGATAACATCCTTTTTCGATTGGGTATGGCTTTGACTATTCCTCAAGCGCGCCAATTAGTTAATCATGGACATATTTTAGTTAATGGTCGTATAGTTGATATACCAAGTTATCGCTGCAAACCCCGAGATATTATTACAGTGAAGGATGAACAAAACTCTAGAACTTTGGTTCAAAATCTTCTTGATTCATCTGCCCCTGAGGAATTGCCAAACCATCTGACTCTTCACACATTCCAATATGAAGGGTTAGTCAATCAAATAATAGATAGGAAATGCGTCGGTTTGAAAATAAATGAATTGCTTGTCGTAGAATATTACTCTCGACAGACTTAATAAACCTAACTTAAGTAAAAAAAATTACTAAAAACAAGAGTTCGGACAACTCCCCTTTGCCATTAAAAATAAAAAGGCACAAGGTAAGGGATTTTGTCGAGGAATCTTTTTCCTATTCATGTATCATAGATTGGTAGGGAGATTTGGATCCCTTGTTTGCTCTTCCCAGCATTTTTCATATGAAAGAAATTGGGAATAGAGAATCTATTTCAAAATCAAAACAAGGTAGATTTTATATCTATTCTTTTTTATTGGATTTGATACATTGGGGTCAATCACGTAAGATTGGTGAATTAGTTGAAAGTACGGAAAGAGAGGGATTCGAACCCTCGGTAAACAAAAGTCTACATAACAGTTCCAATGTTACGCCTTCAACCACTCGGCCATCTCTCCGACATCAGGATTATGACTGAGTATCTGGGTGAATAGCGAGTTATTCATCGTTTTTTAGATTATGCTTAATAGATACCTTTTTGACCGGAAAAATTGTAAGTAGATAGAAGGTTTTTTTTAATGAGTCCGCTTTTATGTTAGTTCGTACTATACAATTCCTTTGTTTGTGAGAAAATTTTCTCACAAAAGAAAAGGTAAAGGAAATAAAAAGAGTTAGAGAGTGGATTACTACCTATGCCAAGATCGCGTATAAATGGAAATTTTATTGATAAAACCTTTACAATTGTAGCCGATATCTTATTACGAGTCATTCCGACAACTTCCGGAGAAAAAGAGGCATTTACTTATTACAGAGATGGTGTGATTTGATTATCATTTTTTTTTTTCTCGTCGATTTGGATTGGAATAGAAAGAAAAACGAGTATTGAAAAAAAATCTACGCTTTTGAAGGTGAAGTTTATAATATAAAAAAACAATCCCTTCTGTCATGTATCCACGATTAATGCAGCCTTAGATGCTTCAATTGTGAATTATAGTATTGAGCAAAAGGTTTTTACCTATGGTTCCCGTATTACAGATCAATCCTACTACACTAATACAATATACGAATAGGAGGCATAGGGGAAGAAGCACTACGCCGAGAAATCAACAACACAAAAACTTTCTTAAAAATGATTCCCTTTCTTTCTTCTTCTTCGTTGGGATTGGGACTAATTAACATGGTTGGAACAATAAACATCCATCTCGTTCGTACTTTGGATACCCGTATAACCATTGAAGACTGTTGAAGTGACTAATTCCTGGAAATTTAGGGGCGTTGAGAACAAAGAAATTTTTAGAGTTTCCTTTTTTATTTTTATCTAGCATGAACCCACTTGGTAGTAAGAAAAGAGCTTTTGCAAGAAGGTTGGCTAGGGATTTCTTGTAAAAACATTAGCCCCGCTTAGTTCATAATGACATCACATTTTTACATATATTATTTTCATTATGCACCTAAAGGAGGAGCCGTATGAGATGAAAATCTCACATACGGTTCTGAAACGGAGAATTCGTTAAAGCGAATGACGACCGTAACGGATGTCGGCTCAATCTGAAGGAAATTATGCGGAAGCATTACAGAATTATTATGAAGCTATGCGACTAGAAATTGACCCCTATGATCGAAGTTATATACTCTATAATATAGGCCTTATCCATACAAGTAATGGGGAACATACCAAAGCTTTAGAATATTATTTTCGGGCATTAGAACGAAACCCCTTTTTACCACAAGCTTTTAATAATATGGCTGTGATCTGTCATTACGTGCGACTATCTCCACTATAGAAAAAAAGAACAGCTAGTCAATGAAATACTAGAAACACAAAAAAAGGGCTTTCTACATAAGCATCGTCCAAAACGATTTTTTATCAGCTGTAGCAAATAAATAAACTTCATCGATCGAAATATGAAGTGAAGACTAGATATGCCTAAATACTTCTCTATGGATAAAAAAAGATTTAATTGATAGAGGAAGCACCGTAAAGATCAATTGGAAAGGTTTTGGACCGATACAACAAGAGCTGTTTATTTATATCATAATATGAGATATGAGATAAATCTTAGAAATCTACTTATGTAATAGAGTAATCCCCTAAGGTATTGAGCAGCGGTGTAGCATCAGATCCTAAAGACAGTAAGTCTTTTTCTTTTTTATGAAGTATGAAAAAGTCTTTTTCAAAGATTCTATATAAATTTTTATATGAAAGCGGGATAGTTACCTTTCAGAAAATTCTAATATCTAATAACAGTGGACATGCCTTTTTTTCTGAAGGTAGGAGAAAAGATAAAACTTATTATATTAATTAATATATTAATTAAATCAAAATGAAAGTTTGAAACTCATGTAATTACTCTCTTTTGTTTAATCCAAGAAAAACAAAATATCTATAAGAAATCTCATTCAATTAGACATTCAATTAGATATAAAGTTCAAAGTAGGTTAAAGTTAAAAAACTGGTACACCAAAACAAAAGAGTTGGTTGTCGAGCCGTATGAGGTAGGAAACTCTCAAGTACGGTTCTCAGGGAGGGACTTGACCCGCCTATTCCGACCGCGGAGAACAGGCCATTCAACAAGGAGATTCTGAAATGGCGGAGGCTTGGTTCGCTCAAGCCGCTGAGTATTGGAAACAGGCTATAACGCTTACTCCTGGTAATTATATTGAAGCACAGAATTGGTTGACGATCACGAGGCGCTTCGAATAAGAACTTTCCCTTTGTTTCTTTTTTTTTTTTTCTATATATTTGATATTTGTTTTTATAATTAATCGTTTTTTTATTTCTTGGCCCTCTCGGTCAAATAAAACGGATCCTTTTTTCTATCAGAAGAACCAATCAAAGAAAAAAAATTTCATTATATCCTTTTCTCAAATCGTTCTATTTCATCTGGTAGTCTCTAGGGGTAAGTAGTACATGAATATGA
>NW_003302554.1:8799125-8801625 GCF_000004255.2 Arabidopsis lyrata subsp. lyrata
TCCGCAATCATATATTTTTTTTAATAAAAAAAATATAGGTATGCACTCTTATATTTATTTCTACATCTAGGATCCGATTTGTATCATTATCATTGATAATAAGAGGAACTGAAGCATTATGGCAAAGAAAAGTTTGATTTATAGGGAGAAGAAGAGGCAAAAATTGGAAAAAAAATATCATTTGATTCGTCGATCCTCAAAAAAGGAAATAAGTAAGATTCCGTCGCTAAGTGAGAAATGGAAAATTCATGGAAAATTACAATCCCCACCGCGTAATAGTGCACCTACACGTCTTCATCGACGTTGCTTTTCGACCGGAAGACCGAGAGCTAACTATCGAGACTTTGGACTATCTGGACACATCCTTCGGGAAATGGTTCAGGCTTGTTTGTTGCCAGGGGCAACAAGATCAAGCTGGTAAGGATTTAAGTATCCCTTAATTTTTCTATTTTTTTATATGATCGATGAGGCCCCTTTACCATTCTGTCTAAATAGGCTATTCTATTTGTACAGATATGGAATAGGGGCTCCTTCAATTCTTCTTTGTTTATTAGAGTTTAGTCCAAGTTTTTTTGTTTCAGCGCGGGGTAGAGCAGTTTGGTAGCTCGCAAGGCTCATAACCTTGAGGTCACGGGTTCAAATCCTGTCTCCGCAACATTTTTTTTTTCAAGAAATGTAAGTTTGATTCTACTAACTAGTCATTAATTAATACGTGTCTTTTGGGACGCGAGGAAAAAATTACTATATTTCCCGGTCAACTATACCGAATCTTTTATCTTTTTGAATCCATTTATATTTGGGCGGATAGCGGGAATCGAACCCGCGTCTTCTCCTTGGCAAGGAGAAATTTTACCATTCGACTATATCCGCATTTTTTGCCCTTCTTGATAATAAATTTATGGATAATATTTATTCAAAGCTAGACGAGATACACTCTTTGGTTTGGGGTCATTTCATAAAATTTTACCAGCAAATAAATTCAATTAACAATTCTATTAATATATATAAATATATATATTAATATTATATATTAATATTATATTTATTCTATATATTTATATTTAATATTGAATTCCATATTCAAGTTCAAGAATATATGATTCTTCTATTTCCATAAAATATTATATTCTATATTGATATCAGATCTCAATTTTTTATTCGTTTTTTTATTTATTTTTTTTATTACTATTTCATATTTAGTAACTATTTATTAATCTTTTATTCATATTTAATTCAAGTTCCAGAAGTTCGACCCCCCCTCTAAATTTTTCTTTATTTGCATTTTATGGACTTATATTGAATTTGAATGTGTAATTCATGGAATGGGAGGGGGTCATCTCATTTTTGGATCTGCAACGAATGAATTCAAGAGATAAGAGAATTAAGGATACCCACCAAGAAGACTAATCCAATCCATAAAGATGTACCAGAAAAAACAACATTTTTGTTACTCGACCAACCATCAGGAGACGCAAATACAACGGGTACACTAATCAGTAAGATTGATGAAGTAATAATTAATGCAAAAACAGCCAATTGGAAAGCAATAGTCATGTTTTTAATCCTCCAAGCTATTAACAAAAGAATATACACCATTTAATCCTCTTACCCACTAAAAAATTTTAATAGATAAAGGGATTTTATCATGAATCCGTTGATTCGAGATGACTTAGTTCCAATTTATTTTTACCACTTTTATTCTATTCGGACATGAAGTTAAAGGTTCTTTTTGACTTCACAAATGGGTATACTGGATCGCGTATCTCATTTATTTATATAGCCAGATTTATAGACCTATTAAAGAAAGTCACACCCTATATCTTTCTCTACATAGTGATCGTATTAACTCATAGGGCTATGTTCTATTTGGCGAAAAAAAAATAAAATAGAAATTATCTTTCGGAGAGATGGCCGAGCGGTTGATGGCTCCGGTCTTGAAAACCGGTATAGTTCATAAAAATAACTATCGAGGGTTCGAATCCCTCTCTCTCCTTTTGTTGGATGAATCTATTTTTATCTTTATTGGCTTTTTTTACTTCTTAGCATGATAAATAAAGGAGAATGGCTCGGCTGGATAGTATAGCCGAGCCAGAAAAATTTAGATTGAATTGAAAGAAACAAAGAAGACTTTTAAATATGAACCGAGTTTTACTTTCCTGTTTTACCTACTACTTTAGTTAAGAGGAGTCATGGAAAGAACAGGTTCAAAATCACGATCAATTCCTTTTTCAAATCCCGCTGCCGCTGCCCGAGCCCTTCCCGCGTGCCATAAATGACCCACGAATAGGAAAAATCCTAGAACAAAATGAGAGGTAGATAACCAACTTCTCGGGGAGACATAATTGACTGCATTGATCTCAGTAGCTACGCCCCCTACAGAATTTAAGGAACCTAAAGGAGCATGAGTCATATATTCTGCCGAACGTCGTTCTTGCCAAGGTTGTATGTCTTTTTTCAACCTACTCAAGTCCAAACCGTTAGGACCCCTTAAAGGTTCTAA
>NW_003302554.1:8804125-8811625 GCF_000004255.2 Arabidopsis lyrata subsp. lyrata
AACTATTGTTATTTTCCTTTTATACCCTTTTTTTAGTTGACGGGTTGAAGCAAAACGGGAACTTTGACTATTTTTTTCTATTTTCTTTTATATCTATATGTACATACCCTTATGTATCTGTAAAAAAAGGGGAAAATTTCTTATTTATATTTAATTCAATATTTAAATAAAATTATAGGAAACTGTAAATGAGAGTTTCTTTCTCACATACACTTTCGATCACATTACATTGTCATCTCGTATGCATCAATATGGAAATATTTAATTGATATCTGAAGCCATGATTATGATTCGATTTTTGTTTATTTTTAATACAATTTGATTCTTATACAAAGAGAATGTAGGATCTTGTTATGTTCTCGAATCAAAAAAAATATTGAAATGCCCTTTTAGTTATTACTTTGAAATAAGACTTTCTTTCTCTAGGCAGGAACGCAATATATTTCCTATGAAATATATAGAAACAAGAAGATTCAATAAGAGATATCGACGGATTTCCTAATACAAAAATATGAAATAAAAAAAACCTACTGTTTCAATTTAATCTCTATCGAATTTGAATATCAGAATAGTGGATATAGTCATGATTCGATGGGTTAGGTCCACTTACTTTTTCTTTTTGATTTGTCGATTTCTAATCTATCGACAAATCAAAAAAAAAAAAAGAATATATATTTGGCGATTCAAGAGACGACTTATCATTATTCATTGTATTATAATATAAAAATGTTCAATTTGATTTTTGAAATTACTCGCTAACTTTATTATTAGTTATTATTAGAATGAAATTTATTAGAATGAAATTAACAAAATTAGAAATTAAATTATACACTTTCGAATGAAATTTTGACTATTAGAAAGTAAAGAACGTAAAAGCCCCTTATCGGATTTGAACCGATGACTTACGCCTTACCATGGCGTTACTCTACCACTGAGTTAAAAGGGCCGTCTTGGTTTAATTCCCGACTGAGTGGGTAGGTAAATAAAATCTATCTATATATATATTAAATATATATACAATAGACGCATAGTGGTTAGTAGCTCATTTCGGAACTAGAAATGAGAATTTGAATTTACTTCAAAATTACTTAACGGGGTATTTTTTGCTTTTTTAATATTGGATTTGATAAATATCCATGCAATGCATTTTTTTTTGAAATTGCCTACCGCATCGAAATCGAACGAAATTCATTTGATTTATACATGTACTCAGCAAGTTGACATACACCCAAGATATTTTATCTTGACATGTGATGAAGAGATACGGATTATCCTCTGAACAATCATTTTCTAAAAAAAAAGCAAATTTTCGATAACTTAACTTATAAATCCACCTTTCTTCTCTAATTAGAAGATGGATTCTGGCTGACTTTCTTGGATTAGTGTTAGACAGGGATACTACTATTTCTTAACAATGAGACGAGGCAATCTATGAAGGAAAGTAAAAAAAAAACGAAACTTAACCCTCGTTTTTCTTTTTTTTTTGTTAGACCAATCACTTCTTGAAAAGATTCCGTACTAGAACTAGACGATTTTTAGATTTTTTTTATTTAATTATTTAATATAAAATTTCCACTTCAAATATAAAAAGAAAATATATCGATTTGTTATAGAATTATGATTAGAATATGAATACAAATGTAAAATAAAAAAATGATATAGAATTCTATAGAAAAACGAAAAAACCTTATAAGCTAGTCATACCATTTCATTATATTGACAATTTTAAAAAACTGATCATACTATGATCATAGTATGATGGCGGTTGAGCAAGTATGCCCCCATCGTCTAGTGGTTCAGGACATCTCTCTTTCAAGGAGGCAGCGGGGATTCGACTTCCCCTGGGGGTAGGGTACTACGAAAGGAAGTTGATCATGGATTATCCATAACGTTAGAATAGATTCTTCCTGGGTCGATGCCCGAGCGGTTAATGGGGACGGACTGTAAATTCGTTGGCAATATGTCTACGCTGGTTCAAATCCAGCTCGGCCCAATAATTAGCTGTCTACATAACCCTTTTTGTTTTGCATAAATGACAGAGAAGGGTAAGAAAAAAGGTCAAATTTCAGGGTATAGTTCGACTTTACTTTTGTCTTTATTTCTTGTGTTTAGTTACCTTTTTTTCCATAAAAAATTCCGATCTTCATCTTGCTAAGGATTCCGATATGGATCCTTTAAATAGAAACTTTAATGAACAGAGTCGAGAAAATAATCTATTAAAAAAAAAAAATAGATTATCAATTGATTTGATAATAATGCAAGGATTACCCAGTAATCCGTCTTGTTCTCACTAAAGTGATATCCATATAGATATCAATATATCACTTGTGACTTTCTTTGTTACAAAACAAAAATTTGATTTTAAAATTGAAATGATTAAAATGAAATCATAAGAAGGAATATGTAAGCTACCCACTTGATTTCCATGGGATTGTAGTTCAATTGGTCAGAGCACCGCCCTGTCAAGGCGGAAGCTGCGGGTTCGAGCCCCGTCAGTCCCGGCGGATTCAATACATCAACTCCCCTTTTTGTTTCTGGGCAAGGGGATGAAAATAGTTTCGTTTATCTTTTTATTTTATTTTTCTTTTTTCATAAAGCAAAAGAAAGGGTCGATTATTTTAACTAGGGTAGAGAGACATATGTAAATGAATTATTGAGAACATTCAACACTTCAAGAAAGAGATACTGTAAGGGGTTTCCGCTTTTTGTCAACCGCTCTCCCATAAATTTGTGTAGGAAAATGGAATAGGATAGCGTATAATACATTTGCCAAGAGTACCTATATATACTTTTCTTTCTCTGAAGTAAAGGAATTTTAAATAGTTCGAATCCAACCAAGGAAAGAGGTTTTTTTTATAAAGATAAAACGTGTCTTCCCTAATGAATATGTGAATATGCTCTTTTTAAAGATTAGAGGCGATGTCGAATAAAAAACTCGTAAGAAAAATTAACGAGTTAATTTTTTTGAATATTTTTGTTTTTTACTGGGACTCGTCTTTGTCACATTCCCTTTCTTTGTTTTCCAAAAAGATGATAAACCCTTTCAATTTTTTTATTTCAAAGTGAACTTCGTACTTGTTTTCTCTATATTGATTTCTATTGTTTATTTAAGGTTCTTTAGAAACTCTTTTTGTAAAGAATCGAAGTTTTTTATGATACTTCATCAGATTATTGTACAAGGAAAGTAAACTACTAGGTTTTAGAAAGGAAAGCCGGTAAAAAGAATCATAAATAACTTTTTTTTTATTGGATCAGGAATCTCATTATGTATTCGGTGTGGATAAAAGATCTTCCTATGTTATACTATTAAATTCTTGACGATGAATCGATTTTATAGCTCCGATATTGTTATTCATGATATTTCTTTCATTCGATATCATCGAAATCTAATTCATCTGAGTGAGTTTACAAGCGAAAGATTTCTCATCTCTATGGGATTAAATCCCGAGATATTAAAAAAAAAAAATAATAATAATAAACGATTAAATTATGGAAGTAAATATTCTTGCATTTATTGCTACCGCACTCTTCATTCTCGTTCCTACTGCTTTTTTGCTTATAATTTACGTAAAAACCATTAGTCAAAATGATTAATTTGAATCTAATTTTACTATCAATGAAAAAAAAAAAAGATTTCAATTTCTCGTCTTAAATGAAAGGAATGCATTAGACTCAGTAGTAGTATCCTAAGGGGTCCGCTAGTATGGTAGAAGGAGATCTCTTTCTACCATACTAGCCATTATGGTTATTGTAATGTATAAAGATACAAGTGAAATATCTTAATATAAAAGAATCCGCCTATATCTCTCTTTTTATTTATAAACGTCAATATAAATGAAATAGAATATGAAATGTATGTACATACTTTGTCAATTTCATTTGTTTGTTTGATCCATTTAATACAGATAATCCCAATTCGATGGAAGCTTCTTCAGATTTCGAAAGGGGTTACCCCATGAATGGTTAACCGTGTAAACCCTGATATAAAAATAGAAAATGAGTCAATAAAACATAAATCCAATTTATAAAAAAAAATCTTAAAAAAAATTGCCGAACGGTCTAGAAAACGAAAACAATTGATACAGGTTGATAGAGTTTGATTATTACCGCAATTAGAAGTATTTCTAGAGTCCACTTCTTCCCCACACTACGAGAGAGAGGGAAAATGTAAAAACTACCATTAAAGCAGCCCATGCGAGACTTACTATATCCATGTGAATTCTGCCCCCTATTTCTATGAATATGAAGAAACTATTCCATTATTGTTCACTAATAATAGTGAAATCACTGGTGCAGAGTCAAAAAAAAGGGAGAGGTATTTGGTCACCATTGATGAACTACTCCAAAAACCCACTTATCTTATAACTTATAATGAGTTATTATTTTTCTTATTATAGAATTTCTAGTAGAATCGACAAGATGTAAACACAAGCAAACGGACATTTTTAGAAGTATCCAAGGAATCTGACTCACATGTAGAAAGAAGAAGACTTTTTCTTTCTTTTATCGTTTTTTATTTTTGGAAGTAAAATGAAAGACAATTCTTCATCTAATCTAATCTTGATTGAATGTCTGAGCATTCCGAGACTTTCATGAGTCTATATCCAAAGTATCTTAGGTCCTTTCCAAAACTATTAATTTAATTCCCTCTCTGGCTATCCAATCTAATTGAAGACTCAGTAAGTGGAACTAAATTAGTAGTGGCAAGTAAAGATTTACAGATTTCCCTCCACTACTTCAAGTTTTCCTTGAATCTGATAGGCAAAACTTTAGGTTAGAGAATAGAACCTCGAGAGCCAGGGGCTTAGAATAACGAAAAGAAAGTATAAAGAGTCTTATCCTACGTTTTCCTACGTTTGTTATTTAAAGTCTGTTGTTGAGGCGGCACCCGGATTTGAACTGGGGAAAAAGGATTTGCAGTCCCCCGCCTTACCACTCGGCCATGCCGCCAAAACGATAGAAACTAGATTCCAATTTTCTTTTTTTTCAACTCCGAAAAAAAAATATATATAGATTTTCAGTCATAAAATATAGAATCTAGTACAAACCAGAACCATTAACTATTGACTGTAAATTCATGACCATTTTTGAATTAAAATTAAAATCTACATTTTTTTATTTCTAATAATATTAAGAAAATCATTAGAAATGCATTTATAACTAATCTATATTGAGTTTTTTTGAATTAAAAATAAATCTTCTTCAATTTCAATTATAACAGTAATGATGAGTATATGTAAACCCCAGAATCAGAACATACGTTACGTTGTGTTATAGAGCTGGAGCTCTATAATGGGGTATTTTATCTCTCTAGGGATGCTTTTGAGGAGTAATTCTCAATAAATTTTTATATTTCAACTTTTCCCTTGAAGAGAACATTTCCTTTTTGATAGAGCACAGCATGCGCTGTCCCAAATAGAACTGTACCACAATAAAAGAAGAAAAAGAGACATATATATCTGTGCATTCTTTTTTATTTTAATAATAAAAAAATTAATAAATAAAAAAACACAAGTTTTCTTACCTACTTCAATTCAATGATATTCTAACTATTCTATTAAAAATAGGTAAAAATAAATCTCTTTTCTGCAAATATTTTTTTGAACAATGAAATACAAATACATGAAAAAGTAAAGTGGTTAAAAAAAAAGTTTTCTATTTATTAGATGTTTATCTGCTTGAACAGATCCAATGATGAATACATTTTTTATGGTATGCAATCGAATTGGAATATGTAATATCATAGGTGAAAATGAAATTACTTTTTTTTTTCTAGTCTTTACAAAACTCCGTAAGTTTCAGTGGTATTTCTCAATTCTGTTCCATTTGGATCTATTTCTTATAAAAAATTCCAATTGAATATAGTCTCCGTTCATACGTATTTCATACATTCCATATATCTTGGAGTTGGATAAAATTTCATGTGATTCAGTAAACAGAATAGAAATTCCATTATTGCTAGATCGAATTCTATGGATATGATTCGGTGAAGAATGAGAGATGGGATGGGATTTTTTCAATAAACGGATAAATGGGAAATTCAAAAAAGATGCTTGGGGATGAAAAAGAGGGAACATCTACAATACCCGGATTTAATCAGATACAATTTGAAGGGTTTTATCGGTTTATTGATCAGGGTTTAATAGAAGAACTTTCTAAGTTTCCAAAAATTGAAGATATAGATCACGAAATTGAATTTCAATTATTTGTGGAAACATATCAATTGGTAGAACCTCTGATAAAAGAACGAGATGCTGTCTATGAATCACTTACATATTCTTCTGAATTATATGTATCCGCGGGATTAATTTGGAAAACCAGTAGGAATATGCAAGAACAAATAATTTTTATTGGAAACATTCCTTTAATGAATTCCCTTGGAACTTCTATAGTAAACGGAATTTACAGAATTGTGATCAATCAAATATTGCAAAGTCCCGGTATCTATTACCAGTCAGAATTGGATCATAATGGGATTTCGGTCTATACCGGCACCATAATATCAGATTGGGGAGGCAGGTTAGAATTAGAGATTGATAAAAAAGCAAGAATATGGGCTCGGGTGAGTAGGAAACAAAAAATATCTATTCTAGTTCTATCATCAGCTATGGGTTTGAATCTACGAGAAATTCTAGAGAATGTTTGCTACCCTGAAATTTTCTTATCTTTCTTGACCGATAAGGAGAAAAAAAAAATAGGGTCAAAAGAAAATGCTATTTTGGAGTTTTATCAACAATTTTCTTGTGTAGGTGGGGATCCAATATTTTCTGAATCCTTATGTAAGGAATTACAAAAAAAATTCTTTCACCAAAGGTGTGAATTAGGAAGGATTGGTCGCCGAAATATTAATTGGAGACTAAATCTTAATATACCTCAGAACAATATATTTTTGTTACCACGAGATATATTAGCAGCTGCCGATCATTTGATTGGGATGAAATTTGGAATGGGTACACTTGATGATATGAATCATTTGAAAAATAAACGTATTCGCTCTGTAGCGGATCTTTTACAAGACCAGCTTGGGTTGGCTCTGGCTCGTTTAGAAAATGTAGTTAAGGGAACTATCTCCGGAGCAATTAGGCATAAATTGATACCTACTCCTCAGAATTTGGTAACTTCAACTCCGTTAACAACTACTTATGAATCCTTTTTCGGATTACACCCATTATCTCAAGTTTTGGATCGAACTAATCCATTGACACAAATCGTTCATGGGAGAAAATTGAGTTATTTGGGCCCTGGCGGATTAACAGGGCGAACTGCTAATTTTCGGATACGAGATATCCATCCTAGTCACTATGGGCGTATTTGTCCCATTGACACGTCTGAAGGAATCAATGTTGGACTTATTGGATCTTTATCAATTCATGCCAGGATTGGTGATTGGGGGTCGTTAGAAAGTCCATTTTATGAACTCTTTGAGAAATCAAAAAAAGCACGGATACGGATGCTTTTTTTATCACCAAGTCAAGATGAATATTATATGATAGCGGCAGG
>NW_003302554.1:8816625-8821625 GCF_000004255.2 Arabidopsis lyrata subsp. lyrata
GATGATCTTTTAACGATACCTTCTAAGGGCTGGCTTGTCCAAGATGCTGAACAACAAAGTTGGATTTTGGAAAAACACCATCATTATGGGAATGTACATGCGGTAGAAAAATTACGCCAATCTATTGAGATATGGTATGCTACAAGTGAATATTTGCGACAAGAAATGAATCCTAATTTTAGGATGACGGACCCCTTCAATCCAGTCCATATGATGTCTTTTTCGGGAGCTAGGGGAAATGCATCTCAAGTACATCAATTAGTGGGTATGAGAGGATTAATGTCGGATCCCCAAGGACAAATGATTGATTTACCTATTCAAAGCAATTTACGCGAAGGACTGTCTTTAACAGAATATATTATTTCTTGCTATGGAGCCCGTAAAGGAGTTGTAGATACTGCTGTACGCACATCAGATGCTGGATATCTTACGCGTCGACTTGTTGAAGTAGTTCAACATATTGTTGTACGTAGAACAGATTGTGGCACTATCCGAGGGATTTCTGTGAGTCCTCGAAATAAAAATCGGATGATGTCAGAAAGAATTTTTATCCAAACATTAATTGGTCGTGTCTTAGCAGACGATATATATATAGGTTTCCGATGTGTCGCCTTTCGAAATCAAGATCTTGGGATTGGACTTGTCAATCGATTAATAACCTTTGGAACACAATCAATATCTATTCGAACTCCCTTTACTTGTCGGAGTACATCTTGGATCTGTCGATTATGTTATGGTCGGAGTCCCACTCATGGTGACCTAGTTGAATTGGGGGAAGCTGTAGGTATTATCGCGGGTCAATCGATCGGCGAACCGGGGACTCAACTAACATTAAGAACTTTTCATACCGGCGGAGTATTTACAGGAGGTACTGCCGAACATGTACGAGCCCCTTATAATGGAAAAATAAAATTCAATGAGGATTTGGTTCATCCTACACGTACACGTCACGGGCATCCTGCCTTTCTATGTTATATAGACTTGTCTGTAATTATTGAGAGCGAAGATATTATACATAGCGTGACTATTCCACCAAAAAGTTTTCTTTTAGTTCAAAATGATCAATATGTGGAATCAGAACAAGTGATTGCTGAGATTCGCGAGGGAACATACACTTTTCATTTTAAAGAGAGGGTTAGAAAATATATTTATTCTGACTCAGAGGGCGAAATGCACTGGAGTACTGATGTGTCCCATGCACCCGAATTTACATATAGTAATGTCCACCTCTTACCAAAAACAAGTCATTTATGGATATTATCAGGAGGTTCATGTGGATCTAGTGTAATTCTTTTTTCGATCCATAAAGATCAAGATCAAATGAATATACCCTTTCTTTCCGCCGAAAGAAAATCTATTTCTAGCCTCTCAGTGAATAATGATCAAGTGAGCCAAAAATTTTTTAGTTCCGATTTTGCTGATCAAAAAAAATTAGGGATTTCCGATTATTCAGAATTGAATGGAAACTTAGGTACTAGTCATTATAATTTCATATATTCTGCTATTTTTCATGAGAACTCGGATTTATTAGCAAAAAGGCGAAGAAATCGATTTCTCATTCCATTCCAATCGATTCAAGAGCAAGAGAAAGAATTCATACCGCATTCAGGTATCTCGGTTGAAATACCCATAAATGGTATTTTCCGTAGAAATAGTATTTTTGCTTTTTTTGATGATCCTAGATACCGAAGAAAGAGTTCCGGAATTCTTAAATATGGGACTCTAAAGGCGGATTCAATCATCCAAAAAGAGGATATGATTGAGTATCGAGGAGTCCAAAAATTTAAGACAAAATACGAAATGAACGTAGATCGCTTTTTTTTCATTCCTGAGGAAGTGCATATTTTACCCGAATCCTCTGCCATAATGGTACAGAACTATAGTATCATTGGAGTCGATACACGACTCACTTTAAATATAAGAAGCCAAGTCGGCGGGTTGATCCGAGTAGAGAGAAAAAAAAAAAGGATTGAACTCAAAATATTTTCGGGGGATATCCATTTTCCGGACAAGACAGATAAAATATCCCGACACAGTGGCATCTTGATACCGCCAGGAAGAGGAAAAAAAAACTCGAAGGAATCCAAAAAATTTAAAAATTGGATTTATGCCCAACGGATCACACCAACCAAGAAAAAGTTTTTTGTTTTGGTGCGGCCCGTAGCCACCTATGAGATAGCGGACAGTATAAATTTGGCAACACTCTTCCCACAAGATCTCTTTCGGGAAAAGGATAATATTCAACTTCGAGTTTTCAACTATATCCTTTATGGAAATGGCAAACCCACTCGAGGAATTTCTGACACAAGTATTCAATTAGTTCGAACTTGTTTAGTCTTGAATTGGGACCAAGACAACAAAAATTCTTCCCTCGAGGAGGTCCGGGCTTTCTTTGTTGAAGTAAGTACAAAGGGTTTGATTCAAGATTTCATAAGAATTGGCTTAGTGAAATCCCATATTTCATATATAAGAAAAAGGAATAATTCGCCAGATTCGGGATTGATCTCTGCAGATCACATGAATCCGTTTTATTCGATTTCGCCCAAGGCTGGCATTCTTCAACAATCACTTAGACAAAATCACGGAACTATTCGTATGTTCTTAAATCGAAATAAGGAATCCCAATCTTTGTTAATTTTATCATCATCTAATTGTTTTAGAATGGGTCCATTTAATCATGTAAAATATCACAATGTGATAAACAAATCAATAAAAAAAAATACTCTAATTACAATTAAAAATTCGTCGGGCCCCTTAGGAACAGCTACCCAAATTTCAAATTTTTATTCGTTTTTGCCTTTACTAACTTATAATAAGATCTCTTTAATTAAATATTTGCAACTTGATAACTTAAAATATATTTTTCAAGTAATTAACTCTTATTTAATCGATGAAAACGGAAAAATTTTTAATCTCGACCCATACAGTAACGTTGTTTTGAATCCATTCAAATTGAATTGGTATTTTCTTCATCAAAATTATCATCATAATTATTGTGAGGAAACGTCCACAATAATTAGTCTTGGACAATTTTTTTGTGAAAATTTATGTATAGCCAAAAAAGAACCGCACCTAAAATCGGGTCAAGTTTTAATTGTTCAAAGGGATTCTGTAGTAATAAGATCTGCGAAGCCCTATTTGGCTACTCCGGGAGCAAAAGTTCATGGGCATTACAGAGAAATTCTTTACGAAGGGGATACATTAGTTACATTTATATATGAAAAATCGAGATCCGGTGATATAACACAAGGTCTTCCAAAAGTAGAACAAGTTTTAGAAGTCCGCTCGATTGATTCAATATCGCTGAACTTAGAAAAGCGGATTAAGGGTTGGAACAAGTGTATAACAAGAATTCTTGGAATTCCTTGGGGATTCTTGATTGGTGCTGAGCTAACTATAGTGCAAAGTCGTATTTCTTTGGTTAATAAGATTCAAAAGGTTTATCGATCCCAGGGGGTGCAGATTCATAATAGGCATATCGAAATTATTGTACGTCAAATAACATCAAAAGTTTTGGTTTCCGAAGAGGGAATGTCTAATGTTTTTTTACCTGGAGAACTTATTGGATTGTTACGAGCAGAACGAACGGGGCGTGCTTTAGAAGAAGCAATCTGTTATCGAGCCGTTTTATTAGGAATAACTCGAGCATCTTTGAATACTCAAAGTTTTATATCCGAAGCAAGTTTTCAAGAAACTGCTCGAGTTTTAGCAAAAGCCGCTCTTCGGGGTCGTATCGATTGGTTGAAAGGCCTGAAAGAAAATGTTGTTTTAGGGGGGGTGATCCCCGCCGGGACCGGATTCAACAAAGGATTGGTGCATTGTTCACGGCAACATACCAACATTCTTTTGGAAAAAAAAACAAAGAATTTAGCTTTATTCGAGGGAGATATGAGAGATATTTTATTCTACCACAGGGAATTTTGTGACTCTTCTATTTCCAAATCTGACTTTTCTAGGATTTAATGATTTCTAATAGCGGACTATTTTTAATTTTATTTTTTATTTTATTGTTTGCTGTAGTCATTTGTTTTGGTAATTTGTTAACACTAATAAAGATAATAATGAATAAAAAAAAAATGGCTTGGTTCATGCATAAATGGCCATCCCTGGTACAAGAGAAGGTTCCATCGGAACAAAAATTTATTTTAGTTTGGGGTGCCCCCCTTTTTAAGTGTGAAAAGAAATGACAAAAAGATATTGGAACATCGATTTGGAAGAGATGATGAGAGCAGGAGTTCATTTTGGACATGGTACGAGGAAATGGAATCCTAGAATGGCACCTTATATTTCTGCAAAGCGTAAAGGTATTCATATTATAAATCTGACTAGAACTGCTCGTTTTTTATCAGAAGCTTGTGATTTAGTTTTTGATGCAGCAAGTAGGGGAAAACAATTCTTAATTGTTGGGACAAAAAATAAAGCAGCCGATTTAGTGTCGCGGGCTGCAATACGGGCTCGGTGTCATTATGTTAATAAAAAATGGCTCGGCGGCATGTTAACAAATTGGTCCACTACAGAAAAAAGACTTCATAAGTTTAGGGACTTGAGAACTGAACAAAAGACAGAGGGATCAACCGTCTTCCGAAAAGGGATGCAGCTGTGTTGAAGAGACAATTATCTCGCTTGGAAACATATCTAGGCGGGATTAAATATATGACGGGATTGCCTGATATTGTAATCATCCTCGATCAGCAAGAAGAATATACGGCTCTTAGAGAATGTATCACTTTGGGAATTCCAACCATTTCTTTAATCGATACAAATTGTAATCCCGATCTCGCGGATATTTCTATTCCAGCAAATGATGACGCTATAGCTTCAATTCGATTCATTCTTAACAAATTAGTATTCGCAATTTGTGAGGGTCGTTCTAGCTATATACAAAATTCTTGATTAATAATAAGATAAATAAATCAATTTTTTTTGAGGGAGGGGCTCCCTGTATTTCGATTTAAAAAATCGGTTACTACTCCTGAATTGTACAAAAGAAAAAGAGAGAA
>NW_003302554.1:8826625-8834125 GCF_000004255.2 Arabidopsis lyrata subsp. lyrata
AATGAAACGGATCGTTCTTATTTTTGATTCTTTAGTCAATTTGACTCTTTAATTTTAATTAAATTTTTAAGAAATTCTATAAATAGAAGTCTATAAGTTACGTATATATAATAGAAAGAAGTATATAACTAATATCTGTTTAATATTAAATCTTAAAGCATTCAGAATTTCTTTCTTAGTCTATTTATTTCTTATCTTTTTTCGAAATAGATATTATATAAATATATAGAAATGGAAATAATAGATAAATATCAATATAGATATATTGATATTGCGTCCAATAGGATTTGAACCTATACCAAAGGTTTAGAAGACCTATGTCCTATCCATTAGACAATGGACGCTTTTCGCTTTTTTTTACTTTCCAATTGTTAAAAAAAAAGAATGTGCGAAATCTTTTTAGCAATTGTGTATTGAAGTGAATTCAATACACAATTGCTATTAGACAATTCTAATATAGAAAATTGTCTCTAATAAAAAAAAGGGGCAATTGTGAATTTAGAGCGGGTAGCGGGAATCGAACCCGCATCGTTAGCTTGGAAGGCTAGGGGTTTTAGTCGACGTCGATCGATCATTTTTATATTTTTAACGTCTCTAATTCAAAACCGAACATGAAACTTTGGTTTCATTCGGCTCCTTTATGATGGATGGAGAAATTCCCAAATAAAAAAAGACGGGAACGAAATAAAAATTGATCCATAACATCTATGTTAGCTTTTTTTCCGTCTGGGTACTTTCACAGAAATTTTTGCTTTCTAGATGATCCTTCTAGAAGATAGATCAGGCGAACTCGAACAATCTTTCTAGTTACTTCGTTCTTTATTTCTATTTAACGGAATCCTTAGGAAAAGTATTTGGTTTCTACCGAGCTAAAACAATATAATATGTCGATGTCTTTAGTAAACCAAAGTTCTCGTTTAATAGCTATTTTGCTTCAATTTTTCTATACCAAACAATGAATAGAACTGAAGATTGAGTTACGATTAGAAAGACACTTTTCTAGCTTTATCCATGGATCCTCTTGTTATACTTATTGAATTGTCAATAGTCATCCAATTCAAAAATTATGTTTCGGAATTTCATAATCCAAATTTACAATTGATTAGAGTCTTTGGATACAAATTACGAGAATCTATAATCTTCCTTGAATCTTTCATTGAAAGGGAAAGGACTAAATCCTTTTAAGAAATAAAATTTTTGATCGGAAGATGAATCAAACCGAGAGACCCTTTAACTATTAAAGGGATTAAAGGAACGAATCACACTTTTACCACTAAACTATACCCGCTACAATGCAATTATTGCATATAAATTAACCTTTTGTCGAACAAAGTAATCGGGGGTGTAATAAAAAAATCTGAAAAAATTTAGAAAACTCTAGCGTGGACTTAATAAAATTAGTAAAAGCGAATTCAATTCCACTTTTTTTTAATTTCAAATCTTTTTTTGTCTAAAAATCCATCGGATGAGTCTTTTTAATTTTAACAAAAAAAGGCCCGGCTGGGGACTGACCAGGCCAGGCTATTAAAATAAAAAAGATCTTTTACTTGTGTTTTGACGAGACAAAATAAAAAAAGGATTCTCTATTTCTATGATTATGGTTTTATTTATTTCTCTTTCGAGTTTGCGCCTTTTCTTTATCTAATCTTTAGATAAATTTTTAATGTAACTAGAATTACTGAGAAAGTTCTATAAAAACAGTTATTATATATATAGTAATATATATATATATTATATATATAAATAGAGGATAAATATATTTATATAATAAAAAAGAAATTATATATATATAATAAAATATAGAAAATGAAAAAATATATATATAATAAAGAATATCTAAAAAAAAAAAAGAAAGCTTTTTAAGAATAAAGCGGAGAAGGTTCTTTTTTAAGCCTTTTTTTTTTTTTTTAATGGAACCTAATTAAGTATCCCTTTTCGATTAGGAGAGATGGCTGAGTGGACTAAAGCGTTGGATTGCTAATCCATTGTACGAGTTAATCGTACCGAGGGTTCGAATCCCTCTCTTTCCCCTTCTCCTTTTGATGGTGTGTAATAGATAAAATCCTAATAAAATTCGAGCATTTCCACTAATTAAATAAAGCAATAAAAAACCTTTCTTTTTTATTCTTCACGTCCCGGATTACGTCCTGGATCATTAGATAGGAATCCAAATATGAAGAGAGAAACAAAGAATATAACTACAGTGTATACAAAAAGTTTGAGAGTAAGCATTACACAATCTCCAAGATCTTACTAAAAAAAAAAAAAAGAGAATAGATTCTCTATTTTTATATCAAATATCTAATTTTGATACCAATAAATAAAAAAAAAGGTTTCAGAAAGTTATTTGTAATTAAGATAATAGTCGAATCTTTCATATTCAAACAGATTTGCATACCAACATCTAGATATTTTTTTGGTGAACTCGAATCTAATTAGGTTCTTTCATTTAGGGAAAAGAGGATAAAATTTAGGAAATATAAATGATCCAGATTTAGTATGGCTACCAAAAAAATGCAATGTTTGAATAGAGAGTTCGTTCATACGTCAAGATTTTTTTTTATCTTTTGAATTGTTGGAAGAATAAAAATCGTGAATTTTTTTAAGACAGTATTAAGAATTTTATCGAAAACTTACAGCGGCTTGCCAAACAAAGGCTAAGAGAAGAAAGAAAAGAGGTATTACGGGCATAACATCTATGATTGGATTCAAAAAGGCGTAGGCCTCTGGCAATTTGGCGACTAAAAAAGTGCTTGAAAAAAGGGCGTAATTAAAACAAATACAGATCAAATTAAATATATTAAGCATAAAAAAAATTGGTGTTCTTGTGGATAATTTAATTTTGATTGAGTTATTAATATATTTTTTATATAAGGAAAAAATAAAGAAAGATAGTCTAAAAAGACTTTGTTGAACTTACTCAATCAAAAATCCTTTCATTCTCTTATGAGAATGAAAGAAATAATATTTTCATACAATATCTTAATTGAATTCTATGTAATGATCAATAAAGTAAGTTTTATTTGCTATCTACACGTGTTAAAACTCTAGCACCAATGTAATCTATATTTAATTTTGAATTGACGAACAACCAATAGGAATATTACTCTTTTAGTAGTCTTGAATAAAAAGCGAAATGGGGCGTAGCCAAGCGGTAAGGCAACGGGTTTTGGTCCCGCTATTCGGAGGTTCGAATCCTTCCGTCCCAGAGTACAGTCATTACAGAATCAATCTTCTATTGCCTTTGTACACCATCTTTCTGTTTAAAAATCCAAAATTTTTAAGAATAAAATATTGAAATGAAAAGAAGAATAAACTTAATTTTTCATTATTTCAACCGAATTCAAAAAAATCTATTTGCTTTTTTAATTTGTGTGTGATGCGGGTAAGTAAGGTAGAACCATAGATTCTAAGAGTTTTAATAAAAAAAATCTCTATTTATATATATAAATTATATAAATAGAGATTTCTATTCAAACTAATATGGGATTCATTTTAATTCTGACTGAACCTTTACGCGTAAATTCACTATTCCATTCATAGAGAAAGAAAAGGTATAGATTATGATATACTGACTGAACTATGACTATTCATGATTCCATAATTGAATCAATTACACAAACTAGAGGAATGTTATGGTAAAACTTCGTTTAAAACGATGTGGTAGAAAGCAACGTGCGACTTGAATTGAAGGACATTATCTGCTGTGGATTTTTTCATCCGCCACTTTTTATATAGGAATATAGGTGCTCTTGGCTCGACATTTTGTGTTCTATTTTACAAGAGTCCTACACTTTTTGGGAATATAAAAAAGAGTACAGGATGGAGCTCGAGGAGAATAGAAAGTTTTTATTCCTTTCGCAGGAGTAAGGATCTAGGGTTAGTGCGAATCAATAAGTTGGAACAACTTCGTAAGTCTTTTTATATTGAAAAAAAAGTCCTTTCAAGCAATTTTACAATGGAAAAGGAAATTTTCTTAAAATTATAAAATTCTTTGAATAAAAAGTCTATCATGCGTGAATCAAGCGTTTGTATGATTCTTTGTATAGAAGAAATCATAAACAAAATAAGGGGCTTGTTGCTGCCCTTTTTTAATAAAACGATTCAAGATCACCGAAGTCATGTCTAAACCTAAAGATTCAAAGTAAGGATAAAGAATCCTGAAACAAGGAAATCCTGTTTTCAATTGTTTGAAAAACTAGATCAGAATGAAGAATAAAAATTGATTCTAAAAGCTGAGACAAACAAAAAAAGGGCTAGAGACTACTCAATAAAAAAAGTACTTAAGGATTCTCCGGTGAGATATTTGAGAGTTGTTTAACTTGAGTTACGAGAGTACGAATGTTATGAATGCTTTTTATGGAAAAAATATTTAGGGTTTCAATACTGGCTAATTTATTTAATGTTTTTATTTCTCTATTTAATATTTATTTGAATTTACTATTTTAATTTTATACAGAGAGTTAAAGTGAACTTCTACCCATTGAATTTGTTTTTCTCGAGCCGTACGAGGCCAAAACCTCTTATACGTTTCTAGGGGGGGGTATTATTCATATACATCTATCCCAATGAGCCGTTTATCGAATCGTTGCAATTGATGTTCGATCCCGAAGAGAAGGAAGAGATCTTAGCAAGGTGGGTTTTTATGATCCGATAACAAATCAAACTTTTTTAAATCTTCCTGCTATTCTCGATTTTCTTAAAAAAGGAGCTCAACCAACAAGAACAGTTCATGATATTTCAAAGAAGGCTGGGATTTTTACGGAATTTAAGTCTTAATAAAACGAAATTGAATTAATGAAATATAAAAAAGAGGATGTGAAAGACTCGTATATAGCTTGATATCAAATTTTATCTACTCTTCTCTTTCCTCCTCTTTCACTTCCATCATATTTATTTTGATTTGTTAGAATTTCTATTTATTACTTAGTATTCCTCCTAAGGTACGAATACTAAAAAATACCCTACTATGTTTTATAATCATAAACAAATTTATGAAAAAAAAATTGGGATCTAGATTATATAAATTCGAATTTTTTTATAAATACAAAATTTTACTGTTATATAGAAAATAATACTGTATATAAAATAATATATTATTAATTCTGAATAAAACAAATATATATATATTATATTATTATATGAATAATTTATTCATCATAAAAAATTAAAGGCCATAAAAAATGGGTCTAAAAAGTATAAAAAGATTTGAGATTACCTTAACTGGCTTAGTTTTCATTCATTGTATGAACTAATGAACCAAGGGGTTAAGCTTTTTTATTTATTTATTTTTTCTATTCTTTTCACTATATGAAAAATTCATAATCATATTGACAACAGTGTATGGACCAAATATAATTCTCTCATAGATAAATGGATCTATTTATCCCTGACACACGACTGGATTTTTTTCTTTATTCTGGTTGTATCTACATATTTGCAGTACGTTCTTTTTTTGTTTTTTGGGGTTGCTAACTCAACGGTAGAGTACTCGGCTTTTAAGTGCGACTAGCATCTTTTACACATTTGTATGAAGAAAAGGATTCGTCCAGATCCGCGGTAGAGTTTGTAAGACCACGACTGATCCTGAAAGGAATGAATGGAAAAAATAGCATGTCGTATCAAGGGAGAATTCAGATAACATTTTTTTTTGCTTTCCTGATCGGTACAACCTTATTTTGATATCGAAAAAAAAAGAATTCCAATTTGGGTCAAGTGAATAAATATAAATGGATGGATAAAAAACCCAGTTTTCCTGATTCCAGGAAAAAAAAAAGAAACGAGCTTCCATTCGTAATTTGAAAAATTACCCGAACTAATTAAATGTTAAAAATAGATTAGTGCCTAATACGGGTATGGGAAGGCATTTTTTTCTTGCGTGTTATTATCAATTTTTTCATGAGTCCTAATTATTTTTTTAACTAGTCCATTTGGATTAGGTTGGAGTGTGTAAAAGAAGCAGTATATTGATAAAAAATATATATATTTCCAAAATCAAAAGAGCGATTAGGTTAAAAAATAAAGGATTTCTAATCATCTTGTTTTGTTATTCTATAATATAACGAACAGAAACCTATTAAAGATAGAGAATCCGGTTAACAGTCTACCTGTTTATGAGGTATCTATAGCTTTCGTAGTCTAATACCTTATTTTGACTGTATCGCACTATGTGTCATTTCAGAACTCAAGAAAATAAAGACTTTACCTTCAGTTCAAATCGAATTTCAATCCAAATGGAGAAATTTCAAGGATATTTAGAGTTCGATGGGGCTCGGCAACAGAGTTTTCTATATCCACTTTTTTTTCGGGAGTATATTTATGTACTTGCTTATGATCATGGTTTAAATAGATTAAATAGAAATCGCTCTATTTTCTTGGAAAATACGGATTATGACAAAAAATATAGTTCACTAATTGTGAAACGCTTAATTTTGCGAATGTATGAACAGAATCGTTTGATTATTCCCACTAAGGATTTGAACCAAAACTCCTTTTTGGGGCATACCAGTCTTTTCTATTATCAAATGATATCTGTTTTATTTGCAGTGATTGTCGAAATTCCATTTTCCCTAAGATTAGGATCCTCTTTTCAAGGAAAACAATTCAAAAAATCTTATAATTTACAATCAATTCATTCAATATTTCCCTTTTTAGAAGACAAATTAGCACATTTTAATTATGTGTTAGATGTACTAATACCTTACCCCATCCATCTAGAAATCTTGGTTCAAATCCTACGTTACTGGGTAAAAGATACCTCTTCTTTGCATTTTTTTCGGTTCTGTTTATACGAGTATTGCAATTGTAAGAATTTTTATATTAAAAAAAAATCAATTTTGAATCCAAGATTTTTCTTGTTCTTATATAATTCTCATGTATGTGAATACGAATCCATCTTTTTTTTTCTACGCAAGCGGTCTTCGCATTTACGATCGCCATCTTATGAAGTCCTTTTTGAGCGAATTTTTTTCTATGGAAAAATAGAATATTTTTTCAAAGTTTTTGTTAATAATTTTCCGGCGATCCTAGGGTTGCTCAAGGATCCTTTCATACATTATGTTAGATATCACGGAAGATGCATTCTGGCAACAAAGGATACGCCGCTTCTGATGAATAAATGGAAATATTTTTTTGTTAATTTATGGCAATGTTATTTTTCCGTATGGTTTCAATCGCAAAAGGTCAATATAAATCAATTATCTAAAGATAATTTAGAGTTTCTGGGTTATCTGTCAAGTTTGCGATTAAACCCTTTAGTGGTACGTAGTCAAATGCTAGAAAACTCATTTCTAATAGATAATGTTAGAATCAAATTGGATAGCAAAATTCCAATTTCTTCTATTATTGGATCATTGGCTAAAGATAAATTTTGTAATGTATTAGGGCATCCCATTAGTAAAGCGACCTGGACGGATTCATCAGATTCTGATATTCTCAACCGATTTGTGCGGATATGCAGAAATATTTCTCATTATTACAGCGGATCTTCAAAAAAAAAAA
>NW_003302554.1:8920282-8921812 GCF_000004255.2 Arabidopsis lyrata subsp. lyrata
ACAAGAGAGATCGATGCTATGGAGGAACTTACCTGGGTGTGTTAGAAGTTTCTCCACCCACGCTTAATAGATTTGTTTCTTTTAGTAATTTTCACTAGTTCGGGTTCCAGTCCTGTGTTTTTTTTTGTGGGGTTCTGTCTGAGAAGTTTTGGACTTTACCTGCAGGATTATGGTGTCCCATTCAACCAAGATGTGTTTCCCACGAGTCCGTTCCATTGTCGATGTGGTAGTGAGTTCTGTCGGGTCACTAAGCAGATAAGCAGTGAGTAATCATCACCAGATTTTTTAAATGATAATCTTTTTCCTTAGTTTGACTGTTAAATGTTTATCTCGGTTTTGAGCTCTGAGTACCGACTGAGGTCGGGCCTTCACATGAGCCCTTCACTATTTTTGCAACTAAATAACGCAATTTTGTTGATGCTGCAGAAGGTAAGAATGTGAAGAAGCGAGCATGAGAGCTTTACATTGGTAGTTTTTGAAGATATGTGGTGGTGCAATCTCTTTTTTTTTTTTTGTTGAACGAATTGGCAAAAAAATTCCAATCGAAAAAACTTTTTTGTCAAAAATCCGACAAGGCATATAAGCAAAGTCGGTCGGTCCATTAAATAGGAATCAAAGGATGACACTTTTATCCTTAGAAACTGGATTCACTTTTGTGATATCAAACTCGTGTATATCTTAACTTTAGGTTCTAACGGCTATGGCTTTTGTTTGACTTATATTAAAAGCTATTTACATACTACGATCGAAGTGAAGTCTTGAAGGTGATCTCAACTTAAAAGAAGAGCTCCCATGAGAATTACTTGTATATATATAGGGAAGGATAATAGTACAAGATCAAAGCTTATTACATTGTATGATAATTTTGAGTGCTGTTGCATCATCCTATCATTTGAGTTATGTACAGTTTTCTATGCTTAAACCGCAAGTTGTGCTTCCATGGCTTTACCCACCAAGTCTCGGTTATGAGGTCTCAAGAGAGATTCTTGATCGCCAGATGAAGAAATAGCCGGTTGAATTCCACTTGCGTTTAGCGGAAACAGCGTTTTGTAGTACCCATCCATTATAGCCGAAATATCACAAGTAGCCGCAACACCAGGAATCTGTATCAACAACAACAAACGCAGAATTTGAAAGGCTTTTCCAACCGCAGAATTTGTGTATTAGAGAGAAGCCAAGCCAGTAAGAAACGGAACCTGGTACATGTCCCGCAAATAGCCATAGAGATTCGGGTACTCAACAAGCTTCTTCTTGGTGCACTTGAATAGATTGTTGTAAACCGGATCAAAACGAATCAGAGTTGTAAAGAGACACACATCCGCCAAGGTTAACCTTTCTCCACACAAGTATCTATTACTACCCAAGTGATCCTCGATCTTATCTAAGGTACTAAAGAGTTCATTCACTGCTCCATCATACGCTTCTTGGCTCTGCGCAAACCCGCACCTTTCAAAACATCAATGCAAGCAAATCACTACACAACAAGCCATCAACTTTAGCAACAAACACACATTGCAGTGTCAAGAACAC
>NW_003302554.1:8921912-8996241 GCF_000004255.2 Arabidopsis lyrata subsp. lyrata
AAAGATGGTCCCATTTAGCTTTGCCGAAGGTGAGAGCTATTGTGTGCTCGTGCTGGTTTGTGATTTGGTCGACAATTTAGGCTGAGTGGCTTGCTTGAAAGGACGGGAGCTAAATTTGGCCGTAAGCAAATTTGCCATGGCTGAGATTCTTCTTCTGCTTCCTCTGTCTGTCACTAGGCGAGAGAAGAGAGACGAAAGACGTAAAACGGTGCGTTTTGTATCTATATGAAAGCAGGCCCAACTATGTTTATTGCAGGCCCAAGCGAATATCGAGTTTTTTGCTAATTGAAATGTTTAGAAATATAGATTCGGGTATTTGGGTTGGTTTGGTTTGGTTCGTTAATTTGGGATTTTTAGGTTTTGGATCTTTGTAACGGTCCCCTAATAATCTATACTATTAATTGAGAAGCATTAAATAATAAATAACCTTATAAAGGTAAAGAATTACAAAGAATGCCATTAATATTTTAATAACTGAAGAACAATTTGAAACGAAATTAAAAGGACAAAATAGTCAAGACAACTTAACAAAAAAAAAAAAGGACGCGGATCTATGACCCGATTTGGGGAGTACTCGGATCTTCTGAATTTTAGGAGCATTGACTGCAGACCCGCATATCCGGTTCAACAACTTTTATCACCGAAACCTGCAAAAGAGAGCAGCAAATCAGAACCATGTATATATTATCGATTTTTAGTAACTAACATAACTATTGAATATTGAATATAAGATACAATATTCCAAATCAAAACATAACAATTAATGATTTTTCCAAAACAAACTTTCCCTATATATCATAACCGGATTATTAGGAGCATATTCCTATAATCAGGATTTAGGAGCATATTCCTATAATCAAAATTGTTAATTACATTTTTTAAAGATTTTAATAGAGTTGTTCTTATCAAACCTAAACAGTAACAATGCATAACCGATTTCTTTAGCTTATAAATAGAAAATCCGAGCTCATCCTTCTAAAACCACATACAAAACTCCAAATCTATATACCTTTATAACTTTAGATCTTCCGTTTTTTTTTTTTTTTTTTTTGGGGCACAAAAAAAAAAAAAAAAAAAAAAAGATCTTCCGTTTTTATTATTGTTATTGTTGTCGTTGAGTTTTTAACTCCGACCCTTTTATCTGTATCTTCCTCCTCTATTGGAGTTTCTTCCTCCTCTAATGGAGTGTAAACCTATTATCTAATAGATGATTAAGTTCTTCCTAGATAAAGCATTAGAAGATGGTAGACAAAGTAATCGTTTAATTTTCATAAGAACCTTGAAGGAACATATGGAAATTGAAAAACCTTATCGACGATGGTGATAGTTATGTAAGGACCTTTGCTTCTTTCCATAGTCACGAAATAAATTAAACCAAACTTTTTTTTGGATTCTCACCAATCCAAGAGACTGATGCTGAACACATCATTTGCTTGCAAAAGCCAAAGTCAAAGTCACAATTCACAAATTTAGAGCTGATTGTGTTCTTCATTGATAGAATTTTCACATAGACTTAACAAAAGACTAAAAAAAAACAAAAACAAAATCATTGATTCTAAAGATCAAAAACTTTAACCAACCTATTTCCTTAATTTAATCTGCAAAATAAGAATTCAGAGATGACGTGTCCCAAAACTTGATGAAAAAAAAGAACTAAAAATTCCTTACCTCTGAGATAGAACCTCACATCAACACACATAGAAATTGACAAATCAATCAAGACCTACGATCATAAAATCCACGTTTTGAAAATAGAAACGTTAGTCTACCAAAGAAAAAGAGGAGAATATAAATTGCAGAGAACTTTGATTAAGAACTAGAACTTTTTAATTTAACAGAGACATAGAACTTGATAGTGCATAAGAACGACACGAGGATCTTTGGGATGAATCTGACTTAAGCACTTTCTCAAAAAATTTGTTCGCCACCATAAAGAAGTAAGAGGAAAAGAAATCATATGATAGTTATTAGAAATATAGGACAAGGAGTTTTTCATAGGATCCAAAAGCTGTAATCAATATATTTTCTTAACCTAATCTTCATCTAACAGATAAATATGGAAATATATGCACTGAAAGAACCTCATCGGCGAAGGTGATAACAAGCTAAGGATATATGCTTCAAGCGTTGAGTATCGCGAGTCTAATATGCTAGCAAATAGCAATCAAAGCAGCTTTTGATAAATCGATTTTTTTCAAAAACGTTGAAATAAATTTGAAAATTGTGAATCCAGATTGTTAATAATCTGAAATTTGATGAAATAAAAAGGAAGAATAACGCATCACTTACCTCATGATACAGTCCCAAATCAACACATGGATTCGATTATCGGTTAGTCTCTTGAACTCCTTCGAAACAACTTTCGCACTTTCCTTTTCCTTTCTTTTTTTTCTTTTGTCGGCTCAGTTTGTTTTTCTCCCTATTATCCCATATTTATTGTCTTTATTTGTTAACAATGTTTGAATTATAATTCTTTACCCTTTATAAGGTTATTTATTATTTAATGCCGGATTTTGTGATCCGGCAACCCTTTACCCTTAATGGCATTCTTTGTAATTCTTTACCCTTTATAAGGTTATTTATTATTTAATGCTTCTCAATTAATAGTATAGATGATGGTCCCGCATTGAGATCACTAGAAATGGAGCCATATATTATATTTAACTTTTATAATTTTGTAAGAATATCTTTTGTTATTACAATTATTTGAAAAATATAAGAAATTCAATTGGTAAAAACATGGTTATAAACTTTCAACTGATAAAAAATAATGAAAAAAGTTGTGATAAAATGTGGTGCTAATATAACTCACAAAAGTTCTAAATTAGTTTCAGTATTTGACATCATAGGAAGGTTATTTTGGTCAAAAAGTTCAATAGGTTAAAATTTGCTAAAAACTAACTAAACATTCGTAGATGTTTAAGCACCTAGGAAATTAATTAGATATTTTTTTCTTTATATTTTTTGAATATTAAATTATTATTAAATTATTATAAATATATTATAAATTATTATAAACATTATACTAAATATATTATTTCATTTTATTTTTCCTTTAAGACATTTTATTAAAATGTAATTAAAAAACAAATTAATAGGTCTCCTACATGGCTAAGCCAAAACAATTGTTGACCTTCCAATGCCGGCCAAAATAGAGAGTGTGGATCGTTCTAGCCGTTTAGATGCTTAGCCATAACATTACTTTCTATCCAACTATTACCTGTAATTTAAATGATTTATTAATTCTATTAAGAGAAAATAGAAAAATGTATAGATTGAAGAAATATCTTAAATTACCTTTTGATATAATTTTTTTTACTTTGTATGGACTTCCTAAATGAAAAATAAATCACATTACATATGTGATACAACTTTTTTCCTAAATATCTCGTTTTATGCATAAAAGATTATATACCAAAGTTTAATAAGAATCATATAAACATAAATATATGATTCTTATTTCACTTTTATTTGATCTTATATTTATATTATTTTAAATTATTATAAAATATATAAATAGTTAGTAAATTTTAGTTTTTTTTTTTTTTTCTGCATATGTTACAATTCAAATTTTTTAAAACGGACATATATTACTCAATCGATGAATAAAAATATGTGTGTAATCTATATTAACATTTTTAAGAACAAATTGAGCATTTAATCATGTCGTTATTTTATTCAGACCCGAAATTGAGTCATTCGGATCTTTCTTTAATTTTTACAATTATCTAAAATGGGACAGTATATCACGGGTGAAATCCTAATTAGTATTTTAAGATACAATTATAAATTGTTTTTACGGGTTGGTCCAAAAACACACACTAATTTAAAAATATACATGGAAACTATTTGAAAGCAAATTTCAAATTAACTCGAATTATATGACATTTAAATAAAAGTGTTATTAAAAAATAACAAAATGATGTTTAATTTCATTTTAGATTATATGGTTGGACGGGTTTGGGTCAATATTAATACGAGACAATATACCACAGGTGAAATCCTATAAATAACAAATCAAAATACAATTATACAATCTTAAACACTAAACAAAACAAATACAACTTAAAATTTTTTATTTTAGATACAACGCATGTGACCCGCGGTATACAACAAAAAATATTATACACAATAAATTCATCAATTTATAAAAATAAAAAATCAAATAATTAACCCGCGGTGTACCGCGGGTCATATCCTAGTAAATTATATTTTCGCAAGAAAACTTTGAGAAAAACCTTTTCCTTTCCGTCGTGTTTTTTTGTAGGGAATGCATTTTCATTTGCAGCGGAAACTTGAGAACGGGTACGCTAGAGGGGCCAAAACCAAGTTGGGGTCAAAGCAATTTTTATTTACTTATGAGTTTATAAGATCTGGGGCCTATTTATGTAATAGAAAAAAATTATTGGGGCATAAATATGTGACTAATGGGATAAAAAATATTTCAGGCCCGAAACATATGTTTCACTAGAATGTGCTTAAGTCCGACCCTGCGGGCACAGGACGAAACTTAATGAGACGGGTTAAAACACAATGGATGAAACGGATACAAGATGGGATCAAACGGGTCGAGACGAAATGAAACGGGAACTATGCTACTTACATTTTTTGAATAATTTTAAAAATCTATAGCTATACTATTAACTTGGAATCATTGGAAAGAATATAACCTTAGTAAGTGTAGAATATTACATAGAATGTCATTGGTAATTTTGAATTTGAAAAAGGAATAAAATTTATAAAAAGTATTTGTGTCTATTTGTTGCTTAAAAACCAGTGGATCTTAGGTTGATCCGTTGTTATCGGGTAAGATAAACACATGGTTGTTTATAAAAAAATTTCAATTAAATCAACAAATTATAACTACCCAATATTTATGGAAATTGTTTAAAGTAGTTTTTCATAAAAATCAGGCTATTAATGTCGAAATTGTATAAATGTTATTTAATTTGGTGAATCTCAATATCCCACGGGTTTGGGTTGTTTGCGGGCTTTTGAAAAAATTTATATACTATTAAAATCTTAAAATATATTTTAATATATATATATATATATAATAATTTCAGTTTTGTGGAATTATATTTTTATTTATGTTTAAAATTATTTACTATTTATATTAATTTATTGTTAGCTTTAAATATTTTATATAAATTCTTAAAATTGATTTATTGAAATGCCAGTTACCTACGGGTTTTGCGAATTCAAGCGGGACGGATGCACATATTACTCCCGTGGATTTCACGGGTCGAGTTTTACTGTGCAGACCTATCGGGACGGGTTTGACGTACTTGACAATTTAAATCATCCGTTTTGGGAAGTTTAATCTTTTTGGCGGTTGTTTACTGGTTTGATAGTTCACATTCGATTCAAATCCGTCGACATATCGATCTAAATTTTATTGTGAAATAAATTATTATTTCAAATATTCACAAATTGAATAATACCAAACCACCATAAGTTTGAGTTATAATTATATATCAAATAATTATACCTACAAACATAATCCCGCACGTAGGTGCGGGTCCGGATCTAATCTATATAATTAATTGGGAATCACTAGATATTAAATAACCTTATGAAAGATACAATATTACATAAGATGTCATTGGTTTTTAGTGTTTTTAAATAAATTCATTAAGGGTACAATAGATAATCACAAATTTAATATATTTAAATAAAATATAGTAAAATTATTTTATGTAATTATTAGTTTCCAAAAAATTAAACTCACTTTCTCTCTCTTATTAATTATGGACGAAAATATTAAATGAATTTCAAAAAAATTATTAACCAATGAAAATTGAAAAACTAAGATTTGATATCCAACTTACATTTTATCTAAACCAATCCTAATAAATTATTCTATATCAAAAATACAAATAAAAATATCATTTTAATTCAAAATTAAAACACTACCGTTTAAAAAGTTTTATCAATGGAGGATTTTAAGATTACGTGACGAGATGGGAGAAGAATATAAATTAAAAATCAAACTAAATACTCAACTGGTATGAGTTCGGGTTATGAGCACTACATAAAATAAATTTGTTTACACACATAACCCTACACATACATTTTCAATTACACATATTCTATTTATGATGGACACAGGACCATAATATTTTTATTTCAAGTATACGAAACGGGTTAAGGGACGAAGAATTTATAACAAATACATGACGGGATAGGTTTCCCGTTCTAAAATAGTTACGCCTAGCTAATATACATGAAATAACTCAAACTAAAACCGAATCCATATCTTATTTAACACATGTAATCAAACTGTTTAAAATGTTTTGATTAGTTTAGAAAATAAAAACGTAACATCACTTAACTTTCGCAACTAAATTATATCTTAAATATACTTTCGCACGTACGTTTAGGTCTGGATTTTAAAATATAACTATGCACTAACGCAACTGAATTTCTTTTATTACGAAGTTCACTAACACAACAAAATATTTTATACTTTTAAATTATATATAATAATTTCTATAAAAAATATTTACGTACATACGTGTGGATCCAGATCTAATACACTAAAATATATATCATAAAAACAACAAAATAATCTATATTGAATTAAAATTTGTTATATTTTTTTTTTAAAATATGAAACCCCGCACGTACGTGCGGGTCAGGATCTAGTGTTATATACGAAGAATGTCTATATACATTATTTTCTCTGTTTTGTAACAATAAACGAGTAATGAAATTATATTTTATTGGTTTCAATTTGTAACAACCAAACAAGAGGTCGAATGAGCCAACTAGAATACAGCCCACGATCAATAATCAAACCCATGAAACTTCCTTCTCTCTTTCCTTTAACATTTCCAAACACTATATAAACTAATGTCACTTACCTCAATTTTCCATCAACAATACATTTGAGATATCAATGCTCCTGAGAAGAAAATGAAGCTTTCTTGTGGTACAAGTTTTTCGTTCTTAATTCTGTTTCTTCTTGCGGGACAATATGTGCATGTCTATGCGGGTAGCTTCCACAAAGACGTTCAGATACATTGGGGTGATGGCCGCGGAAAGATTCACGACAAAGATGGAAAACTTCTTTCTCTCTCGCTCGACAAATCCTCTGGATCCGGTTTTCAGTCTAACCAGGAGTTTCTCTATGGCAAAGCCGAGGTTCAAATGAAACTTGTTCCTGGTAATTCAGCTGGAACAGTAACAACATTCTATGTAAGTCGTTACATACAACTTCAAACCATTTTTGTCATCTTTTGCTATTCCCTAGAGTACATACATTTAGGCCTACATGTATTGAGTATGTTGGTGTTTATGATGACTTTGTGTAGCTAAAATCGCCGGGAACTACGTGGGATGAGATCGATTTCGAGTTCTTGGGAAACATAAGTGGTCATCCGTATACTCTCCATACTAATGTTTACACAAAAGGCACAGGAGACAAAGAACAACAATTTCATCTATGGTTCGACCCAACCGTTAACTTTCACACTTATTGCATCACATGGAATCCCCAAAGGATTATGTAAGCGTGACCTTTGATCCCTCGTAACATTTGAATAATCTTCTAAGTTTTGAGGCTATGCGCGCATGAACTTACGTTCTCTTTTTTTTTTTTTTTTTCCTTCTTACAGTTTTACGGTTGATGGAATTCCTATTAGAGAGTTCAAAAACTCTGAGGCAATTGGAGTTCCGTTCCCAACGAGACAACCAATGAGGCTCTACGCGAGTCTCTGGGAAGCCGAGCATTGGGCAACAAGAGGAGGATTAGAGAAAACAGATTGGTCAAAAGCTCCTTTTACTGCTTTCTACAGAAACTACAATGTCGATGGATGGTATGGGCTAACGGAAAATCATCATGTTCCGCGAATTCCCCATGGTTCACTCAAAAACTCGATTCAAATGGCCAGACAAGAATGAAAGGTGTACAAAGTAAATACATGATCTACAACTATTGCACCGATAAAAGAAGGTTTCCTCGCGATGTTCCTGCAGTGTGCACTTAAATTGTTGATTCTTTGATGAATAAGTTACTTGGTATTGCCTTTGTAACTCAATTAAGTTTTTATCTATTTTTATCATTTATTTGTTGCTCATATATATGTGGTGTTTATGTAAAGATGTTTGCAAGAAGTAATAAATATAAATTATTGAAAAAAGCTTTTATTTGTAAACGTAATGAAAACTTAACTGGCTTCACTATATTGTTAAAAAAAAAAAAGAAAAACACTGAAGGAGGTGGTTCAATAATTCTACAAGAATGCTTGGGAAGAACATATATCATAGGCTTACTAATAATATGAAGAACTGACGACCTATCTGATATTTGCACTGATTTATTAGTTTTTTGGTAAAGAATTAATGTTCGATTATATCTAAAAATGGATACATTGTTCTGATCAATATACTTTTCTTCAAGAACACAAACAACTATCCTTACAAAACTCTTTTACAACCAAAGTATGGAATCACAAAATACAAAATACAAAAGACACACAAATATTTTCTTATTTAGATAATAAAAAGTAGAAGGGAGATACAATCTAGGATCCACACAACCTTCTACAACATATACGCAAACTGAAAACAACTTATTAAAATACTAGCACCAGATATGTCTAGCCTTTTTGTCACATACACGACAATTATCGTATGAAAACAGTACTCTTAAGGGTAGCCACTCCTCCACTTACATAATCTTGTTTAGACAATTTCAACTTTCAATTGTGGTTTTAGAGTCCTTGGTGCAGAAAGTAGAACATGCCTTGGTACAGTTTTCAGCTGCTCCATTCAAAGTTTCACTTTCATCTAGTTATCGAAACAAAATTTGAATGGATTAGTATTCTCTTGTTCCAGTTATAATAACAATACTATAATGGTTCTTGGTACATAATCTTTTACTTAACAAAATAATAATAATATATGAGTTTGGAGAATTTGCTTTACCGGAGTTCTCTAGAGTGGTTAGGACGCAACACACAGAGTATGCACACCCCAACTTGCAATATTCACTAACCGTATCATGCACCTTGAGTCAAAAATCAAAATACATGTAACTTGCATCAAAAAACAGAATCTTGATCAATGTTGTAACAAATAACATAATAAAGCATAATATAATATAATGTAATAAAAAAAATACTTTTGTCTTTGTGAATGACATGATAATATCCCACAGACTACAAGAAGAATGCACATTCTTAGCTCACGAGAAGCACTACTATACGTAATCAATAGTGTTTTTTTAAACGCTATTTCTGCGCCATCTATGATAGGATCACCGTGTATAATAGCTTTTTTTGGTAAGCTATTATATCGTTTTCGATAATAGCATTAAACAAATGATGCAATATATATTCTTATTCACAATTTTATTGTTGTTTTATATTGTGTCGTAGCACTTTGTATTTGCCTTATTAGATTTACCTATAACTCTTTTTTATGATATAATCTATTGTTATATGCTATTCTATTTCATATATTTGTACCCTCTTTTGCATAATATATTAAATTGGATTTATATAAATTTTCTATTGCATTAATTATATATCCAAAACATACATACCAAATCTTAGACTACATCAAACCAAGTCTTATATAAACTAACACTACTAGCTAACACCAAAACAAGTTGATGAGAGGTGGTATCCATAATGAAGTCTCTTTGAATCTCATGTAAAAATCTATTTGAAACCTGAGTTTCATCCTTCCTCGGATCAACTCCTCTTCAGATCCAGTTGCAACTCTCTGAAACAATTAAAAAAAAAAACAGAACATGTCAACTAAGTAAGACTGCATGGAGTGTATACAAAACGTTGTATTTCATGAGTGTAATGAAGTTAATATCAAATCAATTGTAGTCAGACTCTAGAAACAAACGACACAAATAAGCAAAACGAAAACCCATTCCAATTCCAAACACACAAACCACACTCCAACAGACATATCCACAAAAAAAAAACCGTTAGACCTATTACCTCATTGATAACAAACTTGATCATCGACAGCCATTTCACTGTTTCAGTGATACTATTAATTTACCTTTCACACCAAAGAAAAAGCTTGCAACTTTATATAGAAAACATGAGTTAATAATTGTACATGGAGACCAACTGATTTTATGGAGAGAAACCAAACGCAGAAACCCCACCAAAGATAAACCAGACATCTTCACTACACTTCTACAAGTTAGTGACCTGGAAGGTAGAGTCTTAAGCACCTGGAAGTTTCAACAGCAACACCACAAAACCAAAATCAACACAAACAATTTCAAAACTCTATTTTTTATTCACAACAAATCTCCATTCTATTTAGAGCTTATTGAGGTTTCAAAATCTGAACCTTAGAAGTAAATTTTCGATTTAGTAAACATAACCAAGTAAAAAACAATGACTTAATGCAGCTTTGTCAATTAATTAAACTACTGAATATTCTTAAATCTAGTAATACTAATAGCAAATGAGATATGTATATCAAATAGAAATCAGCTTACAGAAAGCCAAACAATGTTAAGAAACAAGCCAAGCCAATAATGAGGGAATTCGTTGAACGCCTGGAGGGCATGAAAAGCATCATCAGTTTACACAACATAAACCACTCCACTCCGTCCAAACACTTCTAAGAAACCAGGGCTGGACTCACAATTTCTATCCCAAGGAGAAACCAAAACATTTTGATGCAAATTAAATGGCTAACATGTTAAGAAAATCCTATGTTTTCTTGTAGTGACACTAGATAAGATAGTGTCCGAGTGTAAGGGCTGAGAAGGTTGTAGCTTAGCAATAAAGAATAAGAAAATAAATTCGTATCAAAGCCATAGATGAGGAGATAAAAAAAAAGGCACCTGATAATAGTCTCCATCAGACGATACGAGGAGAACAACACTATTGATAATTTTGTCGTATTAATTTGATCGAGCTCATGTTATAATCTTCGTTGTCAAACTCATTTCATTAACTTAAACATCCAGATTACAAAAGTAGATGAGAATCTTCAACAAGAGATTACCACACAGCACAAAAAAAAAAAGAGATAGAATGACAGCAGTTCCATGATGAACCAACAGTGGAGAAAGTCTGGTGTCATGTTATCATCTAGTATATTATTTATACTAAATTCATGATCATCTCGGTGAATATCACCGATGAACGAATGTTTGGTGATATAGAGGCCCGAATCCACCCAACAGTCGTGGAGTTCGCAGTTCAATATTGATCGCAAGATGAGATGTAGTTGCTGGAATTTGCAAACTTACGTCAACGAACCATGTTTTCCGCTTTGCTCGAAGGGCATATTCCAGCTAAGTTGCCCATGCAGCATAATTTTCTACATTCAATTCTCTGATACCATGTAAACTCTAGAATATTATAGTTATACGACTTGTGTAACGAACTTGGGAGATTTTCACTTATATATAAACATCAATATATATCATCTATTGGAGAGATTCACATACATATCATAAAATGTCTTGATAACATTAACAAAAACAGAGGGATCGATCAAACCCAAAACATACAGACACGAGCACTAAGGTGAGATCTGACAAAAGTAAAAGAAAAGCTTTGCGCTTGATATTGTCTTAATACAAACAAGAATGGAAGTTATTTTCAGCACATTCTTCGATTTTTTCTGAAAAAACGAAAGCAGCTCAACATAACCCATTGAAACATTTCATGAAATACCTGGCAGGCAATACTTTGTAGCAATGCCTTTGTGTTTATATTCTGGTTTGAGGGGACGACTGAGGAAGAAATGTCTTGGTTAGAGTCGAAATGGGTTTCACCTGAAGGAGAAGAAGAGTCGTTACATATTAAGAGATCTTTGGATCTTCTTTAATTCTTTGGCAACTTCCACCATCGTTGGAACTTCTTCACTAGGACCGATGCATCTCAGTGAGAGCATTCGGAAAGCTTCCATTTGACAAAGCTCTTGTTCTGAAATTTGACCCATCTTTTCTATCATCTTTGGATCTGCAATCTCTTGGATTCGTCCGTCTTCCTTTAATTTTGACGGCAAAAATTTCTCATAATACTTCGAAATGCGTTGGTATCCTAATAGAAGCCTTAGACCCATAAACATTCCAAAGGTAAAGACATGCCTTATTTAGATACGGTTTTTATAAGGTTCCTCCTTCGAATGAAATTTAATGGGATCCGCAGAGACCATGTCTTCATCCATAGGATTCCAAGTACCCGGATCAATCGAAAGCTCGATTCTCTCTGAACTACTCATTTTCAAATAATATCCACATTGTTCACAAACATTCATTTTGACTTTCTTATACATTAATCCATAACAATTGTCGCATTGAATCCACAATTGATTGTAGTTTTGAGTTATATCAAAATCCTTAGAACTTATTAAATTACTACGATTCCTATTAGTTCTTATCTTGTAATTTTTGCTTTCACGAATCTTTCCACTTTCACTACAAATGAAATTATAAATGTAACTTTCATTGGAATTATTACTATCGCTTAAAAAGTTACTATCAATACAGATGTAAGAACGAAAATAAGAATCAATGCAACTATTAATGTGATTAGTACAATTATATTTAGTATCCTTAATGTAAGGATCATAGTGCAAATCGTTGTCACCTTTAGATCTATTATTCAGATAACTAGAACTACAATAACTATAAAAAAAAATTTCTAGGTCACTAAAATCATTGTCAATCTCAAAATTTTTTTTTTTTTATCAAAATATATAGAATAACTATTATTATTACTATCCCTAACAAAAAAGGTATCATCCGATATGAAATTGCGAATGTCCTTGGAGCTAACTAAAAGATCAACATTATTGGAATAACTAGAACGCTCACCCCAACCATAAAAGTTTTTATCCATATCATATATAAAATGGTCTTGACTTATAGTAGTCTTTTCACCAGGAGCAAAACTATCCATTGCTTTACTTAGCTCGCCTCTGTATTCCAATTCTCCCTTAGAAAACATAAAATTGAACCACGATTTTTCCATAGAGCTTCTGGCCTCTATTTAAATGAAAATACAATAACAATAGATGAATAGTCATTCAATGAAAAAATTGAAAAATGCAAAAAAATTTTGAATAGTTCATTTTCTATTCAGAGTAAGCAAAACATATCGATGCAATTGCTAAGATTATTAAGTAAAAGTAAAGTAATTGAAATTAATAAATTTCAATTCTAAAAGAAAATAAGGATTTTCTTATATTGTGTAAAATTCTCATAAAAAAAAAAAGAAATATTTGTTCTTCGCTTATGAATATAAGGATATGAAGAACTTTTTTAGTAAAATCTCGTATACTAATATAAAATATAAAATAAAAAAACTTTTTTTATTCCAATACGGAATGAAAAGAAAAGGACAACATGCAGGATGGGGTAGAAGAAGCGGGGATACTTGGTTCAAGCCCTGACACGAAAGACTATAACACTCCTAAGAATCCATGTTTCGTATAGGATTTCTTGTGAACACTACAATAACAAAATTGTAGTTGTGTTTAATCTTCTTTTTTTTATTGAAGAGTTTTTTTATATCTAGATTTAAGTATGTATCTATAAAAAAAAATAGTATATACAACAGATAAACTCGGCTCAATCTTTTTAGTAAAAAAAAAGATTGAGCCGAGTGCAATTAAACTAATAAAACAAACGTGAATTACTAATCTAATTTATCTACTCTTGGCCATCTAATTTATCGACGGTTGGGAAGTTAAATCTGATCTCTTTCCATACTTCACAAGCAGCAGCTAGTTCAGGACTCCACTTGCAAGCTTCACGGATAATTTCATTACCCTCGACTGCAAGATCACGTCCCTCATTACGAGCTTGTACACATGCTTCCAGAGCTACTCGGTTAGCTACGGCACCCGGTGCATTTCCCCAAGGGTGGCCTAAAGTTCCTCCACCGAATTGTAGTACAGAATCATCTCCAAAGATCTCGGTCAAAGCAGGCATATGCCAAACGTGAATACCCCCTGAAGCCACAGGCAGAACACCTGGTAGTGAGACCCAATCTTGAGTGAAAAAGATACCGCGGCTTCGATCTTTTTCAACATAATCATCGCGCAGTAAATCAACAAAGCCCAAAGTTGACTCCCTGTCTCCTTCAAGTTTACCTACTACTGTACCCGCGTGAACATGATCTCCACCAGATAGACGTAAAGCTTTAGTTAGTACACGGAAGTGCATACCATGATTCTTCTGTCTATCAATAACAGCGTGCATTGCACGGTGGATGTGAAGAAGTAGGCCATTATCTCGGCAATAATGAGCCAAACTAGTATTTGCGGTGAATCCCCCTGTTAAGTAGTCATGCATTACGATAGGAACTCCCAATTCTCTGGCAAATACAGCTCTTTTGATCATTTCTTCGCATGTACCCGCAGTAGCATTCAAATAATGCCCTTTGATTTCACCTGTTTCAGCCTGTGATTTATAAATAGCTTCGGCACAAAATAAGAAACGGTCTCTCCAACGCATAAATGGTTGGGAGTTCACATTCTCATCATCTTTGGTAAAATCAAGTCCACCACGTAGACATTCATAAACTGCTCTACCATAGTTCTTCGCGGATAACCCCAATTTTGGTTTAATAGTACATCCTAATAGGGGACGTCCATACTTGTTCAATTTATCTCTTTCAACTTGGATACCATGAGGTGGTCCTTGGAAAGTTTTAGTATAAGCAGGAGGGATTCGCAGATCCTCTAGACGTAGAGCAGCCAGGGCTTTGAACCCAAATACATTACCCACAATCGAGGTAAACATGTTAGTAACCAAACCTTCTTCAAAAAGGTCTAAGGGGTAAGCTACATACGCAATAAATTGAGTTTCTTCTCCTGGAACGGGCTCGAAGTGGTAGCATCGTCCTTTGTAACGATCAAGGCTGGTAAGCCCATCGGTCCATACAGTTGTCCATGTACCAGTAGAAGATTCAGCAGCTACCGCAGCCCCTGCTTCTTCAGGTGGAACTCCAGGTTGAGGAGTTACTTGGAATGCTGCCAAGATATCAGTATCCTTGGTTTCATATTCAGGAGTATAATAAGTCAATTTATACTCTTTAACACCAGCTTTGAATCCAACACTTGCTTTAGTCTCTGTTTGTGGTGACATAAGTCCCTCCCTACAAGTCATGAATTTAGAATTCTTGCAATAAAACAAAACAACAAGGTCTACTCGACATAAATTAGGAATAGATTTAATTAACCTTTTTCACAGGAATCTTTCACAAAATTATCAACTAATCAGAATGATTCTTTATTAGACCATGATATTTGATTCGCCAAATACATCATTATTGTATATTCTTTCATATGTATAGCGCAACCTAATACTTCTTTTTCAAGTTTTGAATCTTTGACTTTTTATAAATCCAAATATTTAATATTAAAATATTAATAAAATCACTCTTGACAGTAATATATGTTGTATATGTAAATCCTAGATATGACAATATGCGGAATTCATCCATGAAAATGAAAAACAAGAGGGTGGGGGGGGAGGGGGGTTGCTAAAGGGATGAATAAATGGGACGCATAACCGGATATGCTAAAATGAAAATATGAAAAAAAAGGCTAATGAGATCGAAATAATGAATCATAACTAAAGTTCCGTTTAGAATTCGCTAGATAAAAGATAAAACAAAGGCTTGCCTATTCTATTATGATAAATAAATCAAAGACTTTCCGCAAAAAAATTTTTTATTCATATATTTTTTATTTTAAAACTAGGTTTCAGTTAGTTGAGCTTGAAAATGACTATTCCTTCATTGAATAAGTAAAAAATTGAATTCCACATCCGCTTGGGTGGTACCAACGAAATCGAGCGCTTACTCCCATTTTTTATTGAATTAACCGATGAATTTGCTATCGAAGATTTTTTCTTTATTCGAAAAATTTCGCAACAAAATTTAACATATTTTTTTTATTATGAGAACAAATCCTACTACTTCGGATCCAGAGGTTTCGATACGTGAAAAAAAAAACCTGGGACGTATCGCTCAAATCATTGGTCCGGTACTGGATGTAGCCTTTCCCCCGGGCAAAATGCCTAATATTTACAATGCTCTGGTGGTTAAGGGTCGAGATACTCTTGGTCAAGAAATTAATGTGACTTGTGAAGTACAGCAATTATTAGGAAATAATCGAGTTAGAGATGTAGCTATGAGTGCGACAGAGGGTTTAAAGAGAGGAATGGACGTGGTTGATATGGGAAATCCTCTAAGTGTTCCAGTCGGCGGAGCGACTCTAGGACGAATTTTCAACGTGCTTGGGGAACCCGTTGATAATTTAGGTCCTGTCGATACTCGCACAACATCTCCTATCCATAAATCCGCGCCTGCTTTTATACAATTAGATACAAAATTATCAATTTTTGAAACAGGAATTAAAGTAGTAGATCTTTTGGCCCCTTATCGTCGTGGGGGAAAAATTGGACTATTCGGTGGGGCTGGCGTGGGTAAAACAGTACTAATTATGGAATTGATCAACAACATTGCTAAAGCTCATGGTGGTGTATCCGTATTTGGTGGAGTAGGCGAACGGACTCGTGAAGGAAATGATCTTTACATGGAAATGAAAGAATCTGGAGTCATTAATGAACAAAATCTTGCGGAATCCAAAGTGGCCCTAGTCTATGGTCAGATGAATGAACCACCAGGAGCTCGTATGAGAGTTGGTCTGACTGCCTTAACTATGGCAGAATATTTCCGAGATGTTAATGAGCAAGACGTACTTCTATTTATCGACAATATCTTCCGTTTCGTACAAGCAGGATCCGAGGTATCCGCCTTATTGGGTAGAATGCCTTCTGCTGTGGGTTATCAACCCACCCTTAGTACCGAAATGGGTACTTTACAAGAAAGAATTACTTCTACAAAAAAGGGGTCCATAACCTCTATTCAAGCAGTTTATGTACCTGCAGATGATTTGACTGACCCCGCTCCTGCCACCACATTTGCACATTTAGATGCGACTACCGTACTATCAAGAGGATTAGCTGCCAAAGGTATCTATCCAGCGGTAGATCCTTTAGATTCAACGTCAACTATGCTACAACCTCGAATCGTTGGCGAGGAACATTATGAAACTGCGCAACAAGTAAAGCAAACTTTACAACGTTACAAGGAGCTTCAGGACATTATAGCTATCCTGGGGTTGGACGAATTATCCGAAGAGGATCGCTTAACCGTAGCAAGAGCACGAAAAATTGAGCGTTTCTTATCACAACCCTTTTTCGTAGCAGAAGTATTTACAGGTTCTCCGGGAAAATATGTTGGTCTAGCGGAAACAATTAGAGGGTTTAAATTGATCCTTTCCGGAGAATTTGATTCTCTTCCTGAACAGGCCTTTTACTTAGTGGGTAACATCGACGAAGCTACTGTGAAGGCTACAAACTTAGAAATGGAGAGTAAATTGAAGAAATGACCTTAAATCTTTGTGTACTGACTCCGAATCGAATTGTTTGGGATTCAGAAGTAAAAGAAATCATTTTATCTACTAATAGTGGACAAATTGGTGTATTACCGAACCACGCGCTGATTGCCACAGCTGTTGATATAGGTATTTTGAAAATACGCCTTACTAACCAATGGTTAACGATGGCTCTGATGGGCGGTTTTGCTAGAATAGGCAATAATGAAATAACTATTTTAGTAAATGATGCAGAGAAGAATAGTGACATTGATCCACAAGAAGCTCAGCAAACTCTTGAAATAGCAGAAGCTAACTTGAGAAAAGCTGAAGGTAAGAGACAGACAATTGAGGCTAATCTAGCTCTCAGACGAGCTCGGACACGAGTCGAGGCTCTCAATACGATTTGATTTTGTAACTAGCTGACGTGTAAAAAAAAAAAAGAATGTATAAAAAAAATAGGATCGAAAAGCGAGAAAAACAATAAAATAAAAAAAGCTGGTTACAAAAACTTATTAGACACCATTGATCATGGTGTCTAATAAGTTATACCTACTATTGGATTTGAACCAATGACTCCTGCCGTATGAAAGCAATACTCTAACCACTGAGTTAAGTAGGTTATTTATCATCGTAAAGAGAAGGAAAGGGGATACCTATCACATCGATAGGATTATAAATCCAATATTATTTCTAAGCAATACCAATAAACAACGAGATCAAAGAGATATAATGTTCAATCATGTAATATTAATCTTGACAAGAAATTATCTACATGATAAGATAAAATGTGTATCACAAACACAAGGTCTATAGCTCAGTTAGGTAGAGCACCTCGTTTACACGTGCGCCAAAGTTTTTCAGAGGAGTCCATCACGCAATCAAACTAATTGATTGATCTTATTAAGAAATCGATGTCTTACTCCATGACTTTTTTTTAGGAAAAAAGAGGAGAACAACAGCCTGACATTAGGTCCTATTAAAGTACCCCGTTAGGTAGGGAATGAATAGAACCCATCATTGATTTGAGATATTGATAGGGTGAATACCCAGTCTACTCAATGCTAGGTAGAATGAGTATAAGGAACTCAAAAATAATCTTTTCGTCCTATGAACCTTAAGGTGTATCAAGTTTCATGTTTGATTTTTTAATCAGGATGTTAGAGACTATATTTAACTTAAGTTGATCTAGACCAAAAGCAAACCTACGTCAAGAGAACCCTTTTTTGAAACACTTTGGTAGTTCTTCTGTATTGTATTAGAATTTAAAAATAATCAATCAGAGTACTTGGAACCATTTCTTATCTTTTTTTTAAGAAAAAATATGGTAGACTAACTGATCCAAAGATCAGTTAATGAAAGAGCCCAATGCAAAAAAAAATGCATGTTGGGTCTTTGAAAGAGTTCGAATCATTTTGATAATAATAAGTTCGAACTCTTTTACCGAGCAGGTCTACGGTTCGAGTCCGTATAGCCCTAACTAAGAAATTCATTCTAATAAATCACATTAAAATCAAAATAATTGGATAATTTTTTTTACTTTTATTGTATTCTTTATTTATAACAGGTTACTTTTAATTGCTCGGTTCATAAAAAAAATTTCCATACCAAAAACCATAAGTCCTGGGGATCGTTCAGAATAAAACGGAAAATTAAATTTTATTTCAATGGAGCCAACCACTATCTATCGATATATCTAGATAGATACTTTTTTCTAATTTTTTTAATTTAGAATCAACTTTTTTCTTCATTAATTTTCATAGTTGTAATTTTTTTATATGAATTTTCCTCGTTCACTAGCTACAATCAAAAAGTTCCTAAGACTTTCTTTTTTTGTATCCCCACCCAATCTTGGTTACTTTTTTTATGACACGGCCTTGTTTAAAAATAAAAACAGAAATCTAATTAAATTCAACCAAAATTAAATCTATCTAATACTAAGTAAGATGAGTATGGTAAAGTCTTACTGGATTTTTTGATACGTCATCATTTTAAAAACGAAGAGATTTTTCGAAAATGTTTTTTTAAACATAAACAGAAATAAAAAAAAATTACTAGTTATTAATCAGATTAATATTATATTATTAATATTAGAAACTATAGTAATAGAAACATGGAACTATTAAGTAATAAGTGTACTGAAAATACGAAATTAATAAATCTTAAAATGAGACGTCTACCACAGCAACCAAACGAAAATAAATGATTCGATTAACCTGAATTTTTTTTTGACTCAAGAGTTCTATATCCCTTGCCCAATCCACTCCGATTGGAATTGACTAAGCGGGTATTTTTTCCACATTCATAGGAGTTCGTCTATGTTTCTGCTTTACGAATATGATATTTTCTGGGCATTTTTACTAATATCAAGTGCTATTCCTGTTTTGGCATTTCTAATTTCCGGAGTTTTATCTCCAATTAGGAAGGGGCCGGAGAAACTTTCTAGTTATGAATCAGGTATAGAACCGATCGGGGATGCTTGGTTACAATTTAGAATCCGTTATTATATGTTTGCTCTAGTTTTTGTTGTTTTTGATGTTGAAACTGTTTTTCTGTATCCGTGGGCAATGAGTTTCGATGTACTGGGGGCATCTGCTTTTATAGAAGCTTTCATTTTCGTGCTTATCCTAATTCTTGGTTTAGTTTATGCATGGCGAAAAGGAGCATTGGAGTGGTCTTAGTTCGTTTCCCGAATACTTGTACAATAAAAAAAAAAAAGTAAAAAAAACCATTGAAACAATTATGAATTCCATTAAGTTTCCCGTACTTGATCGAACAACAAAAAAATCCGTTATTTCAACTACGTTAAATGATCTTTCAAATTGGTCAAGACTTTCCAGCCTATGGCCGCTTCTTTATGGTACCAGTTGTTGTTTCATTGAATTTGCCTCATTAATAGGCTCCCGATTTGACTTTGATCGTTATGGGTTAGTACCAAGATCGAGTCCTAGACAGGCGGACCTTATTTTAACAGCAGGTACAGTAACAATGAAAATGGCTCCTTCTTTAGTGCGATTATATGAACAAATGCCTGAACCAAAGTATGTTATTGCTATGGGAGCGTGTACAATTACGGGGGGGATGTTCAGTACCGATTCTTATAGTACTGTTCGAGGAGTTGATAAGCTAATTCCTGTAGATGTCTATTTGCCGGGTTGTCCACCTAAACCAGAGGCTGTTATAGACGCTATAACAAAGCTTCGTAAGAAAATAGCTAGAGAAATCTATAAGGATCGAATTAGACCTCAACAGGGTAATCGGTGTTTTACTACCAATCACAAGTTTTTTGTTGTACGCAGTCCGCATATTGGAAATTATGATCAAGAATTACTCTATCCACCATCATCTACTTCAGAGATCTCTACTGAAAAATTTTTTAAATACAAAAGTCCAGTATCGTCCCACGAATTAGTGAATTAGGGAGGCTTTTAGAGAATAAGAAAAAAATCTTCATAAATTAGAACTCATGGTAAATGTGAAAAACTTAATTTTATATAAAAAAGGTGTGGGGGAAATAAAAAAGATGCAGGGCACTTTGTCCGTTTGGCTAGTCTTTACCTTTGGAATGTTTATGGGTCTAAGGCTTCTATTAGGATACCAACGCATTTCGAAGTATTATGAGAAATTTTTGCCGTCAAAATTAAAGGAAGACGGACGAATCCAAGAGATTGCAGATCCAAATATTAAAATACTAGCACCAGATATGTCTAGCCTTTTTGTCACATACACGACAATTATCGTATGAAAACAGTACTCTTAAGGGTAGCCACTCCTCCACTTACATAATCTTGTTTAGACAATTTCAACTTTCAATTGTGGTTTTAGAGTCCTTGGTGCAGAAAGTAGAACATGCCTTGGTACAGTTTTCAGCTGCTCCATTCAAAGTTTCACTTTCATCTAGTTATCGAAACAAAATTTGAATGGATTAGTATTCTCTTGTTCCAGTTATAATAACAATACTATAATGGTTCTTGGTACATAATCTTTTACTTAACAAAATAATAATAATATATGAGTTTGGAGAATTTGCTTTACCGGAGTTCTCTAGAGTGGTTAGGACGCAACACACAGAGTATGCACACCCCAACTTGCAATATTCACTAACCGTATCATGCACCTTGAGTCAAAAATCAAAATACATGTAACTTGCATCAAAAAACAGAATCTTGATCAATGTTGTAACAAATAACATAATAAAGCATAATATAATATAATGTAATAAAAAAAAAATACTTTTGTCTTTGTGAATGACATGATAATATCCCACAGACTACAAGAAGAATGCACATTCTTAGCTCACGAGAAGCACTACTATACGTAATCAATAGTGTTTTTTTAAACGCTATTTCTGCCCCATCTATGATAGGATCACCGTGTATAATAGCTTTTTTTGGTAAGCTATTATATCGTTTTCGATAATAGCATTAAACAAATGATGCAATATATATTCTTATTCACAATTTTATTGTTGTTTTATATTGTGTCGTAGCACTTTGTATTTGCCTTATTAGATTTACCTATAACTCTTTTTTATGATATAATCTATTGTTATATGCTATTCTATTTCATATATTTGTACCCTCTTTTGCATTATATATTAAATTGGATTTATATAAATTTTCTATTGCATTAATTATATATCCAAAACATACATACCAAATCTTAGACTACATCAAACCAAGTCTTATATAAACTAACACTACTAGCTAACACCAAAACAAGTTGATGAGAGGTGGTATCCATAATGAAGTCTCTTTGAATCTCATGTAAAAATCTATTTGAAACCTGAGTTTCATCCTTCCTCGGATCAACTCCTCTTCAGATCCAGTTGCAACTCTCTGAAACAATTAAAAAAAAAACAGAACATGTCAACTAAGTAAGACTGCATGGAGTGTATACAAAACGTTGTATTTCATGAGTGTAATGAAGTTAATATCAAATCAATTGTAATCAGACTCTAGAAACAAACGACACAAATAAGCAAAACGAAAACCCATTCCAATTCCAAACACACAAACCACACTCCAACAGACATATCCACAAAAAAAAACCGTTAGACCTATTACCTCATTGATAACAAACTTGATCATCGACAGCCATTTCACTGTTTCAGTGATACTATTAATTTACCTTTCACACCAAAGAAAAAGCTTGCAACTTTATATAGAAAACATGAGTTAATAATTGTACATGGAGACCAACTGATTTTATGGAGAGAAACCAAACGCAGAAACCCCACCAAAGATAAACCAGACATCTTCACTACACTTCTACAAGTTAGTGACCTGGAAGGTAGAGTCTTAAGCACCTGGAAGTTTCAACAGCAACACCACAAAACCAAAATCAACACAAACAATTTCAAAACTCTATTTTTTATTCACAACAAATCTCCATTCTATTTAGAGCTTATTGAGGTTTCAAAATCTGAACCTTAGAAGTAAATTTTCGATTTAGTAAACATAACCAAGTAAAAAACAATGACTTAATGCAGCTTTGTCAATTAATTAAACTACTGAATATTCTTAAATCTAGTAATACTAATAGCAAATGAGATATGTATATCTAATAGAAATCAGCTTACAGAAAGCCAAACAATGCTAAGAAACAAGCCAAGCCAATAATGAGGGAATTCGTTGAACGCCTGGAGGGCATGAAAAGCATCATCAGTTTACACAACATAAACCACTCCACTCCGTCCAAACACTTCTAAGAAACCAGGGCTGGACTCACAATTTCTATCCCAAGGAGAAACCAAAACATTTTGATGCAAATTAAATGGCTAACATGTTAAGAAAATCCTATGTTTTCTTGTAGTGACACTAGATAAGATAGTGTCCGAGTGTAAGGGCTGAGAAGGTTGTAGCTTAGCAATAAAGAATAAGAAAATAAATTCGTATCAAAGCCATAGATGAGGAGATAAAAAAAAAGGCACCTGATAATAGTCTCCATCAGACGATACGAGGAGAACAACACTATTGATAATTTTGTCGTATTAATTTGATCGAGCTCATGTTATAATCTTCGTTGTCAAACTCATTTCATTAACTTAAACATCCAGATTACAAAAGTAGATGAGAATCTTCAACAAGAGATTACCACACAGCACAAAAAAAAAAGAGATAGAATGACAGCAGTTCCATGATGAACCAACAGTGGAGAAAGTCTGGTGTCATGTTATCATCTAGTATATTATTTATACTAAATTCATGATCATCTCGGTGAATATCACCGATGAACGAATGTTTGGTGATATAGAGGCCCGAATCCACCCAACAGTCGTGGAGTTCGCAGTTCAATATTGATCGCAAGATGAGATGTAGTTGCTGGAATTTGCAAACTTACGTCAACGAACCATGTTTTCCGCTTTGCTCGAAGGGCATATTCCAGCTAAGTTGCCCATGCAGCATAATTTTCTACATTCAATTCTCTGATACCATGTAAACTCTAGAATATTATAGTTATACGACTTGTGTTACGAACTTGGGAGATTTTCACTTATATATAAACATCAATATATATCATCTATTGGAGAGATTCACATACATATCATAAAATGTCTTGATAACATTAACAAAAACAGAGGGATCGATCAAACCCAAAACATACAGACACGAGCACTAAGGTGAGATCTGACAAAAGTAAAAGAAAAGCTTTGCGCTTGATATTGTCTTAATACAAACAAGAATGGAAGTTATTTTCAGCACATTCTTCGATTTTTTCTGAAAAAACGAAAGCAGCTCAACATAACCCATTGAAACATTTCATGAAATACCTGGCAGGCAATACTTGGTAGCAATGCCTTTGTGTTTATATTCTGGTTTGAGGGGACGACTGAGGAAGAAATGTCTTGGTTAGAGTCGAAATGGGTTTCACCTGAAGGAGAAGAAGAGTCGTTACATATTAAGAGATCTTTGGATCTTCTTTAATTCTTTGGCAACTTCCACCATCGTTGGAACTTCTTCACTAGGACCGATGCATCTCAGTGAGAGCATTCGGAAAGCTTCCATTTGACAAAGCTCTTGTTCTGAAATGTGACCCATCTTTTCTATCATCTTTCGATCTGCAATCTCTTCCATTGGTCGGTCTTCCTTTAATTTTGACGGCAAATATCCATCATTATACTTCAAAAAGCTTTGGTTTCCTAATAGAAGCGTTAGACCCATAAACTTTCCAAAGGCAGAGACATCTGTTTTCTCTGAGACATCTGTTTTCTCTGAGACATCTGTTTTCTCTGAGACTACTCCGTCAAGACTATCGTACAAGTAACTACATAATATCTCTTCTCTGTCAACCTGGACAAATGTTTCTCCTTCTGGGATTGAGACGCAGTGAAAGAAATCAATTAGCTTGGCGGCCCCATCTTCATCCAATAAGATATTCATATGAGACAAACTCCGATATACGAAGGGCCTAGGGAAGGCAGTGTGAAGGTAAGCTAAAGCAGTAGCGATATCTTCAGCTATCTTCATTCTCCTTTTCCACGTCTGTTCACTTATTTTTAATCGATAGTGTTTCTTCACACCATCATAAACCGAGACTCGATTTTTCAACTCAAGACAACATCCAACCAATTTCAAAAAGTTTTTGTGACCACTCACCATCGATGAAACTGCTATGTCCCGGCACAAAAGATCTTCTCCCCACCAGCCAAGATCTGTCTTGATGAGTATCATGGGATAGTTCTCGTTCTTACCTGAATACCAGTCGAAGGGAATTGATGGAAAAACAAGATTAGAGTCGCTGAAATAGTTGGTGGCTTTGAGGATCTCATCAGCAGAGAAGAATTTGATGGGATTGGATATGCCATGGCCGAATTCGATCAGATCTTCTAACAACTTGGCTCCTCTCTCCAATATTAGCTTCTCCAATTTTCGCTTCTTATTCCTCTTCCTCCACCACCAACCCATCTCTAAACCTAAATTGTTTTTTCTATGAAACTTTATGTTGAACAATCTTTGATTAATTTTGAAATAGGATGAGAGTGGTGAGAAGAGATCCGTAAGAATGGTCGCAGGAGGAAGAAGAAGAGACATGATTTATGCTAGTTTGTTCATATTTCTTTAAAATATGATCGCTCCATGCCCTCACCCGATTGGATCATATCATAAAACCCTAAAAATAATGCCCCATCATTTCTTTTTAAATATTTTCATTGACTCTCGAAAGTTGAAGCTTTCAAAGAAAATTGAGAGTTTTCACAAGTTGTACAAAGTTTTTGAACCCGTTGGAATTCTTCCACAAGTTGTTGGGAGACATGATTCTTTGTTTAATTGAGTAATGCCGTGACGATAAATTCATTTAATCATAGCTCTAAAGAATCCAACAGTTTATAGAAAGTCAAAAATATATAGATAAAAATAATGTATTTGAAACAAGATTGTTCGACTAAATCATTGTGTCATTTTATATTTTCACTCATGATCAGTTTTGTTAACAATATCAAATCATACAAAATCTAAAAGATTTGTTTTTTCTTTCTCATTTCCGTTTCAAATGATTAGGTTCTTTCATTTGTTGGAGTAAAAGCAATCTTAAGAAACAGAAAACTGGTGAACAAGAGAATGGATAGATATAAACTACAGCAAAAGACTTTCGTCGTTTAAGGGCTGTACCTGTGCAGTGGCTTGACGCATCTTTGTCAAATCACTATTCTTTTCAATGACAGTTTGCTCCAAGATTTTCTCCGGGTCTTCGAAGGAGCTTATGAACGCATTTGCATATGACTTTGCTTATTGAAATGAAAAATAAACAAGAGAACTGATTAATGAACTCCAATGCATTATGACAGTCAGATACAGAATCAGAAAGGTTAAAAGTACCTTGACCACTCTAGAAAACCGTTCAAAAAGATTCATCGTAGCACCGTGACCATTGCACCTGAGTCTATTAGCACAAGCTAATCTCAGCACATTCACTCTCAGAGCCCCACCTTGTATAGAATAACAATAATCCTTATTGAATCTAACAATAAGTTCATGGAAATATCAAACCAACAACATATGTTACATAGCTAAAAAGCAAGAGAAGTAAATGTTAGACATGTGAAACAGTCAAAGCATACTAAAGTTATAGAAAATGACTAAGAATAAGACCATGTCCTGCATTTTAACACAAGGTCACCCCAGAGAGTATATGGAAGCATGAGAGACCCTATTTATCTCGTTCATAGTTACTAAATCAAGAAACACAAAATCTACAAATCACATACACAAATCACACCTCGGCTGGGATTAGATCATCTAATTGTTAAGATTTTCGGTTACTACATTTTCAAAGTTACGAAAATATGTTCTGTAAATCAATTTTTCTTTCTTTTTTACTCTAAATTTTTACGAAAACCGATTAAAACCTATGATCCACTGCGAATCAACCCGTGTGGCCCGTTTATTTACGGGTTTAATATATTTTCACAAATATGCCCCATATTGAGATGATTTGGGCTCGACCCACGGTTTTTGACCTATTTTTACTGCTCTAATTCCTATGAATCATCTAATTTTAGAATTTTAAAACATAAAATTCTATTTTTTAATCATAATTAATATGATCGGTTTAATTATAAACAATTTAACATTTTCTCTACAATTCGTTATTATGAATATTTATAAGTACACTATCTGATTCGCTCTACTTAAAACACGCACTATTAAAATCAACGTATGTAAACCAATATTCTCCCGCGGTGGACCGCGGGTCCGATCCTAGTACACATTTTAAAATGACAATCATAATAATTCACTAATATTCTTTGATTCTTAATATGCAAAATACAACTCCAAAAGAAGTTTTACATATTGTGTCCATGGGCTAAAATGCTTTCACTATTTGCGGAATCAAAACAATTTAGATATCAAGTGGTAACCATACGAAAAATATGTAAATAATACCCACACAAAAAGTATGGGTATTGTGTGATATTTTGTACTGGCTTTCAATATTTTTGTAACCAAAAAAAAAAAACACTATTTACTATTTAGACTTACAAATGGTAAGTGGTAACCATACAACAACTACGATAATAAGAAGAACAAGAACATCATCGTTGATTGGAATTTGATTTTCTCTCATCAAGAACTGCCATGGGTCATGCATGTTTAATGTTGGCTTTGACTTTTGTATTTAACTCACTTATCATGCCATGTTACTACTAAACCAGTCCAATTCAATTGTCATTTCAAAAATTGGACCAATCAACTTTATGTTGAACAATCTTTGATTAATTTTGAAATAGGATGAGAGTGGTGAGAAGAGATCCGTAAGAATGGTCGCAGGAGGAAGAAGAAGAGACATGATTTATGCTAGTTTGTTCATATTTCTTTAAAATATGATCGCTCCATGTCCTCACCCGATTGGATCATATCATAAAACCCTAAAAATAATGCCCCATCATTTCTTTTTAAATATTTTCATTGACTCTCGAAAGTTGAAGCTTTCAAAGAAAATTGAGAGTTTTCACAAGTTGTACAAAGTTTTTGAACCCGTTGGAATTCTTCCACAAGTTGTTGGGAGACATGATTCTTTGTTTAATTGAGTAATGCCGTGACGATAAATTCATTTAATCATAGCTCTAAAGAATCCAACAGTTTATAGAAAGTCAAAAATATATAGATAAAAATAAAGTATTTGAAACAAGATTGTTCGACTAAATCATTGTGTCATTTTATATTTTCACTCATGATCAGTTTTGTTAACAATATCAAATCATACAAAATCTAAAAGATTTGTTTTTTCTTTCTCATTTCCGTTTCAAATGATTAGGTTCTTTCATTTGTTGGAGTAAAAGCAATCTTAAGAAACAGAAAACTGGTGAACAAGAGAATGGATAGATATAAACTACAGCAAAAGACTTTCGTCGTTTAAGGGCTGTACCTGTGCAGTGGCTTGACGCATCTTTGTCAAATCACTATTCTTTTCAATGACAGTTTGCTCCAAGATTTTCTCCGGGTCTTCGAAGGAGCTTATGAACGCATTTGCATATGACTTTGCTTATTGAAATGAAAAATAAACAAGAGAACTGATTAATGAACTCCAATGCATTATGACAGTCAGATACAGAATCAGAAAGGTTAAAAGTACCTTGACCACTCTAGAAAACCGTTCAAAAAGATTCATCGTAGCACCGTGACCATTGCACCTGAGTCTATTAGCACAAGCTAATCTCAGCACATTCACTCTCAGAGCCCCACCTTGTATAGAATAACAATAATCCTTATTGAATCTAACAATAAGTTCATGGAAATATCAAACCAACAACATATGTTACATAGCTAAAAAGCAAGAGAAGTAAATGTTAGACATGTGAAACAGTCAAAGCATACTAAAGTTATAGAAAATGACTAAGAATAAGACCATGTCCTGCATTTTAACACAAGGTCACCCCAGAGAGTATATGGAAGCATGAGAGACCCTATTTATCTCGTTCATAGTTACTAAATCAAGAAACACAAAATCTACAAATCACATACACAAATCACACCTCGGCTGGGATTAGATCATCTAATTGTTAAGATTTTCGGTTACTACATTTTCAAAGTTACGAAAATATGTTCTGTAAATCAATTTTTCTTTCTTTTTTACTCTAAATTTTTACGAAAACCGATTAAAACCTATGATCCACTGCGAATCAACCCGTGTGGCCCGTTTATTTACGGGTTTAATATATTTTCACAAATATGCCCCATATTGAGATGATTTGGGCTCGACCCACGGTTTTTGACCTATTTTTACTGCTCTAATTCCTATGAATCATCTAATTTTAGAATTTTAAAACATAAAATTCTATTTTTTAATCATAATTAATATGATCGGTTTAATTATAAACAATTTAACATTTTCTACAAATCACATACACAAAAAAGCTCCTTCACAGATCAATACCCAGTTTTTCAGGTAAAAATCTAGATAGCTGCAATCAAACCCAACTTTACTTCAATTCACTCGCAGACCAATTACGTTCACAGAAAATTCTAGATAGCTGCACCATTTTCTTCCGAGCAATTCAAACAATGAGAAAGCAAAACCCTAAGCGAATTAGAGAAGACGGAGACGCACTGGAGTTACCGAAGAAGGATGGTCTGAGGGGGAGAACCCTGAGGGAATAAGGGCGATTAGAAGTCGAAGGGGAAGAAGAAGCAGTAGGACGGAGAGGAGGGAATAATCCGGCAGCTGGTGAAGCTTTGAGAGCCATTTCAATGGCAATTTCGTAGGCCTGGGCACAAGTACTCGTTATTCGGTTGATACTCGCTACTCGGCTCGTACTCGTCTTGAAAAAACAAGTACCCGGTGTTGTCAAGGCAAGTACCAAGTAGTATAATTCCATTACTTGCAAGTAAGGGTCAAGTATCAAGTATCATAATTTTTTTTGATATTTGGCTCGTTACTCGCCCCGTTTCGATACTCGCCCCGTTACTCGCTCCGTTACTCGCTCCGTTACTCGCTCCGTTACTCGCTCCGCTACTCGTCCCGTTTTGTATTACAAGATACTTCATGATTTTCAATTTTTGTTTTAAAGCGTAATACACTAATAGTAACATTTGTTATGTTGGTTTTATTTATATGGAAAAAAAAAAGAGAATCAAGAAGACAAGAACTCAAGAAGGAAGATAGAGACAAGATTTCAATTTGAACCAAGTTGTTTTAAAATGCTTATCTTTTGGAACTTTCAATGTGTTGTGATTCTAAGATGTTTTGCGATTTTACGATGTTTAAAATTCTGAATGTTTTATAATACGTATGAGATTGGTTTTAAATCATGCTTTGAGTGAAAAATTATTGTGGGAAGAAGCTCAGTTGGATCCGATCGAAACTAGTTCTATTACGGAAACTTTGGATCGATTGTCAGGTGTTTGAAACAGACTGCTCGGAGTTAGTCTCGATGATACAGTCACCGGATGAATGGCCTGCTTTCTCCAATCTGCTAGACGAATTTGGTTTTCTCCGTGTCTCTTTCCCGTTCTTCTCGCTTTCTCTTATTTCTCGTTTATGTAATGTTCAAGCGGACTGCTTAGCCCGTTCTTCTAGACTTTTATTTTCTGAAGTTACTTTTGTAAACTCTTCTCCTCCTAATTAGGCAACCAATCAAGGAGTTATTTATTAATTAATGTGTGGTTGACAAAAAAAAAAAAAAAAAAGAATTTATGAATAAAAATGTAAAAAAAGGATTATAATTGAAAACACTTTTAAAATATTTTATATGACTGTAAAATTATTTATAAGTGACAAAATACACAACAAAGAGTTATAATATAGAGATGAAAAATTCTAATGGGTCAAAACCTATTAATTTGGATAAAAGTGGTACTCAAAATGACTTGTAGGTTACTAAGAACTTCGTCCGAGAATTGATTTTTTTAATTGTCCATTGTTCTTTAAATATAAAATTAATATTTATTCTATTATATATAATCGAGAAAATATAAAATTTGATGAGGTAAATTACATCTATAACAAAAAATAAACATTTAAAAGATGTCATAAATTTATATTTATTTTGATAAATTAACTGAGTGAAAAAACTTCTTCCTTGAATATTCACGTGACGAATTGGAATCATTGCTTTTTTTCCTAATAATGTAGATGATTTCTGGAATACTAAACCATTAGAAACAGTTCATTTGACGCTTACCACATTTAAAACACCTAATCACAAGCGTCACATGTGGATGTCTTCTCATATTCAGACTTTGTAATAGTGTTAACGCAACATCATATTTCCTTGTCTACAACCCATATATATTGCCTTAAGATAGAAAGCATCATTGTTAATATATAAAATAGTTAAATAAAATTTTTTTACTATATAATCCATCCAATTCTAAGAGAAAAATTGTTGGTATCTTCATTACAATTTTATATGTAAAGTTGATTAAAACTTCTCATTTTTATAATCATTCCAAAAAACTTTGGTTAGAACAACAATGAGAAGAATTTATTTAATATTAAAATGATGTATGTTTAGAAATTGTTTAGAGAATAAATAATTTGGAGCCATTTTACATATTATTTTTTTGGATTCATCATGAAACAAATAATCTATGTCCAAGAACAAAAATTTGGGAACTACTTAGGAAGAAGGACAAATATATATAGTTCAGAAGTCATAAACATTTAAATAGACAACTATTCATACAAAAAGTTGTAACGAAAAAATGCAATGAAATCTAGTGAAGAAATGAATGTAAATGAATAGATCGATGCAACTATAGAGACACAACCATAAATTGAAAAATACGACTATAATTGAACAAATAGAACTGTGCCAAAGAAATAACCGTTAATATTTTAACGAAAAGATGCGACAAAAAGACACAACTTAGAAAAATAAACGTCAATGTTTTAACAGAAAGTTGCGATAAAAAGAAACAAACAAAAAAATTAACTGTCAATATTTTAAAGAAAAATTGCGATAAAAAGGCACAACCGAAAAAATAACCATCAACAAAAAAAGAAACGTTAATATTTTAACGAAGATTTTTGATACAAAGACACAGCCGAGAAAAAATAACCGTCAATATTTTAACGGAAAGTTACAATTAAAAGACACAATCGAAAAAATCCGTCAACAAAAAAAGTAACCGTCAATATTTTAACGAAGATTTTTGATAAAAAGATACAACCGAGAATAAATAACCGTCAATATTTTAACGAAGAGTTGCGATAAAGGGACACAACCGAGAAAAAATAACCGTCAATATTTTAACGGAATGTTGCGATAAAAAGACACAACCGAGAAAAAATAATCGTTAATATTTTAGCGGAATATTGCGATAAAAAGACACAAAAGAAAAAAGTAACTGCCAATATTTTATTGGAAAGTTATGATAAAAATACACAACTGAAAAATAACCGTCAAAAAAAAATAACCGTCAATATTTTAATGAAGAGTTGCGAAAAAAAAAACAACAAAAAAAGACGATAAAAAGATGCAACCGTTCAGATGTGCAAAAAGCATTTATTGAGATTGCTATTATATATAGATTAAATCATCTCAACCATTTTTTTTTACAAGTCATTTTTACGGGAAAAAGAAATGCGTAAAATGCGTAAGATCATTCCAAATACATATGCTATTGGCAGTCTCATTGATAGTAGGATTTTAGCTAAGATCAATTATCCTTAAATCATTATCATGTCATTGTAGTATTTAAGGTGTCAATCCAAATGGGTGTGATGCTAGCAATCAAGATGCAATCAGATATCACAGAGTCAAGCCAAGCAATAACAGGTTTTGGCGTTGTTAACAGCTCTAGCGATCATGCAGATAACATAAATTCTAATTATAACAGGCAATATACTCGATCACACAGCTTGATGCCAAGCACTGGATGTGGTCGAGTATCAGGTCGAGTAATTTAACAGAAACTGTAAACAGGGTACTCGACTGCACAGTTTGTTACCAAACTACTGGGTGTGGTCGAGTACTTCAAATGAAACAGGGTAGAAAGGATAAAACTGAGCAACAAGTAACCAGATCAAGCAATTAATAGCGATGTAAACAAAGAAATCAAATGGAAGAGAAATTCCCGAGGATGGGGTAATCGAGTAGTGAAGTCTCCTTAATCTAACAGGTGGTTAACATGCTCAACAAACTATCCCTAGACAACAAGTTCAATAGCCAAATCAAAGTGCTACCGCAACAGAGATCCTCAAGCAAAGCTAGTCCCAGACTCAATCACCATTGACGAGAGCTAACCTAACAGGCATTACGAAACAACAAGTCTAAGCCAAAACGCTCCCTGTAACCAATACCTTGGTACAGAGCCACGAATCTCTGGAATTAGTGGTTCAGACATTTCATCGAACACCTTTTGGGTGCGGAAATGTCTGGGCTCAGATTCCAGTTGATCAGAAAGCAATCAGCATTAAGAACAACTAATCCAGAAGGGATCTACCAATCAAACTCAACCACCTAGCAGATCAAGGATTCTAAACTACTCTAACCCATCCTCAAGAACCCTAATCACTACTCAAAACTCATGAACATGAACATAAACCCAGAAATGCATAAAAACTTCATACTAGCAAGATCTCAACAAGATGAACAACTTTGTAGAAGAAATCAAAAGCAAATACTCAATAGATTAAGAGAAATCTGGATTACAAAGATGAAGAAACACTAATTGTTCTGCAGAAAAATAACTTAGTCTGAAAATTATGAGAAACCACTTATTTATAGCAAATACTAGGAAACCCTAAATCACAAGACGACAAAGTATTAGGGCGGTTTACGGAGATACTCGACCCTTGTGATCGAGTAGAGAGGTTGAATAAAGTTGGCGCCTTGCGATTTTCTTGCTCTGGGCATGTTGTGATCGAGCATTTGGGTCGAGTATGTGCTCGCGTTCTGCTTCATCCTCTTCTCTTCCTTATGCTCAATGTCTGGTTGAGTGGGAATCTGAGAAGACTCTGAAGCTTGTGATCAAGAGGCTGCTTGGAGGTGGTGATCGAGCATCTGCTCGAGTGATCTGAGGGAGGCTTGCTGGGGAATGCTCGACTGACACGATCGAGTATGTCAACAGAGGATGCGATCAAGTGTTGTGGCAGGTTGTGGTCGAGCATCTGCTTCAGTGGCCAGGATGATGGTACTCGACCTCGTGATCGAGTATGTGGTCGAGTGATGGCGTTGAAGTGGTGATCGAGTCATTTGGTGAAGAGCATGGTCGAGCGCTTGAGAAGCGGTGGAGCTGATCTACTCGATCACCGTGGTCGAGTGGTTCCTTGTTTTGTCCCTGATCATGCTCGACTGAGTAGGTCGAGTGTGCTGTCTGATTTAGCTCTGCTTCTCTCAATCTGCTCACAAGTGGCTCCGAAGCACCTGAAAACAACTCAAATATGCAGTATGCATGCAAAACTATCCTAAACATGTAAAGTGATGACAAATGATGAAGAATGGTATGAAACAATGATGAAACGATGCTAAAGTGATGCTAAATGGTTGCTTAAAACAGGTAAAATATAGACATATCAACTCCCCCAAACTTAGTCTTTGCTTGCCCTCAAGCAAACAATCAAGAACAAGCTGGAGGAGAGGTTTGAAGGTGGGGGCTCAGAACCAAGTTAAGCATCAGATGAAAGATTCAACTTAAAGTCCTTGAGAATAATTCAAAGCTGCAAGGATCAAACAATATACTCTTTCGTACTTCTCCATACTTATGTTAATGCATGATCCTAGTTCAACTTCTAGCTATTAGCAAAAACTCACAATCAAGCTGAAACAACTCTTTAGCATTCATTAGTGTTTGGTGCAGTCTCGCAGATGGTAAATGAATCAAACTCAATCGGCTTAGGGACAAAGGCTTTTGAGGGAGGTTTCAAGTGTTTTATTTTTTTGGTGGCTTTCTCTCAGAAACAAGGAATGCAAGACAGTCATGAAATTTATCTAAGACCAAGAACAGTTTACGCTACAAAGTTCAACTCTTGCTGCTCTACCCATCTTAGATGTAATCTCTAGTATCCACCCTTAACTCAATCTTATCATTCTCTCTTTTCCCAGAAACCACTTAGACCATTTGGTCTCTCTTTAAAACACAACCCATAAGATCATCTTTCTTTTACTAGACACCTAGGGAATCCTTTTAAACACTTAGCTCTTTCTTTAAACTTTTCTTAGACTTTTCTTTGTTCCCAATACTTGTATAACTTTGAGACTTTTCTTTTCTGTTTGGGGAACTAACTTATTCACTTCTCTTATTTTAGAGGCTTAGAGCTTTTACTTATGACTTTCATTCCCTAGGGACTCTTTTAAAACACTTAGTGATCAACCTTTCTTTTTCATTCCCTTTTCTTTCTCTCAAACCCACTGACCAACCCCATATATTGTTCTAACCACTTATGCCTTTTCATTCCCAACCTATTAGCTATCCTTAATGAAGTTCAGGAGTCTAGCCTAAAGCAAGAGTTAAAGCCTTGTTGTTCTCGATACTCTCAAAGTTTCACAACCTATTGCATTATCAAACAAAAAGGCCTCACACACAATCAAATCATAGGCTTCAAAGAAAAGGTTAAGGTTAAGGGTAGGGGAGCCATTCTAAAGATGAGAATGGTCATTCGGGTTCACAATAGATTGGCAAAATGGAGAAGAAAACCCGAATGAGTCATATAGACAACCATGAGGATGCATTTAGATACCATAAGCGAGAGAATTAAATCAGTTTTAAGTCCAAATTCATAGAGATGTTTCAGAGATCATGTAAGCATCACACAAGTAGAAATTGCTTTCAAATCATACAGAAGTCTAAGCATGGAATTTTCATTTTTTCACAGATGATCAAGCAGCAGTCAACTATGCTCAAGGGCTTTAAGTTCAATCTTAAACCAGAATTTCTACAAGGCAATATCATCATAATCCCCAATGCAAACTTCATGATGCAACAGTCCTAAGTGATTGCATACTAAACAATCCTACATGACAATGCAAACTACATGAACACTCTTTTTATGAAATCATTTTCAGTAATTTTTCAAATTTTTTTGGTTTTTTCTATGCTTTAGATGCAATGCAGACTATATGATGTAAAAATTTGAAATAAGAACAGAACAAACTTCATTAGATAACAAACACTTCCTGAGCCCTCCCCCAAACTTGAATCATACAGTCCTCTGTGTGATCAAACTTGGAAGAGAGTACTCAGGACAAACAAATAAAGAAAGAAATCAAGAGATGGTATAAACAATGGTGGTTGAGTGTGGTACCTCAGTTGAAAGTCCTGGAGATGTAGTTATCCATCTCCTCTCTGGTGTATTCCCATGGAATGTTGGGACCTTGTTGTTGCTCTTCCTCCTCAGGTGCATGGTGCTCGATCTCAGGGTCAGCTTGGCGGTCAGTATGGCGGTTGAGTGGTCGCCTAGCATTGAGGAGCCTCGCCTTGCTGCTGGAGCGAACCGGTGCTTGCTTCTTTCTTCTTCTGTGCTCTCTAGGTTCGTGAGAAGAATGTCTTGCTGGTGCGTGGGGAGTGTCTGCTTCCCTTGGTTCATAGGTGGATTGCCTGGGCACTTCGTAGACATCTTGAACCGGTGCTAAGGTTGAGTCCCTTGGTGCATCTGAATCATAACGTCTGGAGTATATCTCTTCAGGAGGGTCGACCCTTGGTGCAGTAGTGCTAGTAGAGGAGCGGTTCAACTTCTTCTGTATGGATGTGCACATCTTGAAGCACTTACCAATGAACTTGTCCTGGAACTTGCACCAGGCTTGGAGCTTACTGATCTTCTCATGGCTCTCAGCGAGACTCCTGCTCTCCTTTGATGGCGAGATATGCTCAGCGAAGTGGAACCTCCTGGTGTTATACTCCTCTATATCTGGGTCCGCTTCTTCTTCCTCAGCTTTGTTTTCTTCAGCGTTGGCTCCTTCTTCTTCAGCAGGTTGAATGACTTCACTCACGCCATAGAGCATTTGAGCAGGTGGTTTGAAGTCAATATTGCTTATGTCCGTGATCGTGGTGTATGCCTGGTGAGGGAGGAGAAACTTCGCCCCTTCTGCTTCTGGAAGGTCAAATATCCAGGCATACCTTTCATCTATCATTCCCCAAGCCAAAGAGGTAGTTTTCCTCAAATGCTCGATGTCAAGCCACTTAGGAAGGACTTCCTGTGATTCCAAGGGTACTCCACATGCCATCAATATAGGTGTTATCAGCCCACCCATACACAACTTTCCTTTAGTAGTTTTCTTGGCATTCGCAACTGCCCATGATTTGTAGCTCCACAAGTGGCCAAGTAAGAAGAAAACAGCAGAAGTGTTTGACTTGTCACCCATTAACACGGTATTGTCTTTGGTTATGCCCAGGGTTTCCTGCAGTGCCATCACCAACACTTCCATCTCTCCGTTGATGATTGTGCCAGTTGCCTCCCTTGCGAATAGAACACTGGCAAGGCTGCGGTGGAAGTAGCGGAGGACTGGGCTCCTGATGGTGTTGCTCTTTGATCGGGAAGAGAAGAACTTGACATCATCTCCAATCGTCTCCCAGAGACCAACTATCTCTTTTCTGTCAACACGGTGGCCAGTGCCAACTCCGCTCTGAAACTCAAAGAGAGATTCCAGCTGCTTCATGGTGATGATGTAGTCTTGGCCATGGATAGTGAAGGTCATGTAGCCGAGCCCGTAGTCTCTTTCCCTCTTCTTCTTCTTCTCAGAAAAGATCTCAACTTGGAAGGAGGAGAGAAACTGGAATGTTTCCTCCTTGTAAGCTCTGTAGGGGCGGTTCAGGAGGGTGAATAGACTGGTTTGCTCACAGAGATACTCGATGTCTTCATAGATACCGAGCTCCATCATCGTTCCTGGATGCGGGTACCTAGTCCCGACAAAGTGATGACGCCTGAAGAACTCACAGTACTCGTCCATTGAGATGTTCTTCTTCTCCGTCTTCCAAGGCTTCGTTGGAATGTCCTTCAACGAACTGGATATCTCTATCATGGTTTTCTTGCCGCTGGCGATGTCGTCTCTGAGCCGAGAGTACTCTTGACCTTCTCTTTCTGGAAGAGATGTGGACCATGACTCGTCCTCATTAACATTGTAATCCTGATCCTGGCTAGAGGCATAGCTCACCTGGTCATTGTATGAACTCATTTTTTTTTTTTTTTTCGAACTGAATGAATCAAACTCAAAACTACAAATTAGTAGGTTAGTGAGTCCAGACAAATCAAAACCAAGATAGAGGAAAGAGTTAAAGTTTGGGGGAGACAAAGGATTGAGTGAACCTTAGAATGTGGCTGATGGGAGCGGATTTGGGGCTGCTTGGTCGAGCAAGTGAAGTAAGCGTTGGGAATGAGCTCGCGCTCGAGTAAACGGAGTGAAAGACGGACAGTTGTGCTTCCTTGGCGATCGAGTATATGGAGTAGCGGAGGTGAAAAGCTGGGATGTTGATGATTTTAGAGAGAGAAGTGAGCTTTGTAGTGATAGGTAGAGCTTGGAAATGTTTGTATATATAGCGGAGTGGTGTGAGTGGTTTGCCTTTGAAGATGTGGAGGAGAGTGAATGAGAAATCATGTGGAGGAGGATGGAGTTCTCATTTAAAACGTGGGGAAAGGAAGTGGTTAAGTTGGTGGCTTTAGCTTGGTGGGAGACAAGATGGGATGTAGGAGACATGATGGGACGCCTCCATTGACTCAAGTGGGGAATCTCTTTAATCACCATTAGCAGAATCGCAACTCATTAGAGTGATTACTGTACCTCCAAACTTGTTTTAATCGCTTGATCCTTCTTCTACCTCTTCAGCTCCAAGACAATCAAATTTGCACCAAACTGACCATTATACTCGATCTCCACTGGTAGGGTGCTCTGTTGCACTCTCATCGTCTTGTTCTCCTTGTGATCGAGTAGGTGATGATGAATGGGGATTTTTGTGATCAAAAACACGCATGCTCGACTCTCCTACTCGATGGCGGGGTCTCCAGGTGCAACAAAAGATTTTCAAATTTTTGGACTCCACTGGGCTAATATACTCGATCTCAAGGTCCATGGTGGAGTAAAAAAAAAAAATTTTAAATTTTTACTCTATCTCCAGATTGATCCTCCATTCCTGAGAACCACAAACACTACCAAAACAAATCAAAAATAACAAGAAAGAAAAATTATTTACAGAGATAGTCATGGGACTTCCTCCCAAGTGAGCTCGTTTTAAGTCATTAGCTTGACTTCCTTACTCCCTTAAACATCAAGAGGGTCCTGGAGATGAACCGAGGTCACCTCTGGAAGGATTTGATCTGCTAAGTATTTCTTGAGTCTTTGGCCATTTACTGTAAAATCTCCACTCTTACCAGCTAGAGTGACTGCTCCATAAGGGCGGACTTCAGTAACACAGAAGGGACCAGACCATCTAGACTTTAGCTTTCCTGGAAAGAGTTTTAGGCGAGAGTTGAATAGCAGCACTTGATCACCAACTTGGAAGTCCTTGGTGATGATCTTCTTATCATGGAAAAGCTTAGTCCTCTCTTTGTAGATTTTAGAGCTTTCATAAGCTTCCAACCTAACTTCATTGAGATCATTCAGCTGGATCAACCTCTTCTCTCCAGCAGTTTTGATGTCGTAATTCAGAAGCTTCACAGCCCACATAGCCTTGTACTCGAGCTCAACAGGTAAGTGACAGGATTTTCCATAGAGAAGGTTGAAGGGAGTTGTACCAATAGGGGTTTTGAATGCTGTCCTGTAAGCCCATAGTGCATCATCTAGCTTTGCAGACCAGTCTTTCCTTGTAGTCCCAACAGTTTTCTCCAGAATTGCTTTTATCTCCCTGTTGGAGATCTCAACCTGACCACTTGTCTGTGGATGATAAGGAGTGGCTACCTTATGCTTCACTCCGTGTTTCTTCAATAAGTTCTCAAAGACTTTGTTGATGAAGTGTGTACCTCCATCACTGATGACGACCCTTGGTATACCAAATCTAGGGAAAATTATTGTTTTAAACATCTTCAGAACCACCCTTGAGTCATTTGTCGGACTTGCAATGGCCTCAACCCACTTGGACACGTAGTCTACTGCTACCAAGATGTATTTGTTCCCATAGGAAGAAGGGAACGGCCCCATAAAGTCGATTCCCCAGACGTCAAAGATTTCTACCTCTAGTATAGGATTTTGTGGCATTTCATTTCTTCTGCTGATGTTTCCCTTCCTTTGGCATGAGTCACATCTTGATATGAACTGCTGGGCGTCTTTGAACATGGTTGGCCACCAGAAGCCTGCTTGCAGTACCTTAGATACTGTCTTAAAAGTCGCAAAGTGACCACCATATGTTGAACCATGGCAGTGAAGCAGGATGTCTTCTACTTCCTCCTCTGAGATACATCTTCTGTAAATTTTGTCTTTACAGAGAGTGTAAAGATATGGCTCATCCCAGTAGTAGTGGTTGATATCTCTGAAAAACTTCTTCTTTTCATAACTGGTCAGGTTGGGAGGCGCTACTCCGCAGGCCAAGTAATTGACATGATCAGCATACCATGGAGATTTTCCTTCAACAGCATTCAGTTGGTGAAACTCATTCCCACTGTAATTCTTTCCAAAGAATTCTGTAACCATGAGTTGCTCCTCTGGCATCGAATCATCAATAGGGACTTCATCATCGATCCTCATCCTTGATAAGTGATCAGCTACACCGTTCTCTATACCCTTCTTGTCTACTATTTCCATGTCAAACTCTTGCAGAAGTAGTATCCATCTCAATAGTCTTGGCTTAGTGTCCTTCTTTGCATAAATGTGTCTCAAGGCTGCATGATCTGTGTAGACTATGACTTTAGAACCCACCAAGTAGCTTCTGAACTTTTCAAACGCAAAAACAACTGCCAATAACTCCTTCTCTGTCGTGGCGTACTTCACCTGAGCATCATCCATTGTTCTACTTGCGTAATAGATGACATGGAGCTTCTTGTCAATCTTTTGTCCCAAGACTGCTCCTACAGCGTAATCTGAGGCGTCACACATGATTTCGAATGGATAGTCCCAGTTTGGAGCTTGGACTATTGGAGCTGAAATCAGAGCTTCCTTGATGAGTTGAAAAGCTTTCAGGCATTCCTCATCAAAATCAAACTCTGTTTCCTTACACAGCAGCCTTGTCATTGGTCTTGCCAGCTTGGAGAAATCCTTGATAAACCTTCTATAAAACCCAGCATGTCCCAGAAAACTTCTCACGTCCTTGACACTCTTTGGTGGTTGCAGTTGCACCATAACCTCAATCTTTGCTCTGTCAACCTCTATACCCCTCTCTGAAATCTTGTGCCCCAATACAATGCCTTCTTTGACCATGAAATGGCATTTTTCCCAGTTGAGTACCAAGTTCGTCTCTTCACACCTAGAAAGTACCCTGCACAAGTTTGACAAACAAGAGGAGAAGGAGGAGCCATACACGGAAAAGTCATCCATGAATACCTCAACCATCTCCTCAATTAAATCCGAGAAGATAGAAGTCATACACCGCTGAAATGTAGCTGGTGCATTACAGAGACCAAAAGGCATTCTTTTATATGCAAAGGTTCCATATGGACATGTGAATGTAGTTTTCTCTTGATCATTAGGGTGAATTGGTATTTGAAAGAAACCACTATAACCATCAAGAAAGCAGTAATATGGGTGATTAGCCAACCTTTCTAGCATTTGGTCAATGAATGGAAGTGGAAAATGATCTTTCCTAGATGCAGAATTCAACTTCCTATAGTCAATGCACATTCTATGTCCAGTTATAGTTCTAGTGGGTATTAGCTCATCTTTATCATTTTTTACAACAGTCATACCTCCTTTCTTTGGAACACAATGAACTGGAGATACCCAAGTGCTATCGGAAATAGGGTAAATTACACCTGCTTCCAATAGTTTAAGTATCTCTTTCTTTACAACTTCTTTTAAATTAGGATTCAACCTTCTTTGGGGTTCAATGCTCGAATAAGATTCATTTTCAAGATGAATGCGATGTGTGCATAAACTAGGTGAAATGCCCTTTATATCATCAAGTGAATAACCAATGGCTCTTCTATACTTTTTCAGTTCAGTTAATAGAAGATGCACTTGTTCATTAGTTAATGCATCATTCACAATGACAGGATATGTAGAGTTATTACCTAGAAATGCATACCTGAGTCCTTTGGGAAGCGGCTTAAGTTCAACTTTTGGTGCCTTGAGTTCAGACCAGTCGTCTGATGTTGGAATGATCAGCTCCGCAGGGATGTCAACTGTAGTGGTCGAGTGTTTAGTCGAGTAAGTCCTCGAGTGAGCAGGTTGAGCCTGAGTTGAGTCCTCGTCATTCACTGCCATTACCTCTGTTGCTGACCCATTCAATTCCTCAAAGGATTCTGACTCTTCTACTGCTTTGTGTGAGTCTAACAGCTTCTGGTAACCCAAAGTTTCTAAATGCAGAAACCCTTCTTCACCATTCTTGGTCAAAGCATTCTTAAGGTGATCTTCTTCAGCTAGTTCCTCTAGTAACTCATCAGCTAACTGATCCATTTCTTCAATCCAAAAGAGTTGCCCTTTTATAGTTGGCTTCTTCATTGCATCCTTTATATCAAAGGTCATTTTAAGGTCTTTACCAAGGTTCAGATCGATCTTCCCCTTCTTGACATCAATGATGGCTCCAGCAGTCGCCAAGAAAGGTCTTCCCAAAATTAAAGGATCCTTGGGTTCTTCATCCATCTCAAGCACTACAAAGTCAGTTGGTATCTCCACAACTCCTATCCTGATTGGTAAGTCTTCAAGTAGCCCATGAGGTATCCTTACTGATCTGTCAGCAAGAATAAGGGAGATGTTGCAGGACTTGTATTTGCTGAAACCAAGTCTTTTCGCAACTGAGAGGGGCATGAGGCTCACTGATGCGCCTAGATCGCAGAGGCATCTATTGAATGATAAAGGACCTAATGAACACGGTAGAGTGAATGAGCCAGGATCACCAAGCTTCTTTGGAATGATCTTCTTCTGAATAATAGCACTGCATTCATGACTCAATACTACCATTCCTTGCACTTCTTGAATTCTTTCCATGATCAGGTCTTTCAAAAACTTGTGGGAATCCGGAATAAGCGCGAGAGCATCAACAAGAGGTATTCTTAATTCAACTTCTTTGATGTTCTTGGCAAACATAGCTCTATACTTTTCTGCCAATGCTTTCTTGTGTCGTCCAGGGAATGGAAGTGGGGGTTTGTAAGGAGGAGGAACAAAAACCTTCTCCTTGTTCTTAGCAGCAACTGGTCTTAGAACAGCAGGTGATGTTACTGGAATTGGTGATCGAGTAACATGGTCGAGTGGAGGGTCGAGTATTTCTGTTGGCTTGTCAGCTTGATCTTCATTGAGATTGAAATCCTCCCCATATTGGTCTGCACTGTCCTCAGTGGCTGGCTTAGGTCCCTCTCTGGTTGGAAGTTCTTTACCACTGCGCAGGGTGATAGCATGAGCCTGAGCATAGTCTTTTGGATTCTGAATCGCTTTGCCTGGAAGTTGGCCAGTAGGTTTTGGAGCAGATGTTGATGCAGATTGTCCTTCCAAGTATCGGACTTTAGAATTCAGTGCTTCCACTTTGACATTTAAGTCATTGTAGCTACAGTCCAGCTTATTGTGTAATTCGGATATCTTCTTAGCAATCTCCATGGAGCCAGATGCCTGTCCTTGGAGAATCTGTTATAGCATTTGCTTCATGTCAGAATCAGGAGCAGCGGAACCTTGGTGTTGCTGAGCTGCAAACCCAGGTGGTGGTTGCTGCTGGTAGTTCCCCTGAAATTGTTGCTTGGGAGCAAAACCTTGGTTGTAGGGAACAAAAGGTTTATTCTGACCCGGCTGTTATTGTGGAGGATACACTTGATCCTGTGGATTAGCAACGTTGGTGCTGCGGTAAGAAAGGTTGGGGTTATTAGTCTTGAAGTTGTTATACCCTTTGTAGCCGCCTTGATTGTTGATGTAGCTGACCTCTTCTAACTGGTTCCCCTCCCCATCTTGGACTTGATACTGCTCGTCATCAAGTAGAAAGTGCACATTCTTCTGCTGGCCAAGGATAAGCCTATCCAGTTTCTCATTAAGAGCTTTCATCTCTTTACTATGCTTTGCATCCGATTCTCCAATACCTCTGTTGGAGCGATCAAAATCCTCGTTATAATTACCATCGGATTGAGCTAAGTTCTCAATTAATTCCCAGCCTTCTTCAACATCCTTATTCAAGAAATTCCCATTAGAAGCAGTGTCCAGCAACATTCTGATCTTGGGCAAAACTCCCCTGTAGAGTGTGCTTAGTAGAGAAGCCTTCTTGAAACCATGGTGTGGACACTGTATAGTGTAGCCTTTGAATCTCTCCCAGGCTTCACAAATGGATTCAGACTGCTTTTGGGTAAAACTGGAGATTTCATTCCTAAGCCGTGCAGTTCTTGAATTTGAGAAGAACTTTGTTAAGAAGGCCTTCTTGCAATCGTCCCAAGATGTGATGGAGCCAGCAGGTAACGTCTTTTCCCATTGGTGTGCTTTGTCTCCCAGTGAGAAGGGAAACAGGCGCAGCTTGAAACTGTCCTCACTAACACCGTTTATCTTGGTGAGGCTGCAGAGCCTATCGAAGTTATCCAAGTGGTCTAAGGGATCTTCCAGAGGCAGACCATGGAACTTGTTTCCTTGAATCATCGAGATGAGACCACTTTTAATCTCGAAGTTATTGTTTTGGACAGCAGGAGGCACAATTCCTTGCCTCTGATGGTGGTTTCTTGGTGCATCTCCAGCACCAATGTTTGCAGGCAGATTGTTGACATCTTGTTCATCAGCCATTCTGAAAGGATGGTTGTGTTCAAGGTCTGTAGTGTCTCTCCTTTCCCTTAGTTCTCTGTCAATACGGTCAATGTTATCGTTGAAAAGGAGGTTCTGGTTGCCTTTTGATCGAGTTTGCATACAGCAGGGTTGTACCTGGATCAAGAAGACAACAAGAAAAAACACAAAGTTAGTAGCCTAAGTGAAAATTGAAATAGAACTTGATCTAAGCAAGTCTGAAATCTCAAATGTAACAAACAAACACCCAAATGGCAACGGCGCCAAATTGATAGTAGGATTTTAGCTAAGATCAATTATCCTTAAATCATTATCATGTCATTGTAGTATTTAAGGTGTCAATCCAAATGGGTGTGATGCTAGCAATCAAGATGCAATCAGATATCACAGAGTCAAGCCAAGCAATAACAGGTTTTGGCGTTGTTAACAGCTCTAGCGATCATGCAGATAACATAAATTCTAACTATAACAGGCAATATACTCGATCACACAGCTTGATGCCAAGCACTGGATGTGGTCGAGTATCAGGTCGAGTAATTTAACAGAAACTGTAAACAGGGTACTCGACTGCACAGTTTGTTACCAAACTACTGGGTGTGGTCGAGTACTTCAAATGAAACAGGGTAGAAAGGATAAAACTGAGCAACAAGTAACCAGATCAAGCAATTAATAGCGATGTAAACAAAGAAATCAAATGGAAGAGAAATTCCCGAGGATGGGGTAATCGAGTAGTGAAGTCTCCTTAATCTAACAGGTGGTTAACATGCTCAACAAACTATCCCTAGACAACAAGTTCAATAGCCAAATCAAAGTGCTACCGCAACAGAGATCCTCAAGCAAAGCTAGTCCCAGACTCAATCACCATTGACGAGAGCTAACCTAACAGGCATTACGAAACAACAAGTCTAAGCCAAAACGCTCCCTGTAACCAATACCTTGGTACAGAGCCACGAATCTCTGGAATTAGTGGTTCAGACATTTCATCGAACACCTTTTGGGTGCGGAAATGTCTGGGCTCAGATTCCAGTTGATCAGAAAGCAATCAGCATTAAGAACAACTAATCCAGAAGGGATCTACCAATCAAACTCAACCACCTAGCAGATCAAGGATTCTAAACTACTCTAACCCATCCTCAAGAACCCTAATCACTACTCAAAACTCATGAACATGAACATAAACCCAGAAATGCATAAAAACTTCATACTAGCAAGATCTCAACAAGATGAACAACTTTGTAGAAGAAATCAAAAGCAAATACTCAATAGATTAAGAGAAATCTGGATTACAAAGATGAAGAAACACTAATTGTTCTGCAGAAAAATAACTTAGTCTGAAAATTATGAGAAACCACTTATTTATAGCAAATACTAGGAAACCCTAAATCACAAGACGACAAAGTATTAGGGCGGTTTACGGAGATACTCGACCCTTGTGATCGAGTAGAGAGGTTGAATAAAGTTGGCGCCTTGCGATTTTCTTGCTCTGGGCATGTTGTGATCGAGCATTTGGGTCGAGTATGTGCTCGCGTTCTGCTTCATCCTCTTCTCTTCCTTATGCTCAATGTCTGGTTGAGTGGGAATCTGAGAAGACTCTGAAGCTTGTGATCAAGAGGCTGCTTGGAGGTGGTGATCGAGCATCTGCTCGAGTGATCTGAGGGAGGCTTGCTGGGGAATGCTCGACTGACACGATCGAGTATGTCAACAGAGGATGCGATCAAGTGTTGTGGCAGGTTGTGGTCGAGCATCTGCTTCAGTGGCCAGGATGATGGTACTCGACCTCGTGATCGAGTATGTGGTCGAGTGATGGCGTTGAAGTGGTGATCGAGTCATTTGGTGAAGAGCATGGTCGAGCGCTTGAGAAGCGGTGGAGCTGATCTACTCGATCACCGTGGTCGAGTGGTTCCTTGTTTTGTCCCTGATCATGCTCGACTGAGTAGGTCGAGTGTGCTGTCTGATTTAGCTCTGCTTCTCTCAATCTGCTCACAAGTGGCTCCGAAGCACCTGAAAACAACTCAAATATGCAGTATGCATGCAAAACTATCCTAAACATGTAAAGTGATGACAAATGATGAAGAATGGTATGAAACAATGATGAAACGATGCTAAAGTGATGCTAAATGGTTGCTTAAAACAGGTAAAATATAGACATATCACTCATGTACACGATAATATGTACAACAGTACAAGGCTTAATGGTGTGTATGCAATGAGTTATTGTTAGCCTGCTTAAGAGCAACCACGAAAAATCGAAAAGCAACACTCAAAAACTTTAAAAGTGGATTTTCAAAGACAGTATATAAGTCAATCATGACTTTTCAAAAAGTTTGAAATCGAGTTGATGCAGACCACACACGTTCAGTGATACTACAATTTGTTAGATTTCAAGATTGCATATACATAATACATGTACCTAATTAACCAACTAGCCCAAACAAATTAAAGCGCTTTACAATATTTTCAGTAACTCATTTTGTAAACATTTACTTCCATATATTGTGTCTAGGTCCTAATAACGAAGATCTTACAATTTGTGCTTCAACAAAACTATAGAAATGCACACATAAAATAGAAATAAGAAAAAATTAAATATAGATAAATAAAAGTTTTGACCAATTAATTTTATCTTCAGAAGCATCAATTTAGTTAAAAAAGAATTAAAAATATAGTTAACTATGCAATATATAGAATGATAATCTAACAAATACAGCAATACCGGTCAACGGTTTCCCTGCAAAATAAACAATAATTAAAAAAATAATTAGAAATACAAACTTTCAAAGAAACTTTTCACAAACTCGTGAAAATATATATGTTAATGGTCATAGTTGTGAGACTATATTTCTTGCATGAATTATATTCAATAAGTTATTGAATCACTGTTTACTCTTTACTCACATATTCAATATCGGAAATTAACGGGTTGGATAAGCGGAAAACAGATCGGGTAACGGGACGAGTATAAAAAAATATTAATATCCGATACTCGATTCTTACCCACATGTAGTAGAATTATACCCTTTACCCGACCAAACAACCACGAGTACCCTTTGTTCAAGACGGATATGGACCGGATAACGAATCAAATACATGTAATATATATCAGTATCTAGCCCTAAATGTTATATACAAAATATATATATATACAAACAAAACCTTGCACATATGTTAATAGTCTTCTTTATATTTTGTTTATGTTTCTGTGCAAAAAATATTTTTCATAAAATCTTTTAATCGTTGAACTTATGGAATATCCGAAAATATGAAAGACAATTATTTCATCATTGTAATATTAACTATGTATCTATAAAGTTATTGTGGGTGGATAACACTCTTAAGCATCCAAATTACGAAACCCCTGAAAAAATTAATCAAACTGGTACAGTCGGTGAATAAATGTTTGTCGAATTCTCACACCAAACTTTATAAACAATATGGGCTAACAAAACATTTGGCCGAACAATATTTTTTAAAACAATTAAAAGAAAAATAAATCGGCCAAACTGAAATTAGGTATTTATAGATTCTTCGGCCTCTATAATTTTTAAATATCTAATAAGAAAAATACTAAGGGGGTGATTGGCAGGAAGCTTTAAAGATTTTAAGAAAATTCTTAATTTTTTCTAGTTATTTTTTGACTTTAACTTTTTTAAAAAGTTTTTAGAGCCCCCCCTCTTTTTTCTTTGGTATCCTTCTTTTTTAAAAGTCTCAAAAACAAATAATAAAGCTTTTAAATAAATAATAATTAAAAACTTTCTTTTTTCTTCTCCCCATTATAATTAGAATTTCTCTATATGTTTACATATATTTTTCACAAATACTTTTTGATAAATTAATTATTATCATTTTTCTATCTTTCTTTTAAAATCCAATTCAATAATAATCATTTTATTTTCATCATCACCATTAATATTGGTGTAAGAAAGTTTATAGAATAGTATTTTTAATAAAACATATACTTTTCATATAGGCCATTCAATTATTTCATAAATTGCTTCATCACTAATAGTTTTACTGATTTTTGATTACTCAAAATTATACAACTACTCAACAAAAAGGAAACATTCAAAACATTATTATTAACCATAACAATTGCTCAAGAATCATTCAAGATAAGTATTTTAATTATTTCTATCTTTTAATTTATTTTGTCACATGATTCATTTATAACATTATTTATATATATTATGAATATATATCATCTTTAAAAAATAACCGTCACAATTTCTACAACTTTATTCTACCAATGAGACTTTAACAGCCAAAGTTTCTACAGCCAAAATCTCTGTATCCAAAGTTTATACATGCAAAGTCCTTAAAACCAAAGTATTTACAACCAAAACTAACAGCCCTTACCAATCGGCCCCTAAATTAGAAATACTTAAGTTTTACATATAACAAATCACATGTTTAAGATGGATTATCACACGATTAAAAAAACATATCTATTATTATCAATTGAATAAAACACATTTTTTTTTTACCAAACTTAAACCCTCCAAAACCCAAATCATACATTCCGCATCAAGTTTTGGGAAGAAACTCGCATGACTCGAATTACTCCTCATACCGTTCGCAATTTCTTTGTCTTTAATGATTTTTCGGGTATCAAACACCAACGTGTAAGCAAGAAAATTTCAATAGGTAAACTTATTTTTACCTACACATATCAACTACTTTTTAAGTATTTTAAATTACAATAATTCATTTTAATTTTGGGTATTAAAACTAAAAATGATTTAATAGACATGTAGAATATTCATTGATTTTTCAAAAATCATAATTGAGGATGGTGTTGAGATTCTTACTTTCACTCTACTTGATCCAAAAGCTTTAAACTTTTGTAAAATTCTATACAATTAAAATGAGGTAGTTGTCTATTTCATTAGTAGTTACTTTTACCATTACAAAATAAATTGTACAAACGAACAATTGTGTTGTCATTTGATTGGAGAGGATGATAATTATATTATACGATTGTGGATAGAGAAATGTTAAGATAACAAGATTAAGGAAGATCCAGTATTCACTATTTTGAGTTTTTTTTAGATAATTGAATATGAAGGTACTTACGTATTCGTTAGCAGTGGCGGACCCAGAAATTGTTTTTACCGGGGTCAAATTTTTTTTTCCAATTATATCATATAATTTCCTGTTTTATATTATTACACAAATACTAAACAAATGTGATTTTTTTTTATAAAAACATTTCTACTTTGTCATGGTTAATTAAAAAAGGTGTACAAGTTCCAATAAATGCTTTGATTTGATAACACTCATAAACATACAAATAACGTACTGTGTTATTTTATATGTTGATATGGGTGATTAAATGTTTCTCTATTCCCACACTAAACTTTTTCAAGAAAATGGGATAACTCAAAATTTGGCCCAACAAAAAATATTTAAAAAAAATTAATCGGCCCAATTAAAATTAATTATTTACAGTTTATTGTATTTTTATAATTTATAAATGTTTAATAAGAAAAGTACTAAATTATAAATGTTTAAATTATGTATAGCATATTACATGTTTAAGATGGATTATCACACTAATTTATAGTGATCTATTATTATCTACTAGGTTTTGAACCCACAAGTAGCGTGGGTTTATTTGATATATTTTGGTGAAAATTATATACGATTGATGATAGATTTAAATTACTATTAAAGCAGAATTTCATTTCAAATGCACAATTATAAAAATTATAAAAATCAATAGTGTTGAAGAATAAAATCTTATCAAGAGAATTATGAATCAATCTTGTTTTCTCATATTCAATTGGCCGCCAACACTTATGTCTTCGTATTTCTCTTCACATTCATCGTTTCTAACTCTTCATATACCTTCTCGTCATCTAAATTTTTAATTTTACATGGCCGTTGTCATCGTTACTTTTCGCTTCATCGTTACTTTTCGCTTCTTCGTTACACTCTTCCTCTTTATCTTCCTCACTTTTTTCCTCATCTTCTCCATCTTCTTCTATGTAAAACATTCGTAATTATTTGGTTAAAAACAGAGCAAGAAATTTAAACTTACTAACATCAACCAAACATAGCTCCATAAACCTACGAATTAACTATCATTTGACCTTCTCAACTCAAAATTTGATGTCTTTCTACCAAAACTTAGTTCCACGTCTCCAGAATACTCCTACCAAATTTCAGATGATTTCGAATACGTTTAGATGTTCATGTCTCCATTTTTTTAGTTAGATCTAAAACTTTAAAAGAAATCTTCTCGAACATATTGAAGAAGCTTTCTTCTAAAATTCCGATTAATTCTATATCTCACCACTAAACGTCAAGAAAGTAATACCAAAAACCTCGCTATCAAGTTTCAGCTAAATATGAACTCAACGTTACCATAAAGTGGTCATGTTATAACTGTTTTCTCACTTTTCTTTTCCATATATGATAATCCATTTTTTTCTTATGGTATCACAATCAGGCATCTTCTCACGACAATGGGTTTCTCTCTATCTATCTATCTATCGCTCTCTGGTTTGTCTATATCTATCCGTGTTTCTCTCTTTCCCCTTCACTTTTACGTGTAAAATAACCCTCTTTGTTACCTATATTATGACGTCAATTGTTTATATTGCAAGGAAACTCTCATCAATTAAATCTATTACTTTTTTTTAAGTCTCGTTAATTCTCGTTTTGATTAAAATTTGTACTCCAAAAAGAGCAACTTTTTCCATAATTTTAACAAAAGTCTTTATACCTTGTCTGGTTAGATATCATCCAACTAAAGTATAAACAACCTAAGTTATAAAAAAAAACAGAATTATGCAAGAAGTTACCTCATTAGCCATAGTTGCATCCACTTACATTTTAACGACAACAATTATCACCTTGCATGACCTTACATGTATGTTCCTAAACTTCCACCACCACCACCACTTCATTAGATTTATTAGCTCATGGCACTTCTTGGGCACAAGCAATTGATGCTGAATTCGTTAGAACCATTAAATAACCAATCAAAATAATTTGTTTTAGAGTAACACAACTTGTTTTCCAAGGAACCTCTTGCAACCTCCAAGACCAGAATCATTGCCTATTTTCTCATAAAATTTCTGCTATTCAACCAGCATAGCCACTACATGTTCTCAATTATTGATAATTTCACACGTATACTCGATTTAAGATCCACATGTTTTGAAAATTTTCAAACAAAAATCCTTAATGCTACAAAATTGCAAATTACTTGTGCAGAAAGCAACATGAACATGGCCACATGTATAGCTAACAAGACATGTGTGCTTGTCATTGATCCTTCTTCTTTAAACCAAAAATTTAACTCAAACAATCAAATCAAGGTCTTATGATTCACAACCGATATGAAAGAACACAAACATCGACCAATGATGCTTGTCATCGATCCTTCTTTTTCAGACCCAAAACTTTTACACAAACAACATCAAATCATATATAACATCATACACAAACACATGTTTTACGGCTCATCGAAGATATAAAACACAAACAACGTGACAAAGAGAGAAAAGTGCCCACAGTGGCAAAAGCGATGAAAAAATAATAAGAGGCGCCATTAAAAGGAGTTACCAACCCTAATTCTACTAACGGTTTGAAATTTATAGTTTTAAAAATTATGATGAATCTGATACCTCCGGTTACTATTTATATAATCCTAAGTTAATCGAATATGTTTTTTGTTAACATAATAAGAATATAAGTTTAATGTATCCCATATAATGTATTTCAAAAATTTAATTTTTTTTCTCCTATAGATTGCTTTTCTTATTTCTGTATGTTGTTTTTCAAAAGTTTATATTTCTATTCTTTATATATATATAATTTTTTTCTTTACTCATAAATATCTTAATATATAAAATATTAAAATCTTAAAATATTAATTAATGTTATTTCAAAAATGTTAACTAATGTCAAAAAATATTTACATTTTTTTATTATTTTATTTTATGTATTTGATAACAAAATTTATTTTTATAATTGTTTCATATTTTTAGATATTTTGTTTATAGATTTAATAATCTATAAAAATTAAAAACATTACATTTTGATTATTTATATTATGTTTTAAATAACACAAGATAATAATTAGAAATATTTCCATATTTTCAAATATTTCTGTTATTTTTTTTTTCCTTTTTACTAAATTGTTTTAAAAAAAATTATCGGAATCAAAATATGTTAATTATTGAAGTGGCAAATCGCGATTGGGTGTTTTAAATCCCAGGTGGACTGCCTCAGAAGATTATAACCTCGACTTTTATATAGTATAGATTACATATAATACATCTTACCTTTTTTTATTTTTACCCTTCAAAGTTCAACTATCTTTTAATACATACAGTACACACATACATCTTTTAGATATATGTTACCTTAGTTTACCGTACCATATTTTTCAATTATATTATCTCTAAAATATAATCAGAATTACAGTAAAACCTCTATAAATTAATAATGTTGGGACCATGATATTTTATTAATTTATAGTGATATTAATTTATCTATAAATTAATAATTATTAATTTATAGCGTAAATTAATATTTATTAATTTATAGAAAGTTTTGTTTCAATTGTAAAAACTTTTTTAAAAAAATACGAGCTAAAGCAATGTGATCTAACTAAGATTAATGTTTTGGATGTTATAAATTTTATAGTTTTAGCCTTAAACACTTAATATTTCGAAAAAAATAATTTATTTTGACAATGAATAACAACGATTATAGAATTCACATATACAAACGATATACATAAATTAAAATTCACAAAGACATCCATTGTTGTATTTTAAAAACATATACGACTATTAAAAAAAAATTATGCATATTCAAAATTTAAAAACTTACAAGATGTTTTGGCTATTTTTATGAAAAACACTAAAACTATTATATATATATGTGAAAATTACATGATTATTAATTTATGATATTATTGGGACTGAGATTTCAAAAAAATTATTATCTTATTATCTTATCGAATTTGGTTAATTTTTACATTGGCCCGACTCGGGACCAGCCAAATTTATTAATTTATCGTGTTTATTAATTTATCGAGTATTAATTTATAGAGGTTCTACTGTACATAGTCACATAACCTAAAAATATGAATTTTTCAACTTATAAAATTTTCTATTAATATAACCTGAACGTACGTCCGGATCCGATCCTAGTTCAATATAAAACCTCTGCATATAAGTTTTATCAGAAAACTATCATTTCTTGTCTAAAAGACAAGTGACATGATGAGTTTGAGAAAGACAGAGCTATTTGTGACGTGCTCACCCCCCGTAGAGACACGGCTTCGGAACAAGATATTTGATTATTATGGCATGATTTGAATGCCGAAACTCGGACCTGTTTTATTGGACGAGTTGGAGAAGTTTATGAACCTCTTACGATTTCGCTATTTCCCCCGACGAAGACCTTGAATCCCAAGGAATTGACCAAAGCAATGTTGGTGTTTGTGGAGAGGGTAACAAAGGTGAAGTGGGCAAAAGAAAATGAAAGATGAGTAATCTCAATTGTTCTAATTTGCTTACATCATAGTATTTGTTCCCGAGAAACATAATGTTTGTTCTAGAACTGACATTGAGGTTATAGTTATTTCTGATGACAATGATGATGACGAGTACGAGGACGAGGAAAACAGAGAGATTATGACAATGACAAAAGCTCGAGTAGCAAAATTGTGATTAGTTGATGGCAAGAGAGGTAAATTGTTACCATTTAAGAAGAAGAAGCAGTTGCATCAATCACAGGGGCGGAGGCAATGCTTTGGTAGGGGGCTCAACTGACCCCCATAATTTTTTAAAACTCTATTATATGTTATTAGTAATAATTGAAATGACCCCAACCTAAAATTTTTTTTGACCCCAATTCAAAATTAATGTTAGAACATAAAACAGAAAATAGTTCAAATACTTGAAATTTAGTCTTCCAATAAAATTTTTTTTTTTTTTTTTTTGTCAACCACACATTAATTAAAAAGTAACTTCATGATTGGTTGCCCAATCAGGAGGAGAAGAGTTTACAAAAGTAGCTTCCGAGAGTAGAAGTCTAGAAGATCGAGCTAAACAATCCGCCTTAGAATTACATAAACGAGAAATATAAGAAAGCGAGAAAAAGGGAAAAGAAGCACGGAGCAAACCAAAATCATCTAGCAAATTGGAGAAAGCAGGCCATTCTTCAGGGGACTTAACCATCGAGACTAACTCTGAACAATCTGTTTCAAACGCTTGACAATCAATCCTTCTTGAAATGATAGTTTCCATAGCCCAAATTAATGCTTCCAACTCCGCGTGAAGGGGGGAGGGACACCTGCGAAGACACTTAGCACCCAATAGTATGGTATGATCATTTCCTTGAAAACACCACCAACCAAGACCCATAGTTGGATCCGAACATTTCCATGAGCCATCAGTCCGACATCTAATATTTTGTATTGGATCATTCAGAGCTTCCCTAATAGCTGAAGATTCAATCGGCTCCAATTGAGCTTCTTCCCACATTAATTTTTCACTTAGAGCGTGGTTTAAGATATCTATGGGTTCAGATTGACAGCCCTTGAAAACCTTTTTGTTCCTATCTTTCCATATAAACCATAAAATCCAGGCGTAACAGTAATTTTTCTCCCTCCCTTCCAGAGGAGGTGGTAACCTCCAATAGAGGTAATCTAGATTTGAATATTCCGAAGTTAGAGGAAAACACCCTGTTACTAAGGGAATCTCGGATAACTCCCATATCTTTCGAGAATGTGGGCACTCAAAGAGCGCATGATTAATTGTTTCCTCGGCCATCTCACACCGTTGACAGATAATATCGCACCGAATCCCACGATGAGCTAGTTTAGACGTAACTGCCAAGGATCCCGAAACTATTTGCCATAAAAAATGTTTTATTTTTGGAGGAGCTTTGATTTTCCATGCTTGTGCTTGTAGCAATTTACAACTTGGACCCCACTCAATCGTTTCTGTCATAGATTGGGCAAGCCGATAACCTGACTTTACCGTATACCTTCCTGAGTTTGTATGATGCCAAATAAGCTTATCCGGCTTATACATTTGACTTGTAGGGAGACCCCTAATGATTTGTATATCTTCCGGGTCCATAAATTCTTGCAAAATAGGTAGGTGCCATTGTTTAGATACCGGATTAATTAAATGGTTAACCAAAAAAATTTACCTAATATTTTAGACTCATACTTTATCTTAAATAAAATAAATATTTACCTAATATTATTTAATTGTTTACAAAAAACACAAATAAAAAAATATCAAATATTTAATGTATTTTCTTTATATTAAAAAAAAAATTTTGACCCCCATAAAATAAGATTCTAGCTCCGCCACTGGTCAATCATACACAAAATGAAAAAAGAGTTAAGACCAGAAGCACTTGATTAGTAAGAGGTAATAATAAGCTAATGCAAAAGCTCATACTTGCTTAAGCTGTTAGACCAACTGTAACAGTGGTATCTAAATTTGAACGTGGAATGGATACTGATTGACACCAACAAAAGTGATTCGACATGAGGGAACGAATGCAAAATTCAAAACTTAACCAACACAGACACGTAATTAGCTAATGTAAAAGCTGGTACATAGTTAACATGTTACAACAATAGTGAATGTTAAATCTACTTGTCAGTAGGAGCAAATTACACCAGTTACTGGTCTCCGTGTAATGAGGACAAGGGATCATCGGAGTGATTGCTTGAGGGATTTTTTTTTCTTTCCTTTTTTTTATTTGTCAACTTGGGATTCTTTTATCTTTATAGAAATTGGCAGGTCAGCATACTTGTAGATGCCTATAAAAAAATTGTCAATGGAACGTTCTTCCATGTACTAATATTAATTTTTTATGGGTCCTGTCTCTTTGTATTTATATCATCGGCTCTAGTGACTTTTAAAATTGTTTTCCTCATGATAGTTTTAGTTAATTTCTGATCTGTCCTTAGTTTAATTATTTAACTCTTAAACCATAAAAATTTAATATAATTGTTACACCAAGAGCATCTTTGAGAGTATACATTGACTTTTAATTAGAGAGAGAAGGAGCATAGCTTTGAGATCTCAGATTCAACTTTTCTTCATCTTCTTCTTCCTTTTCTGCTCTATCTTGTTGGAGACGACCATGGAATCTGAGGGAGTGTCACTACCGTTGATCCACGAGCATGTTATGATGCCTTGGAATGATCTGCGGAAAGGTGATTGTTGTGAGCGCTTGGAAGCAATCAGTGAAGGCTATTACTGCAAAATCTGTGATTTCTTTGTTCACAAGAAATGTGGCGACTCCTCTGAATATATCCAACACCCAATTCACCCCGTTCACACTCTTCAGCTTCAACGTAAGAGCGATGTTGCTTACTGCGATTTATGTGGCAGCAATATCACCGATCTATATTATCGTTGTGAGATCTGTGACTTGAACGTGGATATATACTGTGCCAAGTACCCACCACCAGAGGTTATTGATATTTCCGAGACGCATCACCACAAGCTCACCCTTCTCAAAGAGGAGATCGAGTTCGAATGTGAAGCAAAATGTGGGGAGGTTAGGTATGGGTTGTCATACCAATGTCGTGAATGTGATTTAGCCTTCCATGTGGATTGCATATGGAATCCGCCGGAGGCAAAACACCCATCAGAGGTAAACCACACTTACCACCCCTTACACCCTCTTAAGCTCCACACAGGTCAACCACCAGACTATTCTGATGGAATATGTCGTCTTTGCTCAAGAAAGATTGATGATAGATTCTTTTATCATTGTTCTGCTTGTAACTTTAGCTTGGATTTGCGTTGTGTTTTAAACCCACCACCACAATCTGTTCTGGATCTGAAAGTTCATGCTCACCAACTCATCTTTCGCCCAAGACTTGATTCTTTTACATGTAATGCTTGTGGGTTGAGTGGAGATCGAAGCCCTTACATATGTGTTCAATGTGATTTCATGATACATCAGGAGTGTCTTACCCTTCCACGTCTCATAAACATTAATCGGCATGATCACCGTGTTTCTCGCACTTCTGTTCTTGGTGTTGTCAATTCTGTGTGTGGAGTTTGTCGCCAGAAGGTGGATTGGACTTGGGGCGGGTATTCTTGTCAGAAGTGTCCACGCTATGTCGTTCATTCAAAATGTGCTACTAGAAAGGATGTATGGAACGGGAAGGAGCTCGAAGGAATACCTGAAGAGACAGAAGATATTGAGCCATATATGGTAATTGACGACAACACAATACAACATTTCAGCCACAAAGAGCATTTCCTGAGATTTCACGTTAACGGTCTTTTTTGGGAGGAAAACAAGCATTGCAGCGCTTGTAGCCATCCCATTTGTCTTCAATCCTTCTATGGCTGTATCGATTGTGATTTCATGCTTCACCAAAGTTGTGCTAATTATCCTAGAAAGAAGTGGCATGTGTTACACAATGACCGACTTGCTTTAGTTGCAAGCGGGGGCAACCATTATCGGTGTGACGCTTGTCATAGAATATCTAATGGTTTCAGGTACAAGTGTGGGTATACAGAGTCAGATGTTCTGTGCGGTTCTGTTTCAGAGCCTTTTGTTCATCCAAGCCATCCCCATCATCCCTTATATTACATTCCACGAGTAGGAAACAAAACATGCAGTGGCTGCAACAACTCGGCATCTCGTGTGCTTACGTGCATTGAAAGTGGTTGTGAATTCGTCTTATGCTTCCATTGTGCCACGTTACCACAAGTGGTAAAGCATAGAGTAGACGATCATCCTCTCTCATTATGCTATGGCGAAAAGGCAAGTGGCAAATACTGGTGTGACATTTGTGAGAAAGAAACGAATCCAAGTAAATGGTTCTACACGTGTAAAGATCACCGAGCTAGTTTGCATAAAGAGTGCGTGCTGGGAAACTTTGCAGGGTTCATGCCAAGAAGCACAATAAAGTCTCGCAGCGGATCATTCGAGGTGGTGCTCAATAATAGTATATCTCGTCCATTTTGCATTGTTTGCGAGTCGCATTGCATGTACCCTATCGCCTTGAAGATGCTTGGTCTCTCACTCTCAGATCTATACATTTGCTCTTTAGACTGCATGCGAAAAGCTTTTACACTATGAAAACATTCTCTATTTTCTTAGTTCAACACTTAAATATTAATCTATTTTCAAATAAAGAATATTGGCAATCTCTGTAATTTGTTTTGCCACTAAATATGTCTTTCAATAATTCTGTTCATCGAAAAACCCAAAAATGTATTAGTTATCATTTAATGAAAATGATTTATATCTTCTTAACATTTAACAGTCATCGTCACATGTCGAGAAAGAAATAAATTATGGCTTTTTTGAGTTTTTCTTTTTTCTTCTTTTATTAATTTGTAGTAGATACTATCATTGTTCTTTTCTTGTTGTTGTTACTATGCTTTACTATGAATTAAACCCCATGCGATGTCCCTGTGGGAAAATTTTCAAATTTTATTTATTTTTTAAAATATCAAACGAAATATCATAATGAATTATATGATAAAGAGATGTAAAACCTCGAAAATAGTTTTTAAGATTTATATTATCATTAAAAAATATTCTGGTGAAAAGATGCGATCATAAATAAAAAAATATTAAACAAAAAGTTATAATGAGTAGATGCAATTTTTTAATTTTCTAAAATATTATAAATATAACTATATAAATATATTTATCAAAATATTACGATAAAAAGACGTAATATTTAAATTGTATTATGTTAAAAAGAGACAATTTCGGAAAAATTTAACAAATAACCAAAATAGGTAATTATTTAGGAAACAAATAATAATGATATAGATAACAAAGTTTATACATGAATGCTAAATAGCAAAAATTGTAACTTTCTATGAAAATATCAAAAAAAAAAATAGTAATAAATTTACACCATTTTTTTTTGAAAAATATATTTATATAGAGTTAAAAAGACATGAAGTTTAAATAGGAAAACTGTTTGTAAAATACACAATTATTGGAACCAAGTGTAAGTGACAATCATTCACTAAGTCATCCGGATCAGAGGTAATAGTACGCCCCTCAGCAACATTTCCATCACCACCAGTCCAGTTAGTCAAGATACACACATTGGTTCTGATCTCTTGTTCACACTCTATAGAAAGATTAATAAAATAAATAATAGAGTATATAGAAACAAAGAAATAACACATCTGATATAAATATCGTACTCTAGCTACAGCTGAGTTTTCGCCAACTTCAGGATCTTGTCTCTATTAAAAACACAAAAACCAAAGTCAAATATTGTGTAATAATGGAGCATCTAAATGTAGAAATAGGGAAGTGTGTAACCTAGTTCTTCTTTTTTTGCAATTACATCTTGTAACTCATTCACTTTAAGCTGGAGATTAGCTTATTTCTCTTGCATTTAAGCCATACTTTTGTTCTTCACTTGGAAACAAGCTAATTTGGTCTTAGTCATGTTTCTACCCATTACCCTCAATCGACCAGGATTATCAGGTCCTAATAGTTGGGTAAGTGAATCTTCTGCTTCAAATGTTGCAGATGATGGACCATCACTATTTACAAACTCAGCTGCCTTTCTCTGCAAATCACAAGATACAGATTTAACAGTGAGTATTTATGTCAAAGGAAAACTAAAACAGAGAAAACCACAAGTGTTATTTTATTCCTAACATGCAAATCTTAGTAGCAAAATTGTATAACTCAAAATCTTTTCAGCCGCATTTGTATTAACTAGTGTACCATCTTTTTTGGTACGTGACTTGACCCAGACTTTAAGCCTTGAAACTTCACCTAGATTTGGACTGTCTTTTTTCTAAACCAGCCAAAAAAAAAAGGTTAGATTGAATAAGTCTTTGAAATTAAAGTAGACTGATGAGTTAAAACAACATAACTGTAGTATGATTACCATTTCTTCTGTTAGTCTAACCATTCCTTTGCGGCTAGTGGTGTGAGGAATCTAATTGCGCCTTGTTTCCTTATAGCTATCACTGACAACCTAACAGAGTAATTGTATATGTTATCTACTATATCTGAAATAAACTTAGCTAATTACAAATGAATACCTTGAATTCTTTGCTACTTTTGAGCTTGACAAATTTACGCCATTCAAATGGAGAAACATTCTTAGGTCGCAGTTTCATCCTATGTTGGTTAGTCTTGGCTTCTCTAATCTTGGTAACAAGACGTGATTTCGATGACCTCCACAGACATCCCATCTGTTTAAGCAGTGCAGTCTTCTGGTATTCTTCATCTAACTTAAACCTTGCCTGCACTCATTTAAAAAAAAAAACAGTAAATGGAATTGCAATATCTGAAGATCAATATATGATTAAGCTAATATAGTACCTGGACTAATTTCTAGAGAACTATCCTAATATCTTCAGTTATTTTAGTCCAACGAACAAACGTGATGGGAACGTGTTCCCTTACCAATGCGCCTACGTATGATGACATTTTAACTGACCCTTCACCATAAGGTTCTACCATGGCAGTGAACTCTACTTGTACTCTGGTATTTGGATCCTTGGCATGTCTTTCATGCGTGTTGGTCCTCGCTGTCTCTTACTCTTTCTACCAGCAAGCTCATGGTCTCCATCAAACTGTATCTCACCTTCAGGCTCTTCAGCATTCCAATCTAATTCAGGCTCGTCTTCATTAAGCTCTTCATTAAGTTCTTTATCAGGAACTTCTTCATTCAGCTCTGTTTCTACCAAATGCTCAGGCCCAACTTGTACTCCAGCGACTGGTTCTTCCAAATTCTCTGTAACATCTTGTACTTGTGCTTCTATTTCTATCAAATGCTTTGTCTCATCTTGTACTTGAGATTCTGGTTCTACTGGTTCTGGTTCACGGGTAACCACATATTCTACCTCCTCAATCTTCTTAGAGATTCTTCCTCTCTTTTTCTTTGGACGTACCATTTTAACTCACCTAAAAAAAAGGAAAGAAGAAAGAGTTAAAACATTTATGAAACAGATCATATATGATACACAAAAAAAATGAGGGATTAAAGAGATAAAACAGGCCAACAAGAATACTTTGTATTCTTCATGTTGAATGGATTAAATCCATCTGTTGAGAGTCCAAGCCTCAGGTTCCTTTCTTCAGCTGCGAATGAAGGGTAGTTGTGATTCATCTGGTCCCATGTGACTGAATCCACAGGATGACGGAGTTTTCCATCGTTGCTCTTGTTTTTGGAATGCCATCTTAAATTCTTAGCCATTTCCTCTGACCTATACATTCTCTTCAGCCGTGGAATCATCGGAAAATACCTTAATATTTTCTGTGGGACTCCTTTCTTTAATTCACCAGTGTGCATATTAGTCTTCCATCTTGATGCCTTGCATTTAGGACAGTTCTCTAGCTTCTTGTACTTCTTTCTGAATAGGCAGCAATCATTGACACATGCACGAATCTTCTGGTACCCCATATCAAAGGATTTCAAAAATTTCTTCACCTCGTACAGTGATGTGTGCAGCACATTATCAGCTGGTAGCATCTCCGGCAGTGTCTCTAAGAGATCATTGAAGCTTTTGTCAGACCATCCATTCTTGGTCTTAAGTCTGAATAATGATACAATAGCAGATATCTTGCTATGGTTAAAACAACTTGGATATAGTGGTGTTTCAGCATCTGCAAGCTTTGCTAGGAACTCATCTTCTTCTTTGCCCAAACCCTCTGCAATCTCACACAAGTCAACTTTCGAAGCAAACTCTTCATCCAAAAATTCAGCAGCTTGATATAACCCAATAATCTCATTATTCCACTGACTTTTATTGCTTTCACCTCCAGCCACTGGATTCAGTTCTCCATGATGATACCAATTAGACCGCATCTTGTAAGCCTCGCCCATTCCCCTTGTTACAAGATGATCAACTACAACACTGTCTGTATGATGATCTATATTACGACAATCAATGCAAGGACATACAATCATATCAACGTCTCCCATCGCCGCAGCCACAGCCCGTACAAAATTTGTAGCCCCTCTCTCATAAGCAGGATCAACTCTTCATTGAAGATGAAGAGTTAAAGGGAAAAAAAAATAGAAACTCTCAAATTTCCCTAATAAAACTAGCATATAAAATAAAAAATCTTACAAGCAAAGGTGCACCCAATCTTTGTCCACCATTATATAATGTAACTGTAATTTAAGCCTTAAGTTATATAAAAACTAGTTTAGATTTATATAACTCAATCTCAGACCAGATCAAAGCATATGTAAAACACAAATCCCCATATTTAAAACCAATTAAAAAGTGAAATAAATATTACCAAAGATAAGCTGCAAATTCTCATTACTTCACACAGCAACAATTGCAAAACAGAATTAGAGAATGAGTATATCAAGTTTCACGTGTTTGGTTATAGTAGCATATTTAAAAAAATGAAACTGAAAACAAGAAACATGGTAATCAATCAAACTCATATACTAGAAATAAGAAACATGGTACTAACATGTCTTCATATATACTAGCATACCCAACAAAACATCAAGAGTAATGTACTAAAATCAAGAAACATTGTAATCAATCAAGAAGATGGTACTAACCTGTCATGTGATAAGAGCAAATGATAAGCTTCAAAGTCCCATTATTTCACTCAGCAACACTTGCAAAAAAATAATAATAGAATGAGTAAAAGGTTATTCAATAAAGTGAATAACTGAAAGTTTAAGTAAACAAAAAAACTTAAACAATAACACAATAACAACAAGATTCAAACAACAAATAAAGCTAGAATACTGAACTTTAAACCTGATAAATTAGTCTAAGCAAACAAAAGTGATAAACAAAATCTCAGTAAAAAAACAAATTTGGAAAAAAGAAAGATACTCGTGTAAGAAGCAATGCTCAGTTTCTGTTTTCTTTTCAAAGTACTAAAAAATTCTGACTTTTCATACAAATACTCGTGTAAGGACCAAACACAGAAAAATAGATACTCGTGTAAGGACCAAACACAGAAAAATAGATATTGGTCCCCGCAATGCAATGCTCATTTTCTGTTTCCTTTTCAATGTACTAAAAAATTCAGACTTGTCATACAAATTGAGCTTAGGTTTTTATCAGGTTTTGGTTTAACATAAGCTAGTCAGACTCCAACAAAGCAAAAACAGATTATTAAGGTATTGAATTGACAACCAAGAGAATATATATGATCTCACGCGTTCATACAATCTTCTACTCAATTTATAACAAAAAGAAGTTCCAAATTTCAGAGCAATATTGTTCACCTACGCCTATATCAAACCACAAAAGCATTTATATGAAGAAATTGCTATGAATTCGCAAATAACAGAGGCATGCAAAAGAAGAAACGAAATCAAAACAACCAAACTACCTAGAACATTAGATTAGTCACGAAAACGAATAAAAATCAACCAAAAAGAAACCTAGAACAAACCTAGAACAAATCTAGAGTAACGAAAAAGAGGAACAATCAACTGAGTAAAGGGGTAAGGCGGAATTAGTGCCTTCGATTTGAGCTCAAAGCCGACTGAAGTAAGGCGGAATTAGTGCCGACGGCGGGTTCAGACACTTGGGTAACCTTCAGCGACGGCGACAGAGGGTTTAATTGGTGGTTGGAAGAGTCGATTCGACAGTGACAAAGAGTTAGGTCTGAGAGAGTTAGGGTTTTTCGAGAAAGAGGGGAAAATGAGTTGAAAGGATAAAAGTCGAAATATTTGCCTAAGCGTTTGGCGGAATTATGGATTTTGGGTTCCCGCTTATTAAAACTATATCTTAGCGTTTATGCAATGCTATTATATATTAACCGAAATTATATTTCATCTTCAATAGCAGTTTGGTAAACCGTGCTATTACCTAATGCTATCAATGTGTACTTTTTTGTAGTGATAATTTTAGAGTAAATTGTGATGGTTTGTATTGTTGTTTGGTTAAACGAGTTTGGTTTGAGCCCAAACTTTGCAGGAGCCTTTAAGACTCTCATAATTATGTCTTGGTTGATGGAGAGACAAGGTGGAGTTCAAGACTATGTAGTTGCGATCAAGCGGGTAAATTTGTCTAAAGGAGAAAGGAGAAGAGAGATGTTCTTCATTTTCTATAGGCTAAGGTGAGGGTGGTATTTACGGATTTGCAGTAACCTCTTTCCTTATATACTCTTCGATAGTTGCTGAGTATAGGCTAGAGAATTGTCTTTGTTGATTTATGTGAATTTGTGTGTATGATAAAGTTAGATTGTTAGTAACATGATATGTAAAATACATTAGTGACATGATTTGATATCATGGTTAACATATATTAAATTATAAAAATAATTAAGTATATGTATATGAGAAGATAAAACTAAAGAGTATGTGAAGGATACTTGAAGAGGTTGGACTGTAATGGACCGACAGAGTAATGGTTCCAGTGGGCAGAGTTGATCTCTTCACTGAGTAAACTTTTTTTACTCTCCCCTCTTTCCCCTTTTCTCTAGGTTAGTAACTTTCAAAAGTTGCGGGTTGAAGTTTGTTCGTTGGTGAATTTTAAAGAAAGAAACGTTTTGGCAAGACCGGATGAATAACATAGAGTCCCATCCTTTGTGACGGGACAGGTGTTACAAATGGTTCAACTAAACTGTTGCAACCGTTTACGAAAAATTACGATTTCAAAAGCGTAACTGTAGAAAACATTTATTCGGAATAACTTTCTAGAAAAACTTCAACCGTAAAATATATATTTTAGCTTTGAAAAAAATAAATATTTTAACGATTTATAAAATAAATTAAAAATTACAATTGTTCGTTAAATAAAATAAATGTTGCAATGGTTCAAGTAAACAATCGCAATTGTTTAGGAGGTGTTATGATAAAAAGATGCAACCGTAGAAAATAATTATTTAGATTGCAACTTTTGAAAAAAAAACAACCGTAAAATATATATATTAGCTAAAAAACCAAAATTTAAATCTATATAATATGAGACGTAACTTTAAATGAATAAAATGAAATATGAAGACACAACTGTAAACTGAAAAATACGATTGTAATTGAACAAATATAATTGTAAAAAACTCGTAAATATGTTAATGAAGAGATGCGATAAGAAGACACAACCGTAAAAAATAATCGTAAATATTTCAATGAAATTATGCGATAAAAAAACACAACTGGAATAAATAGCAGTAAATATTTAAACGAAAGGTGCCGATAAAAAGACACAACCGTTTAGAGATACAAAAGATATTTATTGAGATTGCTATTACATATAGATTCTTTATTTTTTTGGGTTTTCTATTGCTTATATTGAGTATAGCTTTATAACAAACCATTTGATAAAATTATTATATCTAATATGGTGACATAGCACTTTTTATTTGGTAAGTAGGAGATACCATTTTAATTGTATATAAATTTGGTTTATTTTCTATATGAATGTTGCTTTTTTTGTTCTTTATAATAGGTTTTTTTAAGAATGTATAACATATATTATTATAATGTTTTAGTTATTTTCTTTTCCTTTTCTATTTTTGTTTTGATATGGTTTTTCATTAAAAGTAGCATATAATTTTAAAAATCACTTATAAGATAATTTGCATAACTTATTGAGTATTCAGTTTGAATTTTTTTAAATACGAAAAAGTATTTTAATCCCAATTCTGAATTGTAGATATTTTATTATTATTATAATGCATGTTTGACACTGATTTCCATATACAAAATATTGCTTTCACCACTATTAGCAATATCTATAATATGATATTAAACGGTTTGCATAGTATGTATTGTATACTTTTTTACTTTTAGATTTCTGAAAATGGAAGTACACTGCTTTTTTTGTTACGTAATTTTCCTTCGTTTTCATACAGTTTTCTTAGTAGATATATGTTTGGCGAACAAAAAGAATCCAAGTTTAATTTCTTACCATCATCATCTTTATTTTTAGATTAAGTGTATATGAGGAAGACAGAAGATTACCTCGATATAGAGAAATTATGTAAGAATATTTTATGCTCTAGAGATAATTAAAACACAACTAAAAAAGTATGTTACTAATTAAAAATTAAATAATACTATTCATTGAAATTGAAAAAAAAATGACACATGTCAAAATTTGGGGAATCATTTGGCGGCTTCTAAGAGTTTGAATTATTTGGCAGTTCCTAAGAACTTAAATAATATAATAAAATATAGAAAAGATAAAAATATTAGGTTATAAAAACAAATAAAACAACAAAATCATTATTTTCTCATAGAATATGATAAAACTAAAATTATCAAATGTTACCGGTATACTTTCTTTGAATCCCTTGAACCTCTTAAAAACATAATAATACATAACATGTACCAACTAAAATCAACATTTGCTTCCAAATCTACAAAAGTGACATATGAAACAAAATTGAAACACCACTAGTTAAATAGAAAAGTGATGTTATAGAATTTATGAAACGCCCCGACCGTCCCTACCAGTGGGCTCCACGTCCTCTTTCAGGCCCATGGGCCCACCCCTGTCCGACGGCCGGTCCGCTACGTCCGGGAGGCTTTAAAGACTTGTTTACAGACCCTACAAATCACCACATGATCTTTCCCTGTGTTTTGTCCTCACTCACACAGTTCCGACAATCACTTCCCGGAAGGTCACCCATCCTGAAACTACTCCAGCCCAAACACGCTTAACTGTGGAGTTCTCTCAGGACAGTTGACCGAAAAGATAAGTACACTTTGATGACTAATATGATCCTGGTTAGAGATCACAGTCCCTTGATGCATTTCGTGTGGTTGTTGAATAGATCAAGTAGGAATGATGCGGAATGGGTGTGAGTGGAATGATGTGATCGAGTAGTTTCGGTGGTGATGAGGAGGATGTGGTCGAGTAGAATAGGTGAATAAACAGATTGAGTGAACAAGGGTGTGGTCGAGTAGAGTGGAGATGTTGATCGGACGATGTGGTCGAGTATATGAGATGTATGGTCGAGTGAGTCGTGAAACGATGAGATCTAGTGATGATGTCAAAAGGCGAAACGAGTGAAACGTGCAGATAAAGGGTTGAGTGTGATAAGGTGAGGTCGAGTATGAATGATGGGATGATGAAGAATGATGATCGTTTGGTGAAAAAAACGATCAAGTAGGTGACTGTGGTGATGGTATGATGAGATCGAGTAAAACAGGTGGTGATGGAATGATGAGATCGAGCAATTGAGTAAATGAGTGGTCGAGTAGAACTTCCAAAGGCTGCGCGATTCCTTTGAACTTCTGGGCTTGATCCTGCTTGGATATGACACACCAAGAGCATTCACAAGTTGAGAAAGGATATGACACACCAATCTCGTGATCAAACAGAATCAGAAAGAGATTTTGATAAGAAAAAAATTGATGAGTTCGAATACAAGGAGAAGAAGCGAATTTAAAGAGATAGAAGAGAGTTCTAGGGAGATGAAGAGTTATCCTAGGGAAAGAAAACAACATTAAACACACAAAGACTGAATTTAAATGAAATGGACTTCTCCTTGGCAATGGGCTGCGAGACAACATTGGGCTCGAGTATGAGTGTGTGAACTTGCCTCGTTAAAAACCTCTCCTGGAAAACCCATTGGGACAAAACCAAGAGGAGGGAAAAAGAGTGCAAGTCACACACCTCCAATGATGTCACTTAAACGGCTTGAATCACAACCAACGTGGTTGGACAAGCTTCCGGTTTAAGGCTGTCTTCAATGTGTTGTAGAAGTGTGTTGATAGCTTGATTCAACAACTTAGACTTGGATCTTGTCATTGGTCCAGTAGCAACTTGCAATGTCATATCCTATTCAGCTCCAAGCTCTCCATCTTCATACTTGGTTGAGTGCTTGGTCGAGTGGTCCATGGAGTCATCAGGTTCAAGATGCATTGAGTCTTCAGCTGCATGGTCGATTGAGTGATCGATCGAGTGCTCGATCAAGTGGTCAGTCGAGTACTTGGTCGAGTGGTCAGTCGAGTGCCTGGTCGAGCGGTCAGCCGAGTGCTCGATCGAGTGGTCAAGTGACTGGTCGATTGCCTGGTCGAGTGACTGGTCGATTGACTGGTTGAGTGAATGGTCAAGTGACTCCTCTGGTTCAAGCTGGTTCTTAGCTCCATGATCCAAGCTTCCCATTATCACATCATCCTCTTCCAGTTGAAAAGGATTTGACCTCAAATCTGTTTTACCTACAATAAAAGGAACAAAGTAAGTAACATTAAAACCTTTATCAATATTATACTTACCTTGGAGATCAGTTGGATAATCTTGGTTGTTGATATGTTTGAGTGCTTGAAAGCGTCTATCCATCTTTGGCTTTAGCTTCGACTTGTATACTTCATCTAGCGGTGCTTCTTTGATCAATATGAAGATGCTGATGTCTTGATGTTTATCTTGGTCCAAATCAGGAGGTTTAAACCGATTGTCTTCGTCTCTCCTTTCAGTAGTTTGATGTAGGTCAGGTGGGTTGAATCGTTTGTCTTTTTCTCTCCTTCCAGTACTTCCCATGTGCTTCAATATAATGTTGCTTTACAACCTACATTGGGCTTTTTTGACAAAGACAAGCGAATCATATCTGTGTGATCAGGAATAAAAGGATTTTTGAGAACGTAGACACTTACCTTAGGGATGCCTTTCTGCTCAAGTAATGTATATGGCGGATTCTCTTTAATTTGAATAGAACATTTGAGTCTTTCTCCTTGACCAAGCTGCATCAAAACCGAATTACTTCTAGCAAAATCTCCAATTCACTCATGGATCCTTGTTTGGGTTCGTTGCGGATGTATTGAGGTTGAGGCCAATCAGGTGGCTTCTCTTTGATTGTCAATGGATTTAGGGCACCTTTAGCTCTTCTCAAGTCTTCATCTCTATGGGATGAAATCTTGAATGTGTTTTTCCTCCTTGTCACTTCTCCTAAGTATGGATTCTTCTTCATGGTTCCTATTCTTTTCTGAGCACTCAAGGGACAGAGCAAGTGCATGATACTTGAAGTAGAAAATTTAAGAACATGATTTTTCACACTGGCATTGCAAAGCTCAATGAATGGGTTCAATTCACATGTTTTTTTGCACATGTTTCATTTCAGAAAATGTTTTAACCAATGCATATTTAGTTTTACTACTAAACAACTCAAATGCATTGCTCCACAAAGAAATCCTCAAAGAAGAGTTAAATTCATGAAATTCATCAAAAAGAAAACCGTTTGACTTAAAGAATTCTCCAGGTTTGAATGCTTCAAAATTTGGAATCATTTTGTCAAAAACAGATTTTGAAAGACGAAACTCTTTTACCTTTTCTAAACCAAAACGTTTTTCTTCTTGAGAAGAAACCAACACAAACAAATTAGTTTCCTTACAGTGCTTTAGTTTGCATCCATTTGCCTTAAGGATTAGTTCTGGAATGAAGTCGAGTGGCTGCTCCAAGTGACTAACTAAAGGCAAACTCTTTGGTGTTTCTTCTTGTGATTCTTCTTCTACGACCTGTGAAACAGAAACAATACAACTCGGATGCACCGGTTCTGATTGGATTAGTGTTTCGCAAGCTTGATCATTTTCAAGCACAGAATCAGATTTCTCAGAAAGATCACATGTATCTTTCACAAATTCAGAAGGAATAGGAAACTTAGCTTTTTCTGGAGGAGAAGGAAGAGCACACTTAGCTTTTTTGGGTTTGTTATAAGTGTTGAGAATCTTGAGAACTTCTTCTTTAAATTGTTCTTCTGCTATGAAGTTGCTCCTAGCGTTTTCCTTTTGTTCCTTGGGAGCTAAGCTCTTCTTATGATGATCAGATCTCTCTTTAGTAGCAAAATGTTGATGGGAGACTGGTTTCTTTTCTCTAACTGCTAACTCTTGGACTGTGGCATTAGCTGGTGGAGTGCATGGTGCTTGCGGAGCATACTTATTCCTTAGTAGTTTCTTAAGATCTCTCCATGAGGTGATACGTGGCTCCTTGTAATACCAGCGATCATCAATTTCTTGTACCCACCAGTTGTAGGCATCTCCAGTGAGTTGGCTAATTGCACATCCTAATCTCTTCTCGCTCAAGAAGTTATGGTAATAAAACCATTCGTCCATGTTTTTCTCCCACTCTATGTAGTTTCTTTTCCCTGAAAATTTCCCTAACAATTAGATTTTATGATTAAACGAGGTTAAATATCGGTTTGAGTTTATAAACGGATTTAGATTTTACAACTAAACGAAGTTAAATGTTGGTTTGGGTTTAGAAAGTACGATTAGGGTTTAGATTTTTTACGATTAAACGAGTTTAACTATCGATTTGGGTTTATAAACAAATTAAGATTTTACAATTAAACGAGGTTAAACGTCGGTTTGGATTTAGAAAGTACGATTAGGGTTTAGATTTTTTACGATTAAACGAGTTTAAATGGCGGTTTGGGTTTACAAAGGAGATTAGGGTTTACAAAGACCTCTTGTCACTACATCTAAAGATGTAAAACCTGTTGGATGCAAGTGGGTATTGTGCGAAAAAAGGAATGAGAAAAATGAATTCACACGATATAAAGCCCGACTTGTTGCACAAGATTTTTCTCAAAGACCTGGAGTTGATTATGAAGAAACATATTCTCCAGTCATGGACGCAATTACATTTAGGTACTTAATGAGCCTAGCGGCTTTTAATAATTTAGAAATGTATCTTATGGATGAAGTGACAGCATATTTATACGGATCATTGAATAATGATATTTCTATAAAAATCCCAGAAAGATTTAAAGTCCCGGAGGCATTAGACTCAAAGTCTAATGAAATATGTGCGGTCAAATTACAGCTATCACTTTAGGGATTAAAACAATCTGGACGCATGTGGTATTATCGTTTAAGCGATTATTTATTAAATAAAGGGTATGTTCATAATGAAATTTGTCCCTGCGTCTTTATTAAGAAATCTTCATCAGGATTTGTGATCATTGTTGTATATGTTGATGACGTAAACATAATTGGAACTTAAAAGGAGATTGATGATGCAAGAACTCATGTGAAAGAAGAGTTCGAAATGAAAGATCTTGAAAAGACAAAATTTTTTCTCGGACTCCAAATAGAACATTTCCAAATGGAATATTCGTACATCAATCAAATTATACCAAAAAAATCATTATGCGTTTTTATATGGATAAAACGCATCCTTTGAGTACTCCAATGGTCAATAGGTCTCTGAATGTTGATAATGATCCATTCAGACCTTGTCAAGATAATGAATAAATACTTGGTCCAGAAGTACCTTATATGAGTGCTATCGGTGGACTTATGTATCTTGCAAATTGCACTCGGCCGGTTATTGCATTTGGCACTAATCTACTTGCAAGATACAACTCATCCCCTACCCACAGACATTGGAATGGGATAAAACACATCTTCCAGTATCTTCACGGTACGATTGACCGAGGATTATTCTATCCTAGAAACTCTGCGTTTCGTCTAGTTGGTTTTGCAGATATAGGATATTTATCGGATCCACATAAATTCAATCCCAAACTGGATACGTTTTCACAATTGGAGGAACTGCAATCTCGTGGCGTTTTCAGAAATAGAGTTTAGTTGCCACCTCTTCAAACCATGCAGAAATGATTGCGCTTCATGAAGCATGCAGAGAATGTTTATGGCTCAGATCTATGACCAACCACATACAAAAAGCAAGTGGAATAGTCACCATTACAGAGCCAACAACATTATTCGAAGACAATGCTCCATGCGTCGCCCAAATCAAAGAAGTTTATATCAAGAGAGACATAATGAAGCATATCCCTCCAAGGTTTTTATCCTACACTCAAGAATTCGAGAAAAACAATGAAGTTGATATCCAATATATCCGCTTAAGTGACAAGGCAGCAGACCTGTTTACAAAGGCGCTTCCTACGTCAACATTCAGAAAACATATTCACAGTATTGTAATGCGTCATTTATGAGACCCATGAAGATAAGATTATACTTATCTTTTCAGAGGGAGTTCGGTTTCCTGTACTCTTTTTTTATGTCATGGTTTTTATCCAAATGAGTTTTTCCATGATAAGGTTTTTAACGAGGCAGTACGCAATACGTTAATAATAATAGATAATAAAGGGGAAGTGTTGTAAAATAATAATTATTCATTAGGGATAGTTATCTTTTATTGTCCCTTATCCATTATTAATATTATTTACTTAACAAATAAGTTACTTAATCATCAAGCTATTGTAACTTGATCATCAAGCTATTCTAACCTATATATATGTTAGACGTTGGGCCAAAGTAATAATAAAATGAAGTGTTGATCTCTCTTGTAACACCCCAGTTTCAGGAATATGGTTGTGCATGCGGAGAGCTTTAAAAGAATTGATTTGGCCACCTATGCCACTAAAGTGCACTTATCTTTTCGGTCAACCGTCCTGAGAGAACTCCACAGTTAAGGGTGCTTGAGCTGGAGTAGTTTAAGGATGCGTGACCTTCCGGGAAGTGATTGCCGGAACTGTGTGAGTGAGGACAAAACACAGGGAAAGATCATGTGGTGATTTCTAGGGTCGATAACAAGTCTTTAAAGCCTCCCGGACATAGCTAACCAGCCGTCGGACAGGGGTGGAACCAGGGGCCCGAGAGAAGACGTGGGGCCCACTAGTAGGGGCGGTCGGGGCGTTACAAGTGGTATCAGAGCCGAACCCAGATGACTGTGGAGTCAAGAGGGCTCACACCGTAGGGGGTGACGGTCTTGGTGCGCAACGAGGACGTTGCGATCAGTTAGTGGGGGTGAAATGTAACACCCCAGTTTCTGGAATATGGTAGTGCATGCGGAGAGGTTTAAAAGAATTGATTTGGCCACCTATGTCACCAAGGTGCACTTATCTTTTCGGTCAACCGTCCTGAGAGAACTCCTCAGTTAAGGGTGCTTGAGCTGGAGTAGTTTAAGGATGGGTGACCTTCCGGAAAGTGATTGCGGAACTGTGTGAGTGAGGACAAAACACAGGGAAAGATCATGTAGTGATTTGTAGGGTCAGTAACAAGTCTTTAAAGCCTCCCGGACGTAGCAGACCGGCCGTCGGACAGGGGTGGACCCATGGGCCCGAGAGAGGACATGGGGCCCACTGGTAGGGGCAGTCGAATTGTAACACCCCAGTTTCAGGAATATGGTGGTGCATGCGGAGAGGTTTAAACGAATTGATTTGGCTACCTATGTCACCAAGGTGCACTTATCTTTTCGGTCAACCGTCCTGAGAGAACTCCACAGTTAAGGTTGCTTGAGCTGGAGTAGTTTAAGGATGGGTAACCTTTTGGGAAGTGATTGCCAAAACTGTGTGAGTGAGGACAAAACACAGGAAAAGATCATGTGGTGATTTGTAGGGTCGGTAACAAGTCTTTAAAGCCTCCCGGACGTAGCGGACCGGCCGTCGGACAGGTGTGGACCCATGGGCCCAAGAGAGGACGTGGAGCCCACTGGTAGGGGCGTTACAAGTGGTATCAGAGCCGAACCCAGACGACTGTGGAGTCAAGAGGGCTCACACCATAGAAGGTGACGGTCTTGGTGCGCAACGAGGACGTTGCGATCAGTTAGTGGGGGTGAATTGTAACACCCCAGTTTCAAAAATATGGTGCATGCGGAGATGTTTAAAGAATTGATTTGGCCACCTATGTCACCAAGGTGCACTTATCTTTTTGGTCAACCGTCCTGAGAGAACTCCACAGTTAAGGGTGCTTGAGCTCGAGTAGTTAAAGGATGGGTGAACTTCCGGGAAGTGATTGCTGGAACTGGGTGAGTGAGGACAAAAAACAGGGAAAGATCATGTGGTGATTTGTAGGGTCGGTAACTAGTCTTTAAAGCCTCCCGAACGTATTGGACCGGT
>NW_003302554.1:8996341-9039889 GCF_000004255.2 Arabidopsis lyrata subsp. lyrata
TAAAGAGACTTTAAAGACTTGTTTACCGACCCTACAAATCACCACATGATCTTTTTCTGTGTTTTGTCCTCACTCACACAGTTCCGACAATCACTTCCCATAAGGTCACCCATCCTTAAACTACTCCAGCCCAAGCACGCTTAACTGTGAAGTTCTCTCAGGACAGTTGACCGAAAAGATAAGTGTATTTTGGTGACATAGGTGATCAAATCAATTCTTTTAAATTTCTCCGCATGCATCACCATATTTTTGAAACCAGGGTGTTACAACAGTATACATAGATCTAAGTGTATTCGAAATCCAAAATGTATAACTTTGAATTTGACTATCTTTTAGACAAAAGATTATTTAATTTTGCTTCCTGGCCTCTGACACTTGACACTAGACCCAATAGTACACAAACTTCATCTATTTAATGTTCTACACAGTCTAACACAATGACTGCCACATGCTTCGATAACCAATGACTCACTCTTAACTGCTTAAACCTACTGACCCACACTTAACTGCTTAATTATGGCGAGTCTAGAGAATTCTTTTGTTTCCAGGACCCAAGTTTCCTTATTTGGACCTGGTTGCACTTAAAGGAGTTTAAACCCCAACAACTCTTCCGTTTATGAAGAAACAAGAACTGGATATCTTCTATGTGCATCGATCACAGACTTCCACAGACGCATGGATTCGTGCTCAAGTTATATGTGGATGTCGGATTCACACACTCAAGTATTCTATTAGGTGGGAAAGATTATTCTTGAGGGACAAAAATGAATGTATAAAAACTTGTGAATTGTTACGAAAATTGCTATAATATTTCTCTCTTGAGAGGAAGGGTCCCCTTTACATGGCCATTGGCCTCTATATTTATACATAGAGAAACGACATTAAAATGAGTAATTAAGCACAATTATTCCTTCTTAAATGTGTCCGTTTTGATTCTTTGACTTTAATGCTCAACGTTTGAATTTGAGTTGACTCTGATCTTCGTGGGCCTCGCCTATTCGGCCCAAATATCCTTGAACCATCTTACCCATGCCTTCTTCATCGAACTCATGTCGCAATGTAATCACTTCGGATTCTCGAAGTGGTGACAGCCACTTCGACCGTTCCTTTGACTCCTGGGTCCAATGGACTTCATTCTTTATGGGCCATTATCTTGTCTACGTGGCAATCTTTGGTTGGTCTCGTACTTCTGGTGCGGGATCCGACACCAACAATTAGCCCCAAGTTCTTCGAAGTGCTATTCCAATTCGGAGGACTTTAAATGCTCAAATAGCCAAAGATTGCGCTCGAGAATCTTTCTGATTTCCCGCCGAAAATCTCATCACTCCTTTAATTTCGGCACTAGCCTTTTTTAAACTGAGTGACATCTGTCATCATTATGACCGTATATTGTTTAATTACTATTAAAACGGGAAAAACCTTCCCACTTCCTACACGACTTCCGAGGCGGTTTCATCATTAGCTTGAGGTAACTTCTTTTCACCATTACTCTCTTCTCTTTTCTTCTTCACAAAAAAAAAACTCTCTTCGCCGGATCTTGAATTTTTCATTTTTATTCGATGACTTCTGATTCTGAAAGACCTGAATCTCCGTCTTACGACGAGAGGCGTTCTAGTAATGACGAATGCACTCGTCCTAACGACATCGCCGGTCCTCATTACAAATCCACCTGTACTCTTCAATCCCTTGAACGATTGAAGGGGCTTTGTCAAATTCCTCCTGGAATTATAGCGGAGGCGCAAATAGCCGACCCTACGGAATCTCCTGAGAACCACCGTGCCGGCTACTTTTGCGTTTACGAAATTTACTTCAAGGGCTGCGGATTGACCTTCCCCCTTCCTGAAGCCCTAGTTCGATTCTTGGCGGCTCTCGAGATCGCTTTACCTCAATTGACCCCCAATCTCCTCCGAACCATCCTCGGGATTATAACCGTTGCGGCGGAGGCCGGCTACGTCATTGGAGTCCCCGAGCTGAATGAACTCCTAAGCGTAAGGAGTTCATCAAAGAAAACTGGGTACTTCTCAGCGTATCCAAATGCCAATAGAAACGTCATCTCGCACCTCCCGAACAAGGATGAGAACTGGCACCATCCTTGGTTTCTGATTAAGAAAACTCCCGCTTCGATTGGGAATCTTTCCGATGTACTCCCATCGAAGTGGTCTGCGAAACCTGGTAGAGACTAGGTCGTATATTCCTTTATTGTTTATTATTATTTTTTACTGACCGAATTCGTTGTTTCATTTCGCAGCTTTCATCGCTTCAACTCTCCCGACCGAAGAATTTGTCAAGTTCTTCAAAACAATCCTTGAAGGGGAAACCCTTTGGAATTCTTTCACCCTCGACCGGTTTGTCGAGGCCAACCGGAAACTCAGGATGAGTCCTCCCAATCTACTTCATCGTCTTCCGCCTCCTCCCCCAACTCAGGGAATGTCAGCTCGGGCCCTCGCTGCCCAGCGTAAGAAACTCTCCAAGCCGATAGCAGAGGCTTGTGATGAAAACAAGGCGTTCCTTGCGACCGCCATTGACAAAAAAGATTACAGCAGAACCCTGCTGGTCGATGACAACAGCTCCGAGGGAGCCAGATCCGTTGCTGCTTATAGGTTAACACCTCGCCGCGAGGGCCGCGACGAGCGTTCTCCTCGGAGAGAGCGGTCTCCTCGTCGTGATTCTCCTCGTCCTCCCCGAGACGATTTTAGCAACGAACCACTTAAGAATTTGGTTCGTAAGAAGAGGGACAAGTCGTCCCGTGATGACTTGTCTCCGCGAAGGGAGAAATCAAGGGCCCGGACTGACCGTTCACCTCGATCCTCCCCTCCTACTGAACCAATGGGTCCTCCCCGTCCTGTTGACATGTCTTCTTCTTCCCAGCCCGTCAGCGAAAAGACTGCTCGGAGTGCATCCCCTAAAAGTGGAGATTCTGAATCTCGAGATGCTTCCTCGAGGCTGAAGCCTGCTCTTGTCCCTCAAGTCAAATCGCTTTCAGGTTTGGTGATTTACACATGCTTAAACTTTTTGTCTTTATAAAAATTCTAATTTTTACAATTCTTCCTTCTTCGCAGCTATGGAGACAGAAGGCAGCGTCTTCCGATGCTTCAAGACCCGTTCGGGTTCGATCTTGCCAGACTTCAACAAATGGCGCCCTGCAATTCGTGAACGCTACTTGCTTCACGCTTATCATTCATCTCGGGTTAGTTCCGTTTTCTTCCCCTTTTTTTTTGTTTTTATTGTATTGCCACTCTGCGAACTGACTCGCCATCCCGGGTTCACGTATGATGCCAGGCTCATAGCGAACTTAACGACATGATCGAACATTACGAAGGGTTGGTCATTGGACGGGAGAAGGAGATTGATATGTGGAAGATGAAATTCTCAGCTCTTGAGACTGAGCTCAATTCTTCTGCTGGCTCCAAGCACGATTTGGAGGATAAGGTCGACAGGTTAACATCCGAGCTGGCGCAAGTAAAAAGGAGCTGCAAGACTACTACGACCGGAATTACAAGCTCCAGGACGAACTTTCTGGTGTTCAGGGTAGACTCCATGAATCCGAATCAACCGCCGACACCCTGAACAACCAACTTATCGAGCTTAACGCGAAATACAAGGCGCTAGCCAAGTTGCGTGATTCTGAATTGGCAAGGTCGGCATCGAAGGCCAGAAAGGAGGTTAAGGGACGCGGGATGGAGTTGATCCAAGGGGCCATTCGCTTCATGCAAACTGAGAAGGCTAGGTCGGACTTAGAGTCGGACATCAAAGAGCATGAAAGCAACCTGATTCTGCTGGATCAAATCCATGAAGCAGATTTCTCTGAGGAGCAAGAGAGGACTGAGCTGTCAACTAATCTTTCTGAAAAACGGAGTCGCTTGGCAGCTCTTCCCACTTCGACCTTCAACCCGCTTGACTTCGAGGAATTCTTTACTGAATCACCTCCTATAAGTGAGTCGGGTTTAGACTGGGCAGGTAACGCTTGGCTCCTGAGGCTTACCTTTTCTTACCTTGTACCTTTGATTGACTGGAATTATTATTTCCAGGTTCAAGCGAGACGGAAGGCATTGTCCCGCCCGTAGCTCCTGTGGTACCGGAGGTCACTCCGGAGGTTGGTTGTACCGCGGAGGGTGGTCAGGGAGCTTCATCTGATCAAGCACCAGTCAAGGAGGTGAATGAAACTCTGGTTGCTGAGCCGGAGTCCGAGGTGGAGATCACTCCGTAGTGGCTGTGTCCACTTTAAATTGGGGATTGTCCCTTTAATTTTAAGACTTAATTCCAAACTTATTTTTGGCCTAAGAAGGCTTTATTGTTTCTTTTGAACAAGATATTTGCCTGAGGAGGCTTTTAAACCTTTCTAGGTTGTGACCCCAGGGGGTTTGGTTAAAATTATATGCGGGTTTGCAAAGTCCGCTTTTAACCTTTTGTGGCCTTGTGGCAATGCTTTCGAGATTTTTAGGCTGATCAGACCTTTCTCTTTAGAATGCGAGAGCTGAGCTCGGCTTAAAGCGAGTTCCCCACTTCGGGTTTAGTCAACTCGGTAAACTTGTTGGGCTTGGGCCTTAGAAACTTTTGTAGTTAATGCGACGGTTGCCCTTTCCCTTCTCAAGGAAAACGGCTCGTCTTTTAATGCAATAATTGCCTTTTCTCGATTTTTCAAAAATGGTTTAACCCACTCGGAAACGCTACCATTAATGGATTTATGGTTCCAAGACAAACCCTAAATCATTATAAATAAAGGCTTACCTACCTCTAGGCTTTATTAAACATGACTCTAGAATCTAACTTGAGAAATATTTTAAGAATAGAAAACGAAACAGTAGCCCCCGTTGATCCCGGCAGTCCACTCTTCTTGTCTGGCGACGGCTTTGAACCGGCCGGCGTTCTCTTCCCTCACGCCGTCTTTCACTTTCCTCCGAAGGAGAAGAAAGAGGCTTGCGATTTTATTGACAAGGTAAATATTAAAGTTTTTGATTTAAAACTTCTTGTTTCGTCTTATTCACTCATTTTTATGCTAGGTCGCCGACAAGCACCGTCGCTTGTGTGAAGAGAGGCAGCGGCTGGGACTCAAAAGGCAGACGCTCGAGGCTCGCATTGCTCGGGTGGAAAGGAAGATACGGGCTTTGGAGAGTGATCCCTTTCAATGGGAGTGGCGGAACTTCGATTCCGTTGCTGAGATCCCGAAGATGCTTCGGATGTATCTCCGTGCTAGAGGAGTCCCGGGTCCCGTGAACGCCCCTGTCTTCGCCGTTCCATCCGACAGTGAAGAGGAAGAGGACTTGGAGGAGGAGGCCAGCAACTGCCGGAAACGCGTTCGGGATCGTTCCGAAGTGGATGCCAAAAACAAGGCGTCCACTTCGAAGACTAAACCGGCGATGAAGGAGCCTGAAAGACCCCAACCCGGACTCCCTAGGCCCGGAGAGGTTCTTCCCGATCGGATCACTATGTGGTCCGATCCTTAGCCAAATTTTAGGGTTCATTCCTTAAGTCAATCCGTTTCATATTATTCCGCGGTTCATTATTTAGAGTCATTATGCAACCTTAGAGTAAAACAAAAGATCGGATACTTTATTAGATAAGTCAAGGATTCGATACAACTTATGAGTTTGCATATAAGCTATTACAAGTCATATAATCGATCCTATTCTACCCGATTCACCACCACCCATCTTCTCGACCATGAGTCTCTCGCGCCTAAGCCATATCCTTCCCACGATCACCATCCTTCCCTGAAACCAACAAGACATAAGTACTCGTCTTTTACTTAGTGGATGCAAGTCCATGCAATGCACTATACGTTCTCATAATCCTCTGGTCCGGAAAACGGATTGGAGAGAGGAAGTAAGCGCAACAGTTCGGCCTAGAACCGGTAGATCCTCGCGGATCCGCCGATTCCTTGCTGAGCCGCCTCCCCGTCTCAACCAAACCGTTACTCCTCACAAAGTATGCACGATATGAATATGCTCATGAATGACTAGGCCGATCAACGAACTAATCAAACAACCCACAATATTCTAACCCTTATACCATCCGCACGTCCGGAGATCGTAATCTCCGAGGCATTACCACGGCTTTACACCCACTTTGACTTCACGGATTCGATCGGTGGATGATCCGTGTTGCCCCTCTCGATCGCCGATAGAACGCTCGGCTCCGCAAACTCTCCTTTTAACCGTATTCCTCTCGGCAAATGCCTTCGAGTTTTCTCTGGATTTTTAGGTGTTTGCGCGTGTCCGTAAAATGAAGGAATCGCCTTCTATTTATAGTGTTTACGGATAAAAACCGTTTTCCCCAAAGGCGCCCGTTCGGTGGAAACGCTTGTTCGCATGTATTCGTTGAAACCGCTCATTCATGCATGTTTGAGTAACCGTTCGTCTGTGTCTGTTCGGCCAACGTACGTAACCGTCAACCCAACCGCCTTACTACCTTCCCACCCGACCAGCTGACCTAGCTAGACTGTCACTCGACCAGCTGACCTTCACTCCGTCCAGCTTAGGTGAGCTACCAATCAGCTGGTCCAGCTAGTCGAGCTGGTTAGCTCATCACTTCTAGCTCGTTTCAGCTTGTTAAGCACTTCGGAAGCCATTCTATCCGCTTCCCTTAGACTTAGCCCGAGGTTTCCACACTTCCCTCGAACCAAGTCTTCCCCGGCGATCCTATTGAGGATCGCGGGTGTTACAAGTCTCCCCCCCTTGAATGGGATTCGTCCCCGAATCCGACTCAAGTGGATCTTCATCCATCTCCTTAAACCATTTAGGAAAATCGGCCTTCATCTTATTCTCCGTTTCCCAAGTAGATTCTTCGCGGCCACCGCAATCCCACAAAACTTTTATCATGGTTATCCATTTCCTCCGAGTTCCCTTCTCCATTCGATCCATGATTCGAATTGGTCTTGCTTCCACCGTTAGGTTTTCTTTTAACTCGGAAGGAATATCTTCGACACGCTCCTCGTGTTTGCTTAGACATTTCCGAAGTTGTGATACATGGAAGACCTTGTGGAATGCATCCAACTTTGGTGGTAGTTGGAGTTTGTACGCCACAGCCCCTACCCTTTCGATCACCTTGTATGGACCAACGTACCTTGGACTCAATTTCTTCCTTGTAGTAAATCGCCCTTTTCCCTTATAAGTCACCGCCTTAAGATATACCAAGTCTCCCACTTGGAACTCCAACTCTTTTCGACGCTTATCCGCATAACTTTTTTGTCGGTTTTGGGCTTCCTTTAGTTTTATCTTAAGGAACTTCATCTTTTCGGTGGTTTCATCCACAATCTTCGGACCGAACAGCATACGTTCGCCCACCGGTGTCCAACATAGCGGCGTCCGACATGCTCGGCCGTACAACGCTTCGTAAGGCGACATACCAATACTAGCTTGATAGCTATTATTGTACGCGAACTCCACCAACCTTAAGTACCTTTCCCAATTCCCACCCCAATCCAAGACGCATGCACGTAACATGTCCTCAAGGGTTTGAATCGTACGCTCGGATTGTCCGTCCGTTTGAGGATGGTAAGCTGTGCTCAAGTTCACCCGCGTCCCCAAGGCTTTTTGGAAAGCCTTCCAGAAATGCGACGTGAAACGTGTATCCCGATCCGACACAATGCTTACCGGAACCCCATGTAACCGGACTATCTCGTCTATGTACTTTGCTGCGATATCCTCGGCTCCATCCGTTTCTGAAATGGCCATAAAATGCGCGGACTTTGTTAATCTGTCCACCACAACCCAAACCGCATTGTGTTTAGACTTGATCCCTGTAGGTAACCCGGTAACAAAGTCCATTGTTACATAGTCCCACTTCCATTCCGGCATTGGTAGATTTTGCACCAATCCACTCGGAACTTGGTGTTCCGCCTTGACTAGTTGGCACATCGAACACTTAGCAACCCATGCCGCTACGTCCTTCTTCATTCCAACCCAATGGTAGTATCGTTTCAAGTCTCGGTACATTTTACTCGATCCGGGGTGGATCGAGAACTTCGATTGGTGCGCCTCTTTGAGGATTTCTGTCTTATTGTTCCTTGCCCAATCGTTTATCTCCTTGTCTTTCTCTTGAGCCAAACGAATTCTACTAAGTAGATCAGCTTGATCGGCCGCACCTAATCCCAATGGCTCATAATCCTTAGACAATGCATTTAAATGCAAAGTTCCCATCATATTGACCAAAGCCTCTTGGTTTTTCTCCGCTTCTACTTCAAAACGTCTCCTACTTAAGGCATCCGCGACTTGATTTGCTTTCCCCGGGTGATATGCAATATCTAAGTCGTAATCCGCCACGAATTCCATCCACCTTCTTTGCCTTAGATTTAACTCCGGCTGGGTGAATATGTACTTAAGACTCTTGTGGTCGGTGAAGATTTGGACTTTAGCTCCGTAAAGATACGATCGCCAAATCTTCAAGGCAAACACCACCGCCGCCATTTCCAAGTCATGCGTAGGATAATTTCCTTCGTGTTTACGCAATTGCCTTGAAGCATAAGCGATTACACTACCCTTTTGCATCAATACGCATCCTAGTCCCGTGATCGATGCGTCCGTATAGACCATGTAGGGTTCACCTTCTTCCGGTAGCACCAATACCGGAGCGCTCGTTAGCATAGCCTTCAATTCCGTGAAACTTTTCTCACATTCCTCCGACCATTGAAACTTTGTATCCTTTCCGGTTAGCCGGGTCATCGGTTGGGACATACTCGCAAAGCCCTTAACGAACCTTCGGTAATATCCCGCCAACCCGAGGAAACTTCTTATCTCAGTGGCATTCTTCGGTCGTGGCCAATCCTTAATAGATTTTATCTTCTCCGGATCGACGGACACTCCTTTATCCGAAACAATATGTCCGAGGAATCCAATACTCCTTTGCCAAAATGAGCATTTGCTTAACTTTGCAAATAACTCGTGCTTTCTCAACCGTTCTAACACCGCCCTTAGATGATCTTGATGGGATTCCGAATCCTTAGAATAAACAAGTATATCATCGATGAAGATGATCACAAACTCGTCTAGAAATTCTCGGAAAATGCCATTCATCATCTTCATGAAGGCAGCCGGTGCATTGGTTAGACCAAACGGCATCACCACAAACTCGTAATGGCCGTATCTCGTCCGAAACGCCGTTTTTCGAATATCCAAGGGATCTATCGGAATTTGGTGGTATCCCGAGGCCAAGTCTATCTTTGAAAACCACTTGGCACCTCGAAGTTGATCCAACAACTCATCTATCCGGGGTAATGGATACTTGTTTTTCACCGTAACTCTATTCAATCCTCGATAGTCAATGCATAGCCTAAAGCTACCATCCTTTTTCTTTACGAACAAGACCGGTGCACCCCATGGTGAACTACTCGGTCTAATGAATCCTTTATCCAACAACTCTTCCAATTGTTTCTTTAGCTCCGCCATTTCTGCCGGTGCCATCCGGTACGGAGCTTTAGATATAGGAGTTGTTCCCGGTTCGAGTTCAATAGTGAATGGATCGGACCGGTCCGGTGGTAAACCACTCACGGCCTCAAACACATCCGAGAACTCGTTTGCGATCGGAATGTCTTTCAACTCCGCACTCGCCCCAACTTCGTGGGTTGTGATTGTGGCTATATATGCCTCACACCCTTTCTCTAGCATCCTTTCCGCTTGGATTGCCGAGATTACCAAACTTCCCGAAGTTGTCCTTATTCCTTGGAATTTTAACATTCCTTCCTCCCTCTCGAATTGAATCCGTCCTCGGTGACAATCAATATGTGCCTTATACTTTCCCAACCAATCCATACCCAAGATAACATCGTGTTTCTTGAGTTGAACAACGATTAGGTCCGTAGGCATATTGACACCGTTAACTACAACCGAGATGTCCCGAACAATACCGAACGGGTACATTGCTTGCCCGCCGGCTGCTCTAACCATTCCATATTCGGTGTTCCGTTCTTTAATGAACCCACCCTTTTTAACCATCTCGGAACTCACAAAACAATGTGTAGCTCCGGAATCAAATAAAGTGTGTGTTTCCACATCACCTATACTCAAGGTCCCTACACATTTCCCTATAGTGCTAAGTACCTAATCCGTTTATGCACGATGAAATGCAATGCACTAATTAAAATAAAAAGCACAAAGGCTTACCAGTGATCGCCCTGAAGTTCCCAGCGTTGTTAGCTTCCTCCGACAATTCGTAAACGCGCGGTGCTATAGCCTGCCTCTTGGGCGGAGGCGGTAACCCATTTCCGCTACGGTTTACCCTTTGTCCAGCTTGTCTTTCCGCTTCCAGCTTTGGACATTCTCTCTTGAAGTGTCCTGTTTTCCCACAGTAGAAGCAAGTCCTTTGCTCATTCACACTCTCTTTCGGAGTTCCTTGTTCCATCCGTGGACAGTTTTGGATACTATGATCCTTACTCCCACAACGCACACATGCACCAACAGCCCTCCAGCAAGTTCCGCTGTGATTCTTTCCACAAGTAGCGCACTCTCCGCGCTTAGTATCCGATTTGGTGTCCTCCACCTTATCAAATTTCCTCTTCTTGTCCATCGGTTTCGTTGGCTGCGAAGGACGCGACGAAAACTTCTCCGGTTTCATCCGTTTCTCCTCCTCAAGCCCAGCTTCAATCATGGCTGCCCTCTCAACCAATTCGGACACCGAAGTAAAGGTTCGAATCAAGCAATGGTTACGGATCTCGATCCTTAATCCTCGGATGAAACGACGAACTTGAGCTTGTTCATCCTCGAGTTCTCTCCCCACATATCGCCTAAGACGATTGAATTCTTCGTCATACTCGCGCACCGTTCGGTTCCCTTGAACCAAATCCAAGTAGGCGCACTCGAGTCTGTCCCAAGCCTCCGGTGGGAAGAACTTCTTGTTGAATTCTTCCTCAAAATCCCCGAAGGATTGGATTTGATCACCTTTCCGTTTCTCGACGGTTAGCCACCAGTTATGTGCATCACCCTCCAAGAAGTGGATCGCAATGTCCTTCCGGTAATCCTCCGGGCATCGAGTGGAGTTAAAGTTTCTTTTGAGCCGAGTCCTCCACTCATCCGCCACGATCGGGTCGGAACTTCCCGTGAAATGCTTCGTTCCCAACTTCGAGACGTGTGCGAGTAAACTTAAGTAGTCTCCCCGCTTCCTTGAAGAGTTCATAGGCAGATTGACTTGAAGAGTCTCCACATCTACGTCCGCATCCGCGTCCGTTTTGTTCTCCTTCACTTGTACCACAGGATCCGGTACGAGTGCCTTAGTCAATGCGGCCATTTGTGCCATCATTGCCTTCATCGTATCCCATTGTTCTTGGGCCGATGGAAGTGCATTCGGTGCCCCTTTTTCCTCCGTTGCATCACTACTCTCCGGAGTTTCGTGAACCGGAAGTTTCTGTCCTGCCTCAGGTCCGGCCGGGTTTATTCCATCCATCGTTGCTTCGACCCTTGTTTCCTCAGTGACCCGCGTCTCCTCGGCGGTCAAGGTCTCCTCAATGACGTCCTTATCCTTCTTACTCTTTCCCTTCTTGTCTTTCTTACCCATCTGCGAAAACTCACAAGTTAGTCATATAACTCAAAGTAATCGTTTAGAGAGAAGGAACATCTACCGCGAGATCTCATTAAGCCGATGAGTGGTGATCCCCAAACCCAAAACTCATAGTCCTAGGACCGTAAATGCTCTGATACCAACTTGAAAGACCCCAACCCGGACTCCCTAGGCCCGGAGAGGTTCTTCCCGAACGGATCACTATGTGGTCCGATCCTTAGCCAAATTTTAGGGTTCATTCCTTAAGTCAATCCGTTTCATATTATTCCGCGGTTCATTATTTAGAGTCATTATGCAACCTTAGAGTAAAACAAAAGATCGGATACTTTATTAGATAAGTCAAGGATTCGATACAACTTATGAGTTTGCATATAAGCTATTACAAGTCATATAATCGATCCTATTCTACCCGATTCACCACCACCCATCTTCTCGACCATGAGTCTCTCGCGCCTAAGCCATATCCTTCCCACGATCACCATCCTTCCCTGAAACCAACAAGACATAAGTACTCGTCTTTTACTTAGTGGATGCAAGTCCATGCAATGCACTATACGTTCTCATAATCCTCTGGTCCGGAAAACGGATTGGAGAGAGGAAGTAAGCGCATCAGTTCGGCCTAGAACCGGTAGATCCTCGCGGATCCGCCGATTCCTTGCCGAGCCGCCTCCCCGTCTCAACCAAACCGTTACTCCTCACAAAGTATGCACGATATGAATATGCTCATGAATGACTAGGCCGATCAACGAACTAATCAAACAACCCACAATATTCTAACCCTTATACCATCCGCACGTCCGGAGATCGTAATCTCCGAGGCATTACCACGGCTTTACACCCACCTTGACTTCACGGATTCGATCGGTGGATGATCCGTGTTGCCCCTCTCGATCGCCGATAGAACGCTCGGCTCCGCAAACTCTCCTTTTAACCGTATTCCTCTCGGCAAATGCCTTCGAGTTTTCTCTGGATTTTTAGGTGTTTGCGCGTGTCCGTAAAATGAAGGAATCGCCTTCTATTTATAGTGTTTACGGATAAAACCGTTTTCCCCAAAGGCGCCCGTTCGGTGGAAACGCTTGTTCGCATGTATTCGTTGAAACCGCTCATTCATGCATGTTTGAGTAACCGTTCGTCCGTGTCTGTTCGGCCAACGTACGTAACCGTCAACCCAACCGCCTTACTACCTTCCCACCCGACCAGCTGACCTAGCTAGACTGTCACTCGACCAGCTGACCTTCACTCCGTCCAGCTTAGGTGAGCTACCAATCAGCTGGTCCAGCTAGTCGAGCTGGTTAGCTCATCACTTCTAGCTCGTTTCAGCTTGTTAAGCACTTCGGAAGCCATTCTATCCGCTTCCCTTAGACTTAGCCCGAGGTTTCCACACTTCCCTCGAACCAAGTCTTCCCCGGCGATCCTATTGAGGATCGCGGGTGTTACAGAGCCTGTTCCTGAGCCTCTCCCATAAATGTTCTTTAATTTCTTCACTTCTTCTTTTTTTTTTTAAAACTCGTAATGGGCTTCGGCCCCTTTTTATTTATGGAAATATTTGCTACTTTCCTTTCTTTCCAAATATTCTTGGAGATGCGTCTTTTAATGCAGGATCCGTTCGAGGGCATAAATCACTCCGCGAATCATTCCATTCCTTGGATAGAATCCGCAGCTTGCTAGGGATATGAGGTTCCTATAAATTATAGGTTCAATTCCCCTTTACTCCTCACCACTCTCTTTTTTTTTTATTTTAGCAGGTATGGAGTTCAATCTACGCTGTTCAGAATCTATGCCCGACTTCTCCAGAATCGGAATGATGAATGAAGATGTTCCAAATGAGCCCAACAGGCAGCCTCCTCCACTTCGCGGCTTCTTGAGATCTCAAATCCGAGCCCCATGTGCTTTGATCAGGGATCTCCCAATCAGAGACCAAGGAACGGCGACGGCGTTCATAGAGGCGCTCGAGCTTCAACACCGGAAGCTTACGTCGGAAAAGAGGAGACTTCGGAAGAGGATTAACCGGATGCAACGCAGGCTTACTACAGTGTCAAGAAATCTTCACATCCTTGAATCTCACCCCGGAGAGTGGATTGAGCTTGGAATTTCTGACTTTGCTCGAATTCCGGACTGCATGATGTCGATCCTCGATCTTGCTGGTCAAGGAGTTGAAGTGTTCTGCTCATCAACAAGATTTCCATAATCCGAAGTGTACGATGAAGGACATTCCGTTTTTTAAATAACGCTCTATTTCCAATCTTTTGTATGTTCGCATAGCCGAACCTTTATTTGCTTCACTTGTTCGCACAATCGAACCTTTTTCCTTTAATAAAGAAATAAAACAAATTTTTATTAATAGCTGAACTCATTTCCGAGCTGCCTACGTACCCATCTCGGGATCAAGCCACACCGTAGTTCATGTACAAAAATAATGCATATAGCTTTAAACATAAAACTTCTTTAAGTTGATCACATTCCAAGGTCGCTTCACTGGATTGTCTTCTAGGTCTTTCAACCTATAAACACCGTTTCGAACCACTTCGGTAATAATGTAAGGTCCTTCCCAATTAATACCGAGTTTTCCGGCACCTTCTTCTTTTTTGTTGTCAAAGACGCGCCTTAATACGTAATCTCCCACGAAGAACGGCCTACTTTTAACCTTTGAATTGTAATACCGGGCTGCTGCCTGTTGGTAATTCTGGATCCGAATTAGAGCTTGATCACGCCTTTCATTTATGGTATCTAGTGAATCGTTAAGCATTGCTGAATTTTCTTCCTCATTTAACGGTGCTTCTGTTCGACAAAGTCCGGGCACATTGAGTTCAGCTGGTACTACCGCCTCCATGCCATAAACCAAAGAGAATGGAGTTTCTCCTGTAGGTCGCCTAGGGGTTGTACGATAGGCCCACAGGACGGGTTGGAGTTCTTCATACCATCCTCCCTTTAGATGATTTAAGCGTTTCTTGAGATTGCTTAATATTGTCTTGTTCGCGGCTTCAGCTTGTCCGTTTCCTTGCGGATATCGTGGAGTAGAATAACTAACTTTGATTCCCCAGTCCGCACAAAAGGCATCAAACTCGTGTGAAATGAATTGTGGTCCATTATCAGTGACTATTTCGTACGGAACTCCATGTCGACATATAATGTTTTTCCAAATAAAGGTCTTCACCGCCGAATCCTTGATACCAACATACGCCTCAGCTTCAATCCATTTTGAAAAGTAGTCCGTAAGGACTAAAAGGTACTGTACACCTCGAGTTGATTTGTGTAATGGTCCAATGATGTCCATTGACCATCTCATAAACGGGTATGGGGCGGAAATAGAGGAGAATAATTCCGACGGTTGATGGATCAATGGTGCATGGAGTTGACAGCGCTTGCATCTTTGGGCGAACTTAACACAATCAGTGATCATAGTGGGCCAAAAATACCCCATTCTCTTAACTTTAAAAGCCATAGCTCTTCCTGATGAATGACTCCCACATAATCCTTCATGCACTTCGCTCATGACGATTTCAACTTCGGGCCCAAAAATGCATAATAGGTAAGGGTCACTGATACCTCGTCTATATAACGCATCCTTTGACAGACAAAATTTCGCGCTAACGACTTTCATTTTCCTGGCCTGCCATTTATTCTTTGGGAGCTCACCTGTCATGATGTAGTGCTTTATTGGCTCCCTCCAGTCAGCCCCCCAGTCTTTAGCCGGAATTTGGTCAACCTTGCGAAATACTCGTGGCTCTGGCTCGGGATGTTCGTTTGGTTCAAGAACATCCTCCTCGATTAACGGTTCGGTTTCTAATATTGTTTCTGGAATTACATCTTCAGCTGAGGCAACGGGTTCCTTGTTAGATGTATTTGATCCCCTTGACTTCCTCCGCTTGTTGGGTGGCGGTTTGATCTCTGGTTCGCCACGGTCGCGTGCCGCTGCTTGAGACCTTGTAACGACGAGGGTTTCTTTGCTGTCTTGAATGCTTCGCTCCGAAATGCATTCCACTGGAATAACTCTTTTCAACTCAGGATCTGATGTTGATGCTAATGCTGCAAGTGCGTCCGCAGTTGTATTCTCTCCCCGAGGTATGCGGATTAGTTCGAATTTCGAGAAATTTTTAGATAAATCCTTCACCACTTCGAGGTATGCTTCCATTCTTGAGTCTTTGGCTTCATAGTCTCCATTAAATTGGTTAACTACTAGTTGCGAATCGCAATAAGCTAATATTTCCTTAGCTCCAACTCCTTGTGTTAATCGAAGTCCAGCAATCAGGGCTTCGTATTCTGCCTCGTTGTTGGAGGCATTGAATAACAACCGGAATGATTGTTCTAGAATTTCTGACGTTGGAGACTCCAACTTGATTCCCACTCCGGATCCTTGTTTTGTTGAAGACCCATCTACGTGTAACTTCCAAGTTTGGTTCTCCGGTTGTCTTATCGTTCCAGGTATTGGTAGTTCGGTCAGGAAATCTGCTAAGACCTGAGCCTTCATACTGATCCGGCTTTTGAACTCTATGTCGTACTCGCTTAATTCCACCGCCCATTTCGCCAATCGTCCGGACTGGCTTGGACTATGAAGTATTGTTCGGAGTGGCTGGTTGGTTAATACCTCAACCGGATGGGATTGAAAGTACGGGCGTAGCGTTCGAGCCGATATCACCACTGCGAGTGCGAGTTTTTCCATCATTGTGTATCTGGTTTCTGGGTCCGTCATTGACTTCACACTTCTCGTCCCAAAGGAATCCTTTGTTCCCTTTTAGAATTTGGTAGAAAAGCAATGACTTATCTGTTGACCTCGAGATAAAACGATTCAGAGCCGCAATTCTCCCAGTCAACCGTTGCACTTCTTTGAAGTTTCTTGGAGAGGGCATGTTCAGAAAGGCGTTGATTTGATTTGGATTGGCTTCGATTCCTCTTTCTGTCACGATATAACCAAGAAATTCTCCGGATGGGACTCCAAATGTGCACTTCGCCGGATTCAGTTTCATTTGATATTTATTGAGAATATCAAAACATTCCTCTAAATGCTTAACGTGATCCTCTTTCTTTAACGACTTAACCAACATATCGTCTATGTAGACTTCCATTGTGATCCCGAGATGATTATGGAACATCTTGTTAACTAACCGTTGGTAAGTTGCTCCTGCATTTTTCAAACCAAAAGGCATTACCTTGTAACAATAGATACCTCTATCTGTAATGAATGACGTCTTTTCTTGATCTTCGGGGTTCATCATTATTTGATTATAACCCGAGAAGGCATCCATGAATGTTAATAACTCGTTCCCAGCGGTGGACTCTACGAGTCGATCTATATGTGGGAGCGGGAAACTATCTTTGGGACATGCTTTATTTAGGTCTGTGAAATCGATGCAAACCCTATCTTTCCCGTTCTTCTTTTTGACGACGACAGTGTTTGCTATCCATTCCGGGTATTGCACTTCCCTTATGGATCCTATCTTCAAAAGTTTATCTACTTCGTCATTTACTATTTTGGCTCGTTCTACTCCGAGCTTTCTTCTTTTCTGTTTCACCGGCTTGAAGCTCGGATCTACATTTAGCTCATGACAAATTATACTTGGATCTATACCCGGCATGTCTGCTGCTGACCATGCAAACGATGTTTTGTTTCTCTTTAAAAGTTCGATCAAAGCTTCTTTTATTTGGCCAGTCAGAGTTGCTCCAATTCGAATTTTCCGGTCCGACTTGTCTTCTTCCAACACCACTTCGATTACTACATCATCTTTCTTCTGCCCGCTAGGAAATTTTGTTCTTAGTCCCTCTTTTACGGGCTTCGTTAGTTGCTATTGAATCTTCATACGGTGGCTAGCTAGGTAACATGTCCGTGAAGCTTCTTGATCTCCCCGAATTGTTTCCACCCCATTTGATGTTGGAAATTTGATACATTGATGGTATGTAGAAGGGACTGCTTTCATTCGATAAATCCAGGGAGTCCCAAGGATGATATTGTAAGCTGCGGGTTTATCGAAGACAACGAAGTCCACGATCTTCGATACCTTCTTGGCAAGGACCGGTAGCTTGATTGTTCCGAGAGACATGGCTGACTCGCTTGTGAACGCAACTAATGGAGATGGGGGTCCTACTATGTCTCCTCGGCTGATTCCCATTCTTTCTAAAGTACTTAAAAAGATCAAATCGACCGAACTGCCTGTATCTATAAGGATCCTTGATACTTCGAAGTTAGCCACGTCAAGGGTAATGACTAGAGCATCATCATGCGGCCTTTCGAGGTACCGCGTTTCTTCTTCATTAAATGATATTGATGTACCTTGAAAATCGACTTCTTCGCTTAAGTTTGCTTTGAGTAGGATATTTCGTCTATGTTTCTTGATGGAACTTATAGAATCTCCGCAAAACTTGGAACCTCCTAGAATCACATTGATCTTACCCTTCGAACTCCTTGGTTCTTCCTTGTTGGATAATCTTGGTCTTTTGGAATCTTGGTCTTTGGAGTTTTCCTTCGCTTCGTGGTATTCCTTCACAAAATCTTTTATATTGAATTTGGAAAGATCTCCACTGGCCCAAAGCTCTGCGAGGTGCTTTTTAAGAACGCTGCAATCCTTGGTTAAATGCCCGGTTACTTTATGAATATCGCAATATAGACTTTCATCACGGACCCAAGTGTTTGATCTTCCTTTCCCTTGGAATTGCTTTCCGACGGTACTGTTGAAGGGTTGCGACCCAAATTTCCTTGGTCCTTTGCTTTCCCTAGACTCGAACTTCTTGGTAGGGACGGTGATTGCCGGCTTTTCTTGTTTATTCCTTTTGGCAAAACTTTCTTTTTCGTCCTCTACCTCCATCCAGTTGTTTGCGCGGAATAGTGCATCCTGAATTGTGTCTGGTTTATGAAGTATTAAGTCTTCTTTAAACCTTGAATCATGTCGCAATCCTTTTCGTAGGGCAGATAAAGCTGATTGCTGCGAAATTCTTGGGAGCTTTGATAGCACTCCTTTGAATTTGGTGATAAAAACTCGAAGTAACTCATTAGATCCTTGCGATAAGTTCCAAAGATCGGCATCCGAAACGCTTTTATCCATAAGGATGGAGTATTGCTTTAAGAATACGGCTGATAGTTCGTCGAAATTGCTGATCGAACCCGGCTCTAATTGGGTAAACCACATTAGAGCTTGGCCACATAGATTCTCCGAAAAAAGCTTGCAGTAGCCTGCGTCCTCATCAGCTTCATCCAACTCGACTCTTCCAGCAGCGATCAGAAAAGCTGCGAGATAGGTTTTTGGATCCTCCAATCCGCTGTAAGGGTCCAACTTGAGTTTCCGGGAGTCTTTGATCCTCAAACTTGCAATTCGCGAGATGAAAGGTGTTCGCCTAGCCTCTTCAATGACTCGATTGATGTCTGGCTCCGAACTTGTAGCTTGATGAAATTTTGATTTCATTTCTTTTAATTCCTGGCTAACCTTCCTCATGGTCTCAAACTGGTCGAGGTTCTCCTGCTCGTATTGGGCTGCAAGTTGTTCTTTATCTCCGAGCTGTGTCTCTTCTTCCAACGTCTGAGCCACGTTATTAGTAGCACCAGGAGTTGTTTGTCCGCTGGTTTCATTTCGTGCAGCGGAACTTGGCGAGTTGAATATCCCTCTTCGGATTCCCACCGGGTTTCCTGCACTTAGAGAGCGAACACGAGTTTGTATAGTATTGACGTTTTGACTAAGAGATACCTGGGATGTTTGCAACGTATCGACGGCCTTTTCCACATCCGAGAACTTTTGTGATATGTCCGACATGGTTTGCTGCATAGCTTTGAGGGTTTCGGCCAATGATGTCTCAGCGGCGTCTCCTCCGGACATTGTTGCTTATCTCGGAAATGTGATAAAGAAAAAATCTGACCACTCAAGAACCTAAGATCCCCACAGGCGGCGCCAAAATGTGGATGTCGGATTCACACACTCAAGTATTCTATTAGGTGGGAAAGATTATTCTTGAGGGACAAAAATGAATGTATAAAAACTTGTGAATTGTTACGAAAATTGCTATAATATTTCTCTCTTGAGAGGAAGGGTCCCCTTTACATGGCCATTGGCCTCTATATTTATACATAGAGAAACGACATTAAAATGAGTAATTAAGCACAATTATTCCTTCTTAAATGTGTCCGTTTTGATTCTTTGACTTTAATGCTCAACGTTTGAATTTGAGTTGACTCTGATCTTCGTGGGCCTCGCCTATTCGGCCCAAATATCCTTGAACCATCTTACCCATGCCTTCTTCATCGAACTCATGTCGCAATGTAATCACTTCGGATTCTCGAAGTGGTGACAGCCACTTCGACCGTTCCTTTGACTCCTGGGTCCAATGGACTTCATTCTTTATGGGCCATTATCTTGTCTACGTGGCAATCTTTGGTTGGTCTCGTACTTCTGGTGCGGGATCCGACACCAACATTATATAGATACAAGGAGCCTCCTCCAACTTACCTTGTTTGGATTCAATAGCAACATCTCGTTTATGTCTCATCTTTCAATATGTTCAATATTTTGTTGCCTTTGTTTTATACGTTTTAGAACGTTAAGGAGCCTATTTTCAAACCTATATACACTCAGTTTCGTCCTCATTGTAGAACACACAATTTACCATGAATCAATAAACTTTTCTTAAAAAAATTGATTTAATTTTGCTTTATAGAGTCTGACACTAGACTCAATAGTACACAAATTGACTGAATACCCAAGAATATAAAATCCTTCTATCCTTAGACGTCTCAAAAGTAACTTTTCCAGAGGACACAAAAGATGATTTAACTTTGCTTACCCAATAGTACACAAATTGACTAAACACCCAAAAATATTATCCTTATATCTTGAGAACGTCTCACAGGATAACAGACAGAGAAATGTGATCGTTTTGATTGTAGTCTTAGCTTTGATTTTCATTGCCAAAACCTTCATAAGACCGATGCGAAGGAACGAAAGCAGAAGGTTGTTTAGTTACAGCAGTCAAGATTTCTCCATAGCCCACAACTCCAACAAGAACATCATCTGAATCAGCCTCTGTAACCCAAACATGTGTGGCTCTGTGAGACAGCATTTGAGCCATAACCGCAGCTAATGAGCTCGATGTTTTGCAAGTTAACGGTGCACTTCTTCCTCTGTACATGCTCCTACCAATGCTCAACCTTGTCGGGCTTGTTGGATTAAAACCGATGCTCCTGCTGCTGAATTTCTTGGCCTTTGTTGTTCCGTTCTGTTCTCCTCCTGGAAATGAAGTTTGGAGGAAGTCGCTGAATGATCTTGATGACATGTTGTCCTCAACTCCCATCACAAATTGTCCTGCATATAGATTAGCTAGAGCCCAAGCTGCAGCCAGATAATCACATTTCCAGAGCTTTGAAGCTGAGATTTCTCCTATTATCTTGAACTGTTGTTCATTTTCGGTTTGTTCTAACACGGCGATCGCACTGGGGTCACATGGTGGCCTTCGGGTGGCTTCAATGGCTGGAAGATAAGCTTCAATGAAGTTATAGTTTTGATTGATGATTCCAAGAGTAGAGATTGATGTGAGTGGTAAAGGAGCTAATGCTCCAAGGACACCTATAAGGAAGCGGATCACGTCTTCCCTTGACAGACAGCAAAACTTGTCACGGCATGAAGTCATGGACGTAGTAGGCCTGTTGGTGGAATCAGCAGCGAGACCACTGCTACTACTAGAGTTTTCACTGTTCTTCAGCCATTTTCCATTGTAAAGAATGGAGAATCTCTTGCTCATACCTCTCCAAACAACGCTTTTCGGAACCAGAAGTCGTCTAACTCCTTGTTTCATCATCTCCAAAGCATCTATCAACCTTGCATTATATTTGATACAATAAAATCATCATCATAAGAAAAAAATTTATTAAGCAAGAAAATTAATTCCATCAACAGACACAACAAAGGAATTTTTTAATCAACAGTTTTTGGACAAGGGAGCATTTTACTCGACCAACCAAAAAGTTTCTGCATGCTCAAGAAATGTGGCAGAGTCTACTTGGTCAATACGCATGAGCAAGAAAGAACAAAGATGCAGATAAAGGCAGGGAACACTGTATCTAGGATATAAACAGCATTTCATAAGAATCTGTAGAATCTTATTGTAAGAGACTAAAGCAAAGTAAATCCTTTTTATCTACTAAAATGCTTAACATCACAGGATCTAAGACAAAACTCTATTCATGTCATGTTTTTGTATTTTAGATGACATAAAGTTATATCATAGTCAACTACAAAGTTAGTTGCAGATATAAAAGAAGCATTCACTAAGGTTTAAGGGAAGTTTGAGGGAAAGAAGAAGTCAAAAAGTGATTGGAACATTATAAACTATTCTCTTAGATCCTAAACACTGAGCACAAGAAAACATTGTATACTACCAAGGTTGATAATTTGAGGCCCGAGGCCATGAACCTTACTATTTTATCTAATCAAATCAATAAAATATAAAGAAAAGCAGGTCCCACTAGAACATGAAGCATTGAAGCACATGGCCTATATGTAAGAATTTCTCTGATTAGATCCAACCATGTTCTGAGAAATAAATGAAATCAATGATCTAAAAGATTCAGTCAATTATCATATATCATTACACCAAATAAACGACACAAAAAAATAGGGATCTTTGTTAGTTTTGAAGTTGAAACGAGTGACCATCTCTTCTTCTTTTTTCCTATACTGAGGAAGTTCAAGTACCCTTTGGACCCGTAATATCACTCGGCCAGGGACCGGCCTATATCCATCCCGAAGAAGCCGATGCCCCTCCCATGCGAAAATCGAACTACGGGTCCTAGAAAGTACCATCTTTTGAAGGTCCTAAGAAACGCCACTAGCCCAAATCTCATTTAATCAAGTAATCAACTGTGAATTCAACTAAATCCACAGAAACAAGACTCAAAACACTAGAATCAACAAATCACACATCAAATTTCCATTGCCACTTTACTTTAAGCTATGACCCTTTTTACTACAGTCAAGTTCCTACATGATTCCAACTAAAAATCAAACTAGTCTCAGACACAGCAAACAGAATCAAACCAAGAAACAGTAACTCAAAATCAGGTCCTTTATGACCTAAATTGAACTTTTAAGGATAAAGAACTAACCTTGTCCCAGGATCAACTTGTTTAAGTAGAGTATTGTCGGGAGAAACAACCTCAGAGACAGGAATCTTCATAGCTTTCTCTTCTTGCAAACACTCACTCTTAGCCAAAAACGCAACAATATCTAAAGAATTCAAAATCCCAACAAATCTTTGTTGTCTCATCTCACTATTCTCCACAAACCCAGGAAGATTCGGCGTCGATCTCTTCCTCCAAACCGGAATCCCACACTCCGTCGACTCTCCGATGGCTCTAATTGCAGATTCCACCGTCTCTGTTTCGTAGAACTCAACCATCTCTGGCTTTCCTACAGTTAAATCTCCAACTACGTGATACAAGAACACTGACGCCATTAAACTAGATCTGCTTCTAGTTGAAGAAGGAGATTGTTTATAAGATCTGTGAATTGGGGAAAGTTATGAAGGAGCAGAGAGTTATAAAAGAGAGTGAAGAAAGATAAGAAGAAGGTGGAGGCCGGTGATAGGTGATCGGAGAAGGATTAAGAGGAGGAGGAGAGAATTCGCCATTGAAATCCCATGAATTGGTTTCTGAGACTTTGATCAGAGCTTTGTGGTGGATAGAGATTGAGTTTGCGTCTGTCCGTATAATTGTGGAATTAATGAATTTTTTGTTGGAAAAGAAACAAAAAAAAACATAACACGATGAAGCATATGTTGGACGTATCTTATGTGTACTTGGATCTTGATGTAATAAATTGACAAAACAAAAATGGAAAAATATTAGAAAATAAGTAAAAATTGTTTGACCAAGAAAAGAAAAAGAAAATAGGTAACAAATATCTTAACAATAAGAAAAAAGAAATGAAAAAAAGAAGAAGAAATAATTAGGACATACAATAGGTAACAATTATTTGACCCAAAATATATATATATATATATATATATATATATATGTAACAATTTTAGTGAAATTTGTTTTTAAGAGACACGTGTTAGTATGTGTATTATCAATTTTGGGTAATAAATTGAAAACCCAAAACAATGAAAAAAACAAAAGAAAAAATAGGTAAAAATTGTTTGACCAAAAAAGAAAAGAAAATTGATAACAATTTTAGTGAAAAATATCGTAAGAATACACATGTAAAATAGCAAAAAAAAACAAAAAGAAAAAAAATAAAAAAGAAAAGAAGACACATGTTATTATGAATGTGTATTACTATTATCAATTTTGGGTCTTGAAATTATTTGGAAATGGTCCCATAATGGTACAAAATGTCAAATTTCTAAAGACCACAAAATGTGAGCACATGTGTTTTTTCATTGAGACAGAGAAAGCCCTGGGGATGAGACGGGCACATGTTTTCTTTGTCATGTTCATCTATCTACACAAAGAGACCATAATCTTTGATCAAACAAAAGAAAGAAAGAAGAGACAATAATAATTATGTATTTTTAGTAGATAGTGTAAAATTATTTTACTCCAAAGTCACCAACAACCAACAACTTTGCTAGCATATATAGTTGTGGTGTAGTGATATGTGAGACTTGGGAATGTGCTAAAACACTTTTTAGGATTCGAGCCTCCATGAAAACAAAATATCACCTTTTTATCATGTTCATCTACACAGGGAGACCATAAACATTATATATGTATAGTGTAAAATTAGTTTACTGCAAAGTCACCAACACATTACTATATTGTTACCTTCTCACATTTCATATATGTATGTGCTTTTTGTGGCACCCAATTGTAGACCAGCCTATGTTCATCAACAATAGTACCAGTCAATACTTTTACCAACTGCTTAATATTTCCAAGCTTAATATTTCCAAACTCTACCTGTAACATCCCGGTTTCAGGAATGTGGTGGTGCATGCTGAGAGGTTTAGAAGAATTGATTTGGCCACCTATGTCACCAAAGTGCACTTATCTTTTCGGTCAACTGTCTTGAGAGAACTCCACATTTAAAGGTGCTTGAGCTAGAGCAATTTCAAGATGGGTAACCTTCCGAGAAGTGATTGTCAAAACTGTGTGAGTGAGGACAAATCACAGCAAAAGATCATGTGGTGATTTGTAGGATCTATAAACAAGTATTTAAAGCCTCCCAGACATAGCGGACCGACCGTATGGTGGGTCCACGGACCGAGAGAGGACGTGGAGTCCATTAAGAGAGATGGCGATCGGAACGTTACACTACCTAATATGTTAGATAGATTTACATTTAACAAGCAAAAACAAAGGATAAATAGTACAGTGTATTTGTGATATAGTACAATATGTTTCATCTTTTATCGTCAGACACTAACTCGCATGCTCGAATGTGTGATCTAGCGTCAAATGAATTAATCAACAATTATTTCGAAAATTTCTGTTACAGACATCAATAGGAATCTTTCTATTCAGTTTCGAATCATATATAGCGAAAACACATAAAAGAACCGAGGTTTCGATGAGAATGCAACCACTACGATTAGAAAGGGTATTGCGTCCCCGATCTACTTTATTGTTGCATGTATAGCTTTTTAGAACAGAGATTTAACAACGTCTTTTAGGCGAATATCACTAGTATTGGATAAATTGTTAAATTGTGCTGTGTAAAATCTGCTCCATTTTTCTTCCATTACAATAAAGAAAATTTGTGGATTTTGTTCCTAAAAAGATTAGGTCTGTGATGATAGTGTTAGATCGCTTTTCTAAGTATGATATATTTTAAATAATGCCCATTTTTTTTGAATTGGATGTTTAACTATTTTTGTATTTAAAGTAAGTAATATTTTAGGGCTCAAATTGTTATATGAACTTAAAGGTAACATGTGTTAAAAATAAAGAACTTAACAAATTTGAAAAAAAAAATATTAATCAATCTTAGGTCAAGCAGATATTTTACTTATTTTTCATCCGTTTCATATTACTTTCTATTAATTTTAAGAAGAGAATGGAAATATGGCATCAAAAATCTCGTTTTGATCTTAAAATCAAGAAAAACTAGCATTTTAAAACACTTTCACATTTTAATTTAGTTTGGCATTATTTTTGCATATCATCACTACCAAACATTATAGTAAAAATTACATACATACCACAGTTTAATTTATTTCTTTTAACCTAATTAAAAATAATTTTATATCCACCAATGTTTCTTTTTTCTTTTTTTTTTTTTTTTTTTTTTTTTTTAGTACTTAATCATTTATTAAAAATGGGCCCAAGTCCAGATAAGCCATGGACTTTACAAATCGAAAACATTCACAAAATGGAGAAAATGGAAACCCTAGCCGTCAACAGAAAATGAGATCGAACCCTGGTGAATCACCGGAGGCAGAGACCTCGAGCAGAATACTGGCGAACACAATATCCACCAATGTTATTAACCAAATCATAATTATCAAGTCACTATAGCTTGGATGATCCAAATTGGATCACATAACATTTGGCTTAGAAGTCAATCTTCCAAACTGATATTCATGTTTACGATATTGATATAGTAAGTATACAGGGATATAAAAACTCGGAAGTCAATAAATCAAATCGTGGTCGTGGTTTAGATTAAAAAAAAAAATATGATTGAAAGATGGTTTTTATTCCATGGCAAGAGAAACCACATGTTTATCATAATTATAGTAAAACATAGCAAATTAAGGGATCATCAATTTTAATTTACAACAATATGGAGGTTGAGAAGGATACAAAGTACGACAACCTCCCGTCGCATACCCTGATGTTATGCAATCCACGCTGCATTTATAATTATCATATGAACCCGAACATTTGAAATTGCATGCTAGGCCATTTATCGTTTGTTTGATCTCTGCACATGTACATACAAAAATTCCACAATAATCTATATATATATATATATATACTGGCGAACCCATGTTGTGAAATGGGGGATCATCTGACACATCTAAAATTTAAATACTAGATAGTTTTCTTCTTAACAAGCATGCTTCTGTGGCTCATTTGGTATAAAGTTAATATTTTGACCCCCTAATTCAGGTTCGATTCTCATTCTTGCCATTGTTTTTTCTTATATTTTTTTATTGGGTCATAAGCCCATAGTTCAGTTTAGATAATAAACCTCATTGCCACCATTATATTAATTTTCTATATTTTAGTTGACCCAGGTAAAAAAAATTTCTGGGTCCGCCACTGTATATATATCTATATAATTACAACAACATGCCAAATTACATTTTCAAAAACTCATATTCTTTGTTAATTTTCTCCATATTGTATATTGTATTTAAAATTATATATGATCAAAGCTAACTAATTGCAATAATTATTATGTATAAAAAATACCTGATGTTACAGTGTTTTTGGGAGACACCGAAAACCAATATAACTACAAGAAAAAAAGTTAATAAGATTTTTGTGAAACCCATTATCTTCTTCTATTGCTGGTGTAAAAGTAAGCTATTGAAGAAAAATTTTCAGTTTTTTTTTAATCTTGAATAAGCCATATTTATAGAAAAATTAATTTTAGAACTGATCATAAATCCTATTATTATTTTCTAAAACATTTGATATTTTGTACGATTTTTCTGTATTTTCTTACCATAAAGTCATAAAGAGTTCTTTCATAGTTGTCAATAACACTATAGGGAGACTCACAAAAATGCCCCTTTTTCAATACCTCTTTTCAAAAATGCCCCATTTGGCTGTCCATTTTTAAAAAGACCCCTTTTTATGTACAAAATGACTAAATTACCCTTCTTTTAATAAAAGATATAACAAATATATAAGGAAATATAACAAAATTAGGTCCACAAAATACAAAATTTTTTTGGCGGGAAAAGTGATCCCGCAATTTTTCCCGGCAAAATACTTGTAAAAACTTGTAAAACCTTAAAAATACCTTGTAAAATTTTCCAGTAAAAATTTTTCCCGCCCGATGAATTGTTTTTGCGGGAAAAGAGATTCCGCAATTTTTTTGGCGTTAAATTTTTGGCGGGAAAATTTTGGCGGGAAGAATTACAAGGTATTTTAAAGGTTTTTTCCAGCGATATTTGTGAGGTTTTACAATGTATTTTAAAAGGTTTTGCAACATATTTATAAGGTATTTATAAGATATTATAAGATTTTACAAGCTATTTTATAAGGTTTTACAAGTTATAAGGTTTTACAAGTTTTTTATAAAGTTTTACAAGTTATAAATACCTTATAAAACCTTATAAGTACCTTGTAAAACCTTTTAAAATACATTGTAAAACCTTACAAAACACTTGTAAATACTCTGTAAAACCTTTAAAATACCTTGTAAAATTTTTCCCGCCAAAAAAATTTTTTTTGCGGGAAAAGTGATTCCGCAATTTTTTTGGCGGGAAAAATTTACAAGGTATTCTAAAGGTTTTTACAAGTGTATTGGCGGAAAAATTGCGGGATCACTTTTCACGCCAAAAAATATTTTGTATTTTGTGGCCTAATTTTGTTTCAAATAAGGGTAAAATGGTCATTAAAAATTAAAAGAGTGCAAACTTAAAAATGGACTCTCAAAGGGGGCATTTTTGAAAATGGTTATTGAAAAATGGGCATTTTTAACAATTTCTCAACACTATATCTTGGGTGAAAATTATTTTCAATAAATATTAACATTAATATCTTGGGGTCAAACACATAGAATTTAACTTCTAAAAATATTTCAATACTTTCTGTTGTTGTTTGTTTTATTTATCTCCTTTTTTTTGGTGAATTGAGGGGGACAAGTCCCCATTTTATTACGAACAAATTAAAAGAAATTACAATCTAACATGTCTCGGATACGAAGATCCTCGAGCATCCTCCAGCATAATCGAATTAACACAATCTGGAGTAGAAATCAAAGAATGAAAACCTAAAGGCAAAGAAAACGCATAGTTAGCTAGCCCATCTGCAAGACGGTTCGCCTCCCTATACACATGTGAAATCCGGACACTCCAGTCCTTTGAAATGAAGCCATAGCACAGTCGTACTAGGAATGACAGTGGATGCGAATCGCTAATCCCTGTCCTGAGAAATCCAACCACAATCTCCGAGTCAACCTCCAGCTCAACCCTCGTTGCCTTCTTCTCCCAAGCCGTATACAAACCATAATACACCCCCCCCCACAACTCCGCTAAAGGTGCCGAGCAAATACCAATATTCAAAGCAAATCCTCCACACCAAGCACCTTCACTATCCCGTAATACTCCCCCCGCGGTCGCTAAACCCGGATTACCATGCGATGCGCCATCGGTATTCAGCTTGTACCAGCTTATACTTGGTTTAGTCCATCCAATCATTCGTTCCACTCTAGCTCCCCGCGGAACCTGATCATTACCCGCAGTGTTAGCTTGCAGCACCTCCACCGCGAGCTCTTTAATGAACCGCACTCTATCTTTACAACGTCCATTTTCACCAAAAACATTCCCACATCGCCACTTCCAGCCCCACCACACCGCCATTGCAAAAACTGTACTCCAACCTCCATTGTCGTTATCAGTTTTTAAGTTCTCATACAGCCACCCGAGTAAAGAAGTAGAAAAGAACACTTGTCTCCTTTGTCGCGGGATAATCCGTTCCCAAACACCCCTCATAGCTGGACAGTCACGAAGAATATGTATGATACTTTCTTCTCCACCTTTGCAAACTTGACAAATCTCCGAGTCCGTTAAATGCCTCCTCTTCCTTTCCAAATTAGTCATTAACACTTGATTTGCAGCTAACTAGAGAAAACATTTAACTCTTTCCGGAGCTATTACTTTCCATATTCTGCCATAGAAACTCCCCATATCTTGTTTATGCGCTTCATCTTTGGTCAGCAATCCATAAGCAGAACTGACTGAGAACACGCCATCCGTAGTTTGACCCCAAGAGATTCTGTCTTTCGCATTCGTAACACTATCCAGAACCACCGCCGCTAACTCCAACCTGCAATGGTACGACACATACGGGCTGATTTTGGCTAGATCCCAACCTCTCCCATCTCTCCATAGCTCCCTGGCCAGCATGTTTTTATATTCAGCTGGCAGCTCCCCCGTAACTCTTTCAATTAATGGTCGCGACGACACCCAGTTATCCAACCAAAATCTGATTTGTCGCCCATCCCCTATAATCCAGCTCACGCCAACATGTATCACTTCCCGCAAACCCATTCCTACACTTCTCCACGTTGGTGACCAATTACTTTTTGCCACCATCCAACTTTGATCATGAATATCACCAACCTTGTACTTGCTTCTCACTACTCTTGCCCAAAGACTCAACTTATCTTGCAAAACTCGCCACCCCACCTTTGCAATTAAAGCTTTATTCATATCTTTCGCAGCCCGGATCCCCAATCCACCATCCTTCTTTGGTAGACAGATTTTGTCCCACGCAATAAGATGTGTTTTTCTTTTCTCCGCAGTACTTCCCCAAAGGAAATCACGTGAAACCCTGTCTAAGCGATCCAAGATGGCCTACGGCAGCTTGATCGTGCTCATTGAGTGTACTGGTATCGACGCTAGAACAAACTTAGTTAAAGTTAGCCTCCCCGCAAAGCTTAACATACGGCCCTTCCATCCTGCAAGTCTTGCGGAGACTCTTGCCAACACCTCTCCAAAGGTCTCTTTATTTATCCTTTTATGTAGTATAGGCATACCCAAATACTTTCCCAAATCCATCGTTGATTTGATACCACTCTCTTCACTGATTTGTCCTCCCAACTCGCGGGACACATTCTTTGAAAATTTTTTTTTTGACTTATCGAGACTAACCTTCTGTCCCGACGCGATACAAAATCTTTCCAACACTCCTCGGATCACCCGAATCTGTGAAACCGAATCTTCTGCGAATAAAATCAAGTCGTCCGCAAAGCACACATGAGAAAGCTTAGGGCCATTCTGAGACAACTTGATTGGCTTCCAATCTTTTCTCCCTATCGATTCCTCGATTAGATGACACAACCGCTCCATACACAAGACAAACAAATACGGAGACAATGGGTCACCTTGTCGCAGCCCTCGCAATGGTCTAAAGCTTTCTGTCCGTTCACCATTCCATAATAAGCTCATTGAAGGACCTTCTACACACTGCATAATCCACTTCACCCACATCTCCGAGAAGCCGACTGCTTTTAACGTGTCTTTCAAGAAGTCCCAGCGTATTCTATCATAAGCTTTCTCCAAGTCCAACTTCAGAAGCATCCATCCTTTCCTCCCCTGTTTCCTTCGCATAGAATGGACTGCCTCTTGAACAATGACGATGTTGTCTATGCTTAACCGACCCGGAATAAAGCTGGTCTGAGTAGGACCAATGAGAGCGGTTATTATCCCCTTCAGCCTTCCCATCATAGCTTTTGTAATTGTCTTAAAGAGCACATTACAAAGACTTATGGGACGAAATTGAGTCATCTGTTCTGGCTTCCCCACCTTTGGTATAAGAACCACTAAGGCATCATTTGTTTCTGCTGGAAGACTACCTGTCCTGAAAAACTCCAAAACAAAATTGGTTACCGACTCGCCAACCACCTCCCAGTTCTGTTGGTAAAAGACGGGTTGAAACCCATCCGGCCCGGGCGCTTTAAACTTTCCCATGCTTCGGACAGCCTCTTCTACTTCCACCGCTGAAAAGGGCTTGCCTAAAACATTCTGATCTGAATATGATAGACCTGCAAATCCTACTTGTGGATGCACATCCACCACTTGATCCACATCTGCTAGAGAATAAAGAACCACTTTCATATCTGCTAGGATATGAAAGGCAAATCCTACTTGTGGAAGCACATCCACCACTTGATCCACATCTGTTTTATTTATCTCCTTTATATATTTAGCCTTTCATATCTGTTTATAATGCATATTTAGGGTAAATTTAATTGAATACAAATAAAATGTATTTTATTTATTTAAAGGAAATATATATCCAACCATTTAATGCATATTGAATCCAACCATAACCGTAATTATTTGAACTATGTTTAATCATAATCGTCTTAACAAACTAACAGTATATTACAAGTAATAGCACTTAATATTATTGCTTCATGGCCGGCTCTGATTATGATGCATCTTATAACCTAAATTCAAAACGTTCTTGGTGGTGGATGAATTACTAAAGCTCATCTTGAGTGAAGCAATGACTTTGTTAAATGCAACTCAAAATATTTAGAATTTTTTTTTATTTGGAGATAAGATGCAGATCTATTGACATAACAACAGACATGATAAAAGATGTTATAAACTAGGTTAATTTGTTTCTAATACTATTACCTCAACGATGAATGTGCTCCTTGAGTTTGGTTTGTTGCTATCATGTGCCTAAAAACGCATTCACTTTAAGAATGCTACCTATGTATCATTTCGTGTTTGGTGCATAGTCTATTTGGTTAGTATGTTATATTATGATATTGTTGTGCCTTGTTACACTCTTCAATTTTTACTATGCATATACTTTGGTTGAGCTAAAAAGTATGTGTGTTTGCTTTAAATTTTCTCATCATCTGTTTAGTATTTATAGGCAATTTTTGTTCAACAATGACACATGCGTCACTGTAACGAACACTATTAACAATGCATAAAAGTTCTACAAGATAAAACTAAAGCTTATATAAAGTGTTTTCGTTCGTAGGTGTCTTCACTTGATCCCTCTGTTTTCTTCTCTCCCACGTGCAACTTCTTTCTTCTTGTATACACTTATCATTCCTTCTTAGATTTATGTCGCACTTTCCTGCGAATAATGCTAAGCTATTAAATCAATATTACTCTCCATCTTCTAGCTAGTATATATATGGAAAACATGTATGTTGTAGTCTATTGAACGATACCATCGCCTGGGGTCATTAAATAGTTGCATGTTTTGTGAACTCGCTCCTTAAGAAATAGTTGATCTACTTCTGCCATAAGAACGTTTCTTGCAAAACTAATGTGTCGAGTGTAACAATAATGCTCATTTAAATCTGTTAAGAATCTCATATGTTCATCTTCAATGTCGGTTGCCATGATTTTTAATGTTGAATGTGCCGATCTCAAACTGGTGTTGGCTTTAAAATCGCAGATTTCTCTATTTCCTTTCACATTGAGTCAGCATTGCCTCGTTGGTATTCAGTAGACTGATGTCTACATAAGAATGTATCTAGCATTGTTATTCAGGGTACAATTTGACATGCTTTGAAGGTGACTGTCAAGTTTTCATCAAGTCATTTCATGGAGTGAGAAATAATATGCTAAAAAGATTCTTATACTAATATTTTCTATTCAGGCTAAATATATCCACAATGGCTAACACTATATATTTGTACGAAAAAAATATACATTAAATTGAAGAGGAGTTTACAAAAGAATATATCCATTACATTGAATAAGAGTTTACAAAGTCAATAAAAAGAAGCGGGTTGATATGATTCATCGAAGTATCAAACCCTAAAGCAACCAAATCTAAGCCCTAGACTTGCACAAAAAGAAAGTGCAAACTCTCGGATATATTATTGGTTTAGTGACTTCGTTTTTCGTTGCATCCGAGCTTCCAATTACCTTGACCCCTTTAATCCTAACATATCATTAAACATGTGATGCAATATATTGAGAATCTAAAACGATGAGTTTATATAACTAAGATATCGCATCTATGGTTGCGTAAAACAATGAAAAAAACAAATTTCTGTATAACTTTAGTAATTAAACGAAACAGAAATAAAAGATAACCATGTGAATGGATGACGGTTTCTATTTTACACAAGTTTGGAAATTTGTTTATCGACATTAGCGACTTTTAAAAATTGTATTATTTATGAAGAAACACAGCATTGTTTCAAGTCTAAGAAAATACACACAAGTCATTTTTAACAGGCAAGAATGTAAAGTATCGGCTAAATATATTTAGGCCCAACGCATAGAATTTACTTTATTTCCGATTCTCTTGATCCCGGAAATCTTATCCAGTGCGTCTCAATTATGAAACAGCAAAGCTGGGGAAGTGTGGAAACAAAGTGAAAGAATAGACTTTTAAGATTCCTTAATTTTGTATGTTTCCGTATCTTGCTAGATTTTCTACTATTCTATATTTTTCCCGAAACGTGCCAATACGTGGAAAGAATTGTGTTTTCCTAAAAAAGAATGAGGGCTTGATATTCAACGTATCCATGTGTCACGGATGTTCAGGTTAAGCTTAATTTGGAAACTACTAACTTCATCTGGTTTATTATTGGTGGTAACGATAATATATTATCCGTTAGAATACTTTTAAGCAGGGTCGGCCCATGGCTAAAGCCCATCAAATAATTATAAGTAGATTTAAGGGCATCAATTTTTAAAGTGTTACTGTGGTCTAGTGGTTAATTTGAAGTCTTTTGTTGTACAGGTCACGGTTTCGAATCCCAAACATGTTAAAACTTCTATTTTTTTTTTTATAACAGTTTTTCTTAATGGGCCAAATTTTTTTTTGCTTTAGGCACTCAAATAGTTTGGGCCGGCCCTGCTTTTTAGGACGGTAAAGATAGGTTCCAAGACATGGCGGAAGCTATTGAAGTTAGGGTCAATTACGGCTGAGTATGTACATCAGAAGATCCGCAATTGTTTAGCACTACTATGCATACTTTTGTCTTTGATTTTTGGCATCCCACGAGACGCCTTCTTGACTCCATAGATGAGATATGCATTAGAAAATTAGGTGTGTCAAAGTATGTGAAGGTCTCAAAGGTGGTCACCTAAACTACGTAGTTGAGAATTTGCTATAAACATCTTGCAGTAGTATGGCACATAAAATTAAAATCCTTTTCTTTTTTTTGTTATCAGCATTTGAATCCAACAAAATATGGCAATGGCATTCATAATCTTTTTAGTTAAATTCTAAGGAAGACGAAAACATGCATAGCAATAAAATATATACAGGCAGAGCAAAGAAATTGACTTAATCAAAACTATTTTAGATATTTTTTATATTTTAAATAATTACAAAGCAAATAAAAAAAAAGTAAATAAATAACTTGTTTTAAAAATAATGTGCACACTTATGTTTACTTGGAGGTTAGTATTACATAAATTAATAGCTTGGAAGTTTGACGTAGACATTCAAATAGTTAGAGGTTTTATTTGGAAACTGTAAAAAGTTATTGGGTTTTAATGGTGATTTCCTCAAAAAAAAGGAAAAGAAAAAACGAAACATATCTAAAGATTTTTTTTAAAAAAAGATAGTTAAACTATTTATTTTGTAATAATTAAACTTCTTCAAATCGAACTAATTTTTTTGAGGCAAATACATCAATGGAAATGAACTTAAAGAAAAAAACTCTAAGTACTACAAAATTTTTTTAAAAAAAACAACTCATAATTTTTTTTTTTTTTTTTTTTTACAGCAGATAAATTTTATTTTCTGAAATGGAAAAAACAAAAAATGCAGATGATCAAACACTTCACTCGAAATACATCCTTTAGACTAGAGATCATTGGTGATGTTAGGAGCACAAACATCAGTGAGAGCAGTGATGATGGTAGTTATTGATGTCCATGCAAGGAATGCCCTCGTTCTCTCCAACATTAACATTTTGATTCAAATCCAAATTCATACTTTGATTCGAATCTATATTCATTTTCATATTAAAGTCATGGATTTTCTTTGGAATCTGATCATAAAAATCAAAAAGAGCCTGATATTGGAACTTAACCGGCTTTTGCTGATCTTGATTTTGATATTGAATCATATGACCATCAAATCCGATTGGAGCAGATGCATCCACACCAATAGGAGCTGCCCCAATAGGAGGAGGTAAAGAAGAAGAAGACTCACCGTTCTCCGTAAGGATCTCAACCCTACGAATAAGACCATTGAGATACTTATCAATAAAGAAACTCAAATCTAGAAGATCTCTTCCATGAAGATGATAAACATCTATCTCCCCTTTGAGACAACCGAACATTAAATCTCGAATTTGAGAATTTCGGTTCTCATCACGTAGCTTTTGCAGTTTTTCTGTTTCTTTGGCGATCCTTTGACGTATAAATGTCTCTTGATCCACCATCTTCTTGGTCCGGTCTATCACCGAAAACTCCATAAAATTCGACACCACTTCTTCAACGCCTTCCTTTGATGGCCAAGCCTCCGGGATCGAGTTGTACGGGCTATTGATGACCGCACATGCTTCAACATCACATAGAGTCACTAGCTCGTGGAGTTTCTTCATGATTCCTTTCTTCCTTTTGGTGAATGTTGTTTTCCTCACTGTATCATTTTCTATGAACGATAACTTAACCTTCCCCCTCATATCTATTATCTTTGTTATGTGTGTTTTTTGTTTTGTTAGAATGAGGAGGATTGTTTATATAGTAAATAAAAGGTTTTCAACTCAATAGGTTTTTCTTATTTCTTTGCTGGACTAATTAATTTTCAATTTTACTAAATTTTTAGGATAGATATTAGTTTCACCCTTACGTGTAGGCATGTGATATATTGAGGGTAAAGTGATAATCATTTAGTTTTAGAGACAACCCATACATATATTTTACCTTTTGGGGGGCATAAAAACAAGACATTTAGGAAAAAAATTGTATCAGATATGTAGATTTATCCTTGATTTAGGAAGTCCATTTAAAGGGAAATTTTTTTACATCAAAGGTAATTTAAGATATTTCTTCAATCTCTAAATTTTTCTATTTATTATTAATTTTATATCAATATAATTAATAAATTATTTAAATTACAGGTAATATTAGTTGGATAGAAAGTGATGTCAAAAATTATGATGCTAAACTCTGAAGCTTATGAAGCTTATCCTACAAGTATTCACTATTGTCAAAGAGAATCTGGAGCTTTTAGGGGTTTCTTAGTCTTCTCGATCAATGGACTATCCAGAATTCAGATTCGAGAAGACTTGGTTCTAGACCTAGCTAGACGACCTAGTCTAGAGATTTGTTTACTTACACTGAAACTTGCATAATTTGTGTGCTTTTATAAATCAAAGTGAATTAATCTTATTATTTTGAACTACTGTTTTCTCATGCCTTGATTGTTTCTTTGTGTTAGTGCTTAGATGTCATGAGTTTAACTCTATATACCAAATATCTCAGTTTATTCTAATACCAAAAACTTTTAAGTTTAAATATATAAACACTACGTTCATACATAGTATACACAACAAAAATCAGGATCTTGTAATATCTAAGTAAGTAAATATAAGGATATTATCACTATCTATGTTCAGAAGAATCAAAAATTAAGTAAGAGTTCTGACAGTTTTTTTCTATAGTGTTTGGACAAAAGAATTTACTTTATACACCTTATTATTATTTTGTTTACTTCTTCTCCTACAAAACTAATGTCGACACACCGTGATAAAAACGACGACACTATTGGGACAAGCAACATCAACCTTATTCATCATCTTCGACTTCATAAGTGATGGGAGCTCCGACCGATTCCATAGTGTCTCTCGATGATCAACGAGCAGCAGTTTAGATCTTCAGAGATAACCAACCCAACCAATTCTATAATCTCATGTCGAACATCCACCCTCTTGAATCCGTCATCGAAATGTTCAATACTTGGAGGCGTATGGCTAAGACCATCAATTATATCTGGGTGAATCGTAAGTCTCTTTCCACTTCATTGGAATATCTGGATCCAATTATTTTGACTATTTTGTAGTCTTTTCTCGATTAGAGCATTTTAACCCATCAATTATATTTTGACCCAAAAAAATGATAACAATTTAATTAGGAATGTAAATAAAAATGCTAACATACAAGTTAAAAGTAATAATTAAATTATCACGATAAGTAAATATGCTAATATATAAGTTAAAAATAATTCTTAAATTTATAAAAATATAAATATGGTAGTATATAAGTTAGCCAATACCAATCTAATTATCAAGAGAAAAACATATGAAAAATAATCTACATATTTATATCTTGTAATATATAGTTTAACATGTTACCAGTGTCCACTTAATATTATAAAACTAACGTTAACATAATATGTTAATGTATAATTTAGCAATAATAATTAAGTTATCAGGATAAATAAACATGGTAATGTATAAAGTTTTTGATATGAATAACATTATCGAGCAAATTTTATATTTAACACATTATATGTAATTTTGTTATATTTTGTATGATATAATAAATAATTTAACATGATAAATATGAGTTTATCATATAATTTGTAAACTTATCCATATATAATATAATTTATACTGCTAGTAAAATTGTTAATGACAAAAATCATTGTTTTGTTATTTGTCTCTAGCAATGGAGACTGGTTTTCTTTATCGGATGAACAATGTCGTAGATATCAAAATGAACAGTGACGTCCGCACATTAATATCCTTTAATCAGTGGCATTTGTGTAATTAATACAAGAAAGAAGGATATTTTTTGTTTGCATTTTATTTCTCTTTCATACTTACCTATTTTTTAAATAATCATGGCTACAAAGCTAATTATTTGGTCAACTGGGCATATAAATTAATATACACCTAAATAACTCAAAATACAAGGGCTGCATGTTACAGTAGGCCAATTGTCTAGAGGACATGTATATATCTATATAAAGAGTAACAAATTAAAAGAAAAAAAATGTAATTGCTTCCAGTACTCTTCAAATTTCAGGATCAGCACTGGTTTTCATGCAATTTATAACCCTAATTTAGCATGTGCCCATGGTGGATAAAATATCAAAGTTATAAAAGAGAGTGCAGTAAGACGAGGAGGAGGTGAAGGCTAGTGATGGGTGATGGGAGAAGGAGAATTTGTTTATGTCTTTATGATACTTTGATCAGATTTTGTGGATAGAGGTCGAGTTTGTGTACGTATAATTTGTGAATTGCTTTATTTCTTTTGGAAACTTTGATCAGATTTTGTGAACGTATAACAGTTTTGGTGAATTTTCATTAAATTGGAGAAGAGTTTACTAAAAAAAGAGGGTTTAAATAATTCATCGAAGTATCAAACCCACAAACAACCAAATCAAAGCCCTAGACTTGCAGAGTTAGTCTCATTGGTGGAGTCTCCTGAGAATTGGCCCGCTTTTTCCAATCTTCTCGATGAATTTAGTTTGCTTCGGGTAGTTTTGCGTGAATAAATTGGAACGGTATAATTAATTTTATCTTTTTAACAATTTAACATCACATGCAATCTCAAGGCGTATCTAAAAGTTCTATGAGTTTAGTTTGCTTCGAGTAATTTTGCGTGAATAAATTGGAACGGTATAATTAATTTTATCTTTTTAACAATTTAACATCACATGCAATCTCAAGGCGTATCTAAAAGTTCTAAGATTATGACTATCTCTTTTGTTTATCCTTTTTCTAATTGAATAAAAATATAACATAATATGAGGCAACATTTTGTAAATTAAGAAATAAAATATAAAGTTAAGAGATTTGTGTGTTTTTCAATAAATTAAAGTGGTATATATATATATATCTTTTTCAAATATAACACTTAAATCAAATATTTACTTTTATTCACACTTAAAAGTTTAAAAGAAAATTCTAAAGTGATAATTTAGGATCTTCAACTTGTAATCTCTTTTAACATGTTATAATATATAAACTCACTAGATTAGATTACGGGGCTTTTGATTTTATTATATTAGATTATAAATAAGATGATATGTCCAATGTTAAAAAATACTTTAGTTGTGAATATGGTTTTAAAATATATTCAACCAATTAGTTTAAATTTCAATATGGAGATTTTTATTTAAAAAATCATCAAGTATCTACCAATTCATTTGAAACCGTCAACTACATTAATTATTAATGAAAAAAATCTTAAATAAGAGATTTATGTTGTGAACAAAGAGGTTTTAGGGTTTGTTTCTCTTTGTTATCGATCTATTATATAAGATACAATATATATAGAGATACAATTATTAGGCTTTAGGTTAGAGATCAAGGCTTCTAGAATCTACTAATGGACCTATAATAGACATCCACATAATACCCATATTATTTATAACACTTCTCCTTAGATGACCATTATATAAATATGGTCTCAATTGCGCATGTGAGATGCTACCTCATTAAAAACCTTACCAGAAAAACTCAATGGGAAAAACCATGGTTAAAGGAAAAAGAGTGCAGCGCGCTTTTACTCCCCCTCATAAGTAGATCACTTGAATCTTCGAGATGATGCGATCAAATATGATGAAATAACTTCTTGAAAGTAGTTGTCGGAAACACCTTGGTAAATAGATTCGCCAAATCTTCACTTGAACGAATTTGTAGGACACGTTAGTCACCATTCTTCTACAGTTCATTGGTCTCGTAGGTTGATCATCTTTATCATTATCTTTTTTTCTCTCGATCTCATCAATGTATGTTAAAGACTTTGAAGAATGATAGTCTTTCATCATTGGAATCACAACATTTCTCTTTACGTGTGTCTATCATTCGCGTGTTCTTTGTTGTCTCGTTAAAAACCATTCATGGAAAAACCCAATGGGATAAAAATCATGATATGAAAAAAGAATACAACCACACACACATAATCATATTTCTCCCCCTATAAACAACATCTTCAGGATATGTATTCCAGTCATATATACCATATTTTCGGGAATCACTATATTCAAAAATTTAGTGAACAAATTGGTATGATTGTCATATAACCTCTCGGGTCTTTGAACTTCTAGTTCATAATATCTCTTTCAGATGGAAAATTATTTCACAGTCTACTTAGACTTCAGGTCCAAATAATCTTTTGGATACAAGCTTCTAAACTTTTATCTTTTACATAGGAGTTATGCATACTCTCCTCGTAAAACTTACTATTTTAGCTTTCCTTCCTTTTATTATTCTTCTAGACCAAATATAAGTGAGCATTTTCCATATAAAATCCTGTAAAGATCTTTGAAATAATATCTCTTGTTCTAGATGTCCAATTTGTAATTCCGAGAAATTTCATAGAGAATCGGATTATTCCACAATTTGATTTCTACATTTTCGTAAAGAATGATTTCACATATATAGTTATGTTCTCAAGAACTATAATTTGTTGCTTCTGGCAATATAATCCTTCTGGACAACTTCTATCTTTCAAGGCTGTTTATGACATTTTAAGACCTTCTAGGCAGACTGAATTAAGTTTTTCTCATACTGTCAAACAGATAAGGGATTTATATAGTTGCATCCACCACATGAGAGTATATTTATTTTTCTTAAATTCCATGTCTTTGTAAGAAATATTTTTGCCACTAAACATGCTTTATACCTCATGAAAATCCAATTATCTCCCACTAGTTTTACACCTTCAAGTGTACGGATTTCTAGTCCAACTACTTTCTATTCAAGAGATTTTAACTTTTTCCCTATTACTTCTTTTCATGATTGGCCAAACCCTAAAACAACCAAATCAAAGCTCTAGACTTGCAGAGTCAGTCTCATTGGGGGAGTCCCCTGAGAATTGGCCCGCTTTTCCAATATTCTCGATGAGTTTAGTTTGTTTCGAGTAAGTTTTGCATGAATCAATTGGAACGGTGTAATTAATTTTATCTTTTTAACAATTTAACATCACATGCAATCTCAAGGCGTATCTAAAAGTTCTAATATTATGACTATCTATTTTTTATTTTTTTCTAATCGAACAAAAATATAACATAATATGAGGCGAAGTTTTGTAAATTAAGAAATAAAACATAAAGTTAAGAGATTTGAGTGTTTTTCAATAAATTAAAGTGATATATATATATATATATATCTTTCAAATATAACACTTAAATCAATATTTACTTTTTCACACCTAAAAGTTGAAAAGAAAATTCTAAAGTGATAATTTAGGATCTTCAACTTGTAATCTTTTTTAACATGTTAAAATATATAAACTCACTTGATTAAAATACGGGGCTATTGATTTTATTATATTAGACTATAAATAAGATGATATGTCCAATGTTAGAAAATACTTTAGTTGTGAATATGGTTCTACAATATATTCAACCAATTAGTTTAAATTTCAATATGGAGATTTTTATTAAAAAAATATCATCAAGTATCTACCAATTCATTTGAAACCGTCAATTACATTACTTATTAATGAAAAAAAATCTTAACTAAGAGATGTAAATGAAAAAATCCCATAAATACTAGTCGGTTGATTTAAAACCCGTTAACTAAGTTATTGACAGAAACCTTTAACAAAACAAAAATATTTATTGATAAAAAAAAACCATCGAATATTACAAATATAATTTACACAAATAATGTAAAGTATCGACTATATATGTTTAGGCGGAATGATAAATCAAAAGGATTTTTCACTAAAATGTCGTATGTGAGGGCTTTTCATTAATTATTTAGTTGTGGGCTTCTAAATGAACCAATTAATATGTGAATTTTTTTTCATTAAAATCTCTTACTTGAGAAGTTTTTTATTAATAATTTAGTTAAGGGTTTTAAAACGGATTGTTCGATACTTAAAAATTGTTTTCTTAAAATCCCTACCATATGAAATTTCTCGAATAAATGAATAAAACATTCCGAATCTACCAATCTGGAATATGTTCATGCATTGTTATGGCTTTCTACTTTTAATAAACGCGTTAGAATCTATATATACATTTTTGAAATACAAATATGAAATAAATCCTAAACTTCTAACTTATTTAAATTGACTCGAATTATATGTCTTTTAAATAAATTATTATTAAATATAACAAAATGATGTTTAATTGCACGGGACGGAGTTATATGGTGGAATGTGTTTGTGTCGATATTAATACGGGACAGTATACTACTGGTGAAATTCTAGAATTAACTATCAAAATAAAATTATAAAATCTTAAATATTAAACAAAACAAACAATATTAACAAAAAAAATTCAACTTAAAATTCAACTTTTTGTTATAAAAAATCGATCTACAGGTTACCGCGGGGTAATATATAATATAATATAATATATATATATAAGTATATTTAAATCAAACAAAACAACAGGTTATATCTATAGATTATCTTCAAAAAAATATAGTCATGTGGTGTCCCGCGGGTTAACCTCTAGTATAAGTATATGATCAGAAACACATTTGATTCAGAACAAAAAAAAATCAAATATAGTAATTAAAAAAAAAGATCTTGGATGATCATCTCGATAAAAATTTTAAAAATATATAAGTAAGTGAAACTAAATAATAATAAATTATTATTTTAAACATGAATTATACGATAATCAATTCACCAATTCCTTTTTAATAAATAAAAACATAAATTAAAATTTGGAAACATGTGGTAAACTGTTGATTGGAAACCAAAAATAAAAATCAATAAAAATTTAGTACTTTCTATACATCGTACTGAACACGATGAAAGAGTTTGAAAACATATATATGTTGGAAGTATCTTATTTAGTTTGCTCTTGATGTATAAGTTAACCAAAAAAAAAAATAGAAAATATGTAAAAGTTGTTTGAACAGAAAAGAAAAGGTAACAATTTTAGTTAATTGTTTTTTAAAAAACTAGGTTATGAACCCCCCGATATCGCGGGGAAACTCATTTTCAACAAATATATTTTATTACGTTTATGTATTAAATTATTATTATAATATATTCAAATAATTGAATTATTAATAATTATATAAAATTAACTATGTCTTAAAGTTATATCGTAAATATTTTCTAAAGATATTAAAAAAAATGATGAATAAAAATGTACAAAAAACAATTATGATTAAAAAACACTTTTGAAACATTTTTTGTGAATATAAAATTATTTATAAGTGACAAAATAACTAACGAAGAGTTATAATATAGAGAGAGAAAATTCTAGCGGATCAAAACCAAAAAGATATAATAACACAACCAGAAAAATAACCGTCAACACAAAAAGTAACCGTCAATATTTTAACGAAGAGTTGCGATAAAAAGACATAACCGAAAAAAAATAACCGTCGATATTTTAACGGAAAGTTGCGATAAAAAATACAACCGAAGAAAAAATAACCGTCAATATTTTAACGAAAAGTTGCGATAAAAAGACACAACAAAAAAAGTAAATGTCAATATTTTTACGAAAAGTTATGATAAAAAGATACATCAGAAAAAATAATTGTCAACGAAAAATGTAACCGTAAATATTTAACGAAGAGTTGCGATAAA
>NW_003302554.1:9040020-9095042 GCF_000004255.2 Arabidopsis lyrata subsp. lyrata
GATAAAAAAGTACATGGATGTCCAAAACCTCAACTTTGAAATAATTACTCTATAAATCTTAATCTTTTCAACTTTTATTTATTAAGTTTCCAAAGTCAATAAAAAGGATATCTCGCGTTTCCATTTTAGAAACGTGAGTTTCCATCGTGTTTCCAAACATAAATTTTTAGAAAACGTGTTTCCGTGACGTTTTTCGTGTTTCCGAAAAGTTTCCGTTTCCAAAACGTTTCAGAAACGGGAAACGGACCTCGAAGAGAGTTTCCATGCAACATAGATAAAAAGACACAAACAGAAAAAAATAACCGTTAATATTTTAATGAAAAGTTGCGATAAAAAGACACAACCGAGAAAAACAAACGTCAATATTTTAACGGAAAGTTGCGATAAAAAGACACAACCGAGAAAAAGAAACCGTCGATATTTTAAAGGAAAGATACGATAAAAAGACAAAAACAAAAAAAGAAACCGTCAATATTTTAAGTGAAAGTTACGATAAAAAGACACAACCAAAAAAATAACCATCAATGAAAAATTGTAACCGTAAATATTTTAACAAAGAGCTAGGACAAAAAGATACAACCGAGAAAAAATAACCGTTAATATTTTAACGAAAAGTTGCGATAAAAAGACACAAACGAGAAAAGTAATGTTAATATTTTAACAGAAAGTTGCGATAAAAAGACACAGCCAAAAAAATAATCGTCAACGAAAAAAAAAACCGTCAATATTTTAACGAAGAGTTGTGATAAAAAGACACAACCGAGAAAAAATAACTGCCAAACTTTTAATGGAAAGTTGCGATCGAAAGACACAAACAAAAAAAAATAACCGTCAATATTTTAATGGAAAGTTACGATAAAAAGACATAACCGAAAAAATAACTGTCAACGAAAAAAGTAACCATCAATATTTTTACGAAGAGTTGCGATAAAAAGGTACCACCGAGAAAAAATAACTGTCAATATTTTAGCAAAAAATTGCGATAAAAAGAGACAACCGAGAAAAAAAATAACCGTCAATATTTTAACAGACAAAAAAAGACACAATCGAGAAAAAAATATCGTCAATATTTTAACAAAAAGTTATGATAAAAAACAGAAACAAAAAAGTAACCGTCAATATTTTAACGGAAAGTTGCGAGAAAAAAACACATCCAAAAAACTAACCGTCAACGAAAAAAGTAACCGTTAATATTTTAACGAAAAGTTGCCAGAAAAAGAAATAACCGTCAACTAAAAAATTAACCGTCAATATTTTAACGAAGAGTTGCGATAAAAAGACACAACCGAGAAAAAATAACATCAACATTTTAACGGAAAATTTTGATAAAAAGACACAACCGAGAAAAAATAATCGTCAATATTTTAACGGATAGCTGCGATAAAAAGACACAAACGAATAAAGTAACAACCAATATTTTAACTGAAAGTTGCAATAAAAATACACAACCGAAAAATAACCGTCAATATTTTAATGAAGAGTTGCGATAAAAAAACACACCCAAAAAAATAACCGTTAATATTTTAACGGAAAGTTACGATAAAGAGAAACAACCGTTCAGAAGTGCAAAATGCATTTATTGAGGTTGTTATTTTGGTTAATAAAACCAATTTGATATGTAGTCTAATGGTTGATGTAAAAAAACTTCGTAGTATTACTAACTATACAAAAAATACAATGAAATTATATAATGGAAAGACGTAACTTTAAATGAACTAATGCAACTATAAAGATATAACTGTAAACTGAAAAGATACGACTGTAATTGAACAAATATAGCCGTAAATAATTCAACGAAAATTCAAAGAGAAAATTCAATAAAAAGACATAACCGTAAAAAAATAACCGATTTAAACGAAAGGTTGCGATAAAAAGACGCAATCGTTCAAATGTGCAAATGGTATTGATTAGATTGCTATTATATATAGATTTGCATGTTATTTTTATGTTTTCGTCAAGACACATGTTATTATGAACCTGTGTTTTTGGGTGTTATAAGTTATAACTGTGGGGAAGGGTCCCATAATGGTAACAAACATAGCTGCCAAAAAAAAAAAAAAAAATGGTAACAAAACATCAGATTTCTTAAGACCACAAAATGTGAGCACATATTGTGAAACCATGATGTTATTATGAAATACGAGCTGCTTAAAAGCAAAAGACTGATACAAAGACGTGTTTGCAAAATAAGTCTAAGCATGAGTGAACATGCATCTTTTATTGAAATCTATAACAGCAAAATAAAAATAAAACTGTCACTAGATCTTAGTGATATTAACTTTGAGACCATGTTGCATGCGAAAAAGAACAGAAGGAACAGGTTCGGTTTTGTGCCCTTCAACGACCTTGATGTCATAGTTTCGTATGATTTCCACAGCCACTGTCTTCATCTGCAAGAACGTTAACTTTTTTCCCAAGCAAGCTCTTGGACCAGCGTTAAACGCCAAGAACTTATATGAAGGTTCATGTTTTAACCTTCCACTGTATGAAATCCATCTCTCTGGTCTGAAATCTTCCGCGTCATCTCCCCAAACAGATTTCATCCTCCCTAATGCATACATAGATATGACAATCTTCCAATTCTCATCGACTTTATGCCCACTTGGAAGCACGTCTGGCTTTGCCGGTGACTTGTGGTTAAATGGGACTGGTGGGTATAACCTTAGCGTCTCACACACGGCACCGTGTAGATACACGAGCTTGTCTAAATCTGCGGGATCAAACCTCGGCATCTTCTTGTTAACCTCTTGTCGAATCTTGTTCATTGCTTCAGGGTTCTTGGACAGAAGCCAGAAGAACCAAGTGAGAGCTGAACTTGTTGTGTCTCTTGCCACTATCAAGAAACCCAAAATAGTGTCTTTAATGAATTTATCATCACTTGGTTTCAAGTACTAATATTCGGTCGTGTCCATAGTCATGTAGTATGTCAAAACGTCTATGGCCTCTCCTCTTGAGTGATGTTGAGTCCCAAGACTTTTGATCTCCTCTCTTTTAGCCGTTATGATCTTCTCGAGAAGTTGATCGAAAACCGCAAGACCTCTTTTCAATCTTTTCTCGAGTCCTACACCAATCCAATATTGGAGCCTCCACAAGAAAACCGGCTTGACATGTCTATAGAAAACTCTGTCAGAGACACCATCTACTGCGTCACCGAACTCAACCTTAGGCATTTCAATAGATAAACATTTTGGATCATACCCGGTCATCAAAATCAAAGATGTATCAAACAAGAATCTCTGGAACAAATCATGCAAGTCGACAAGGATATTTTTATCAACAGCGTTCTCAAGAATAGGAACAAGCCCTTGCCTTAATTTGTTTACACTTGTACTAATAAAAGTTCTACAAGATAAAACTAAAGCTTATATACACTGTTTTCGTTTGTATGTGTCTTCACTTGATCTCTCTGTTTTCTTCTCTCCCATGTGCGACTTCTTTCTTCTTGTATACACTTAGAGCAACCTCAATGGGGGTTTCTAAACATGATCCTTAATAAATAATAAAATATATATATTATTTAAATATTAGATGGGTACCTTAAATTTGGAGAAACTTAGCCCAATTGTTTTTTAACTAAGAAACAATTGGATTAAGTTTCTCCAAATTTAAGGTACCCATAATTAAAAAATATTATTTATCTATACTTACACTTTAATTTTATTTAAGAAACCAATATTGTTTAGAAACCCCATTGAGGGTGCTCTTATCATTCCTTCTTAGATTTATGTCGCACTTTCCTGAGAATAATGCTAAGCTATTAAATCATTATTACTCTCCATCTTCTAGCTAGTATATATATGGAAACATGTATATTGTAGTCTATTGAACGATACCATCGCATGGGTCATTAAATAGTTGCATGTTCTGTGAACTCGCTCCTTAAGAAATAGTTGATCTACTGCTGCCATAAGAATGTTTCTTGCAAAACTAATGTGTCGAGTGTAACAATAATGCTTATTTAAATCTTTTAAGAATCTCATATGTTGATCTCAAATTGGTGTTGGCTTTAAAATCGCAGATTTCTCTATTACCGTTCACATTGGGTTAGCATTGCCTCATTGGTATTCAGTAGATTGATGTCGACATAAGAAGGTATCTGGCATTGTTATTCAGGGTACAATTTGACATGCTTTGATGGTGATTGTCAAGTTTTGATCAAGTCATTTCATGGAGTGAGAAATAATATGCTAAAAAGATTCTTATACTAATATTTTCTGTTCATGCTAAATATATCCACAATAACTAACACAATATATTTGTACGAAAAAAAAAATTTACATTAATTGAAGAAAACACTACAAAAAAAGCTCACATTGATAGCACTGTTTTATAGCACGATTTTCGAAATTACTATCGAAGATAAAGTTGTAATTTGGTTTTGATATTATAGCAGTGCATAAATGCTAAGATATAGTTTTAGTAAGCGGGAAACTTTTTTCACTTACTCCGCCAATTACTTAGCCAATTTTTCACTTTTTCGAACTCTTTTCTTATTTTCTCCTTTTTTCTTTTGTTCTATCTCTTTTCATTTCAACACTTGCTCGAAAACCCTCAAGCTTAATAATTCTGCCCTAAAATCTCTTATACACACTAACTCCATCATCTAGCCACAAATTAAACCCTCAAGCTTAACACTTCTGCCCTAAATTCATAGCCGCTAGCTGTGTAACTTACCGTCGGCCCTAATTTCAGATCTATTTTCTGGATAGAACTCCGATTGAAGGCATGTGTATCTTACTCAATTGATTTATTTCTTCTATTGTACTTATTTCTTTTGATTCGGTGTCGTGACAGTTCTATAAAGTTTCGATTTTGGTTTAACGGTGGGGAACGGAGATCTGTTAGGAGACAAGGTTTGATAGAATCGGCGAGGTTTCTGAGTTGTGCGAGTAGCAGACGTGTGATGAGGGAGCCATCTATGATTGTGAGGGAGGCTGCGACGGAGCAGCTCGAGGAGAGGCAGAGCGATTGGGCTTATTTTAAGCCTAGACATTCACGGTCTTTGTCGGCGACTTTACAGCCTAGACATTCACGGTCTTTGTTGCAAACATCGTCTTTCTTCTCATTTGATTCATTGCCGCTATTAAATTCAGCCGCCGATTTTGGTGTTGATGGAGGAGAAGTTCCGTTTTGGTGTCGATTGAGGTTTCAGATTGGTCTAATTTGGTGAAGGAATAACCGAGAGAAGGCTTTGTACAATTGAGATGGAATCAAAACGATTGGTTTGGCGCAATTCCAGGAGCGTTGAAGGAGCTGCAAGTGAGTTCATTTTGAATTTTCAATCCTATTCTTGTTTAATATGTAGAAATTTGATTTGGTGATTCTCATAACAAGTGTTTTTATGTCAACGAGAATGTTAATGTAAGTGACTTGGATTTGGTTCAATTTTCACTAAGGAATCACGTTGGAGGGTAAGAGATGGAGATTTAGTTTGGGGATTTAAAGGATTGAAGATGGAGAAGGCGAAGGATTTTGTGTTGATTTTTGAAATTTACATGCAGATGGTAGAACGATGCCACAAAGTTCTTGTTCGAAAGGCGCTGGAAGTGATTACAAGTTTATAGATGGATGGAATTTGTATGTCTTGATTTCACGGTATCTTTCAAATTGTTTCTAATCGTGCCTGTTATTTGGTATTATGGATTGCAGATACTATAACTCACTTCCACCAATAACCAAGGTTTTACATGTTTCAGTTGATTGATAATGTGCATGTTGGTCTAAACGATTCTCTTTTACTTTGCATTCTTTTGTTGGATTGTGGCTTATGTGTTTTGTTTTCCTTGTTGTTCATTTTTTTTCCAGACCTTCATAAAAGGGATTTGACTGAATGGGAGGAAATTCAATGAAGATGTTGCAAATTACGTGTATGTTGATTTTTGCAATCATATTGTTGAAAGTTTTCTTTGTTTTTATATCGTGTAAAGAGTTTATGCATATTGTGATAATTAGATATAAGTTAATAGATCTCAATTTGTTTTTTTTAATTGGTTATATGGCTGGCCTGCAACTGCTCATTGGGCTGTTTCAAAATAGACAAAGGTAAGTTTGTTTTCTTTCTTTTGACTTTGTAATTGAATTCGATGAGTGTCTCTACTTTTCCTATTTTTCTTCAACATCGTGACCCTTGACTGACTAAATATTTTTCCATGGAGCTGAGTGTTGATAATCGATTTGTGTATTTGCAGGAGTTAAAGTGAAGCCAAGAAAGTCGTTTACTCTTAAGGCTACTAAAGCAACAAGAATAAGAAGACGTCACCTGTCCCATCTTAATATACATGGGTAAGTTTGTTACTTCTAAATTATTACTTGTAGTTCTTTTTGACTTGACTGATCTTTGGCTTATGCGACATTGGGGCATGAAATTAAATCTAGGGTAGTCAGACAAAAAATATCGTCTTAGGTCACCACAACAATCACTCTTATGTACTAGTATGTGAATTATCTAAACCAAGTTGACATAACATCTTCTACCTAATTTTCTTATCTGACAATATTTCTCACTTTTTATGTCAAATTATATGCAGCCAATGCAAGAAGATGAGCAAGCTTGGATGGGTTATATCTCAAGAAGTTAGTTTATCCTTATGATGTTAGTTTTATTTTGGTTAAGACTTAGGTATACTTTCGATGTTAATTAGTATAATGATTGGTATGATGTTATGTAAACATTGTTCAAAATTTATGAAATATTAAAGTTTTTCTATCCAATTAAATAAATTCTAAAAACAGGATTCAAATATAAGAATTATATAAATCAAATTGTAAGAAAAAATTGGAAAAATTCATAAATTGTTATGAACAACTAAATAATGGCATTAAATTATTGCTATGAAAAAGTAAATAATAACACTAATAAAGTGCTATTGTATATGAAGATACTATAGCAGACAAAATTAATGCTATCGTAGGTGGGGCATCTACCATAGCTGCCGAGATCATAGCAGTTGTAATTTCGCTATGTATTACCTACGATAGCAGTTTTTCTGCGCTATCAATATACGTTTTTCTTGTAGTGAGAGCTTACAAAGGAATATATCCATTACATTGAATAAGAGTTTACAAAGTCATTAAAAAGAAGCGGGTTGATATGATTCATCCAAGTATCAAACCCTAAAGCAACCAAATCCAAGCCCTAGACTTGCACAAAAAGAAAGTGCAAACTCTTAGATATATTATTGGTTTAGTGACTTCGTTTTTCGTTGCATCCGAGATTCCAATTACCTTGACCCCTTTAATCCTAACATATCATTAAACATGCGATGCAATATATTGAGAATCTGAAATGATGAGTATATATAACTAAGATATCGCATCCATTGTTGCGTAAAACAATGAAAAAAAAAACAAATTCATGTATAACTTTAGTAGTGAAACGAATCAGAAATAAAAGATAACCATGAGAATGGATGACGGTTTCAATTTTACACCATTTTGGAAAACAATTTATCGACATTAGCGACTTTAAAAATTGCCTCGTTGGTATTCAGTAGACTGATGTCTACATATAAGAACGTATCTGGCATTGTTATTCAGGGTACAATTTGACATGCTTTGAAGGTGATTGTCAAGTTTTAATCAAGTCATATCATAGAGTTTTCAAAAGATTTAAGAAATAATATGCTAAAAAGATTTTTATACTAATATTTTCTGTTCAAGCTAAATATATCCACAATGGCTAATACCATATATTTGTACGAAAAACAAAAATATATACATTAAATTGAAGAGGAGTTTTCAAAAGAATATATCCGTTACATTGAATAAGAGTTTACAAAGTCATTAAAAAAAAGCGGGTTGATATGATTCATCGAAGTATCGAACCCTAAAGCAACCAAATCTAAGCCCTAGACTTGCACAAAAAGAAAGTGCAAACTCTCGGATATATTATTGGTTTAGTGACTTCGTTTTTCGTTGCATCCGAGCTTCCAATTACCTTGACCCCTTTAATCCTAACATATCATTAAACATGTGATGCAATATATTGAGAATCTGAAACGATGAGTTTATATAACTAAGATATCGCATCCATGGTTGCGTAAAACAATGAAAAAAACAAATTCATGTATAACTTTAGTAGTTAAACGAAACAGAAATAAAAGATAACCACGTGAATGGATGACGGTTTCTATTTTACACAAGTTTAGAAATTTGTTTATCGGCATTAGCGACTTTTAAAAATTGATATTATTTATGAAGAAACACAGCATTGTTTCAAAAGAAAATACACACAAGTCATTTTTAACAGGCAAGAATGTAAATTATCGACTAAATATATTTAGGTCCAACGCATAAAATTTACTTTATTTGCGATTCTCTTGATCTCAGAAATCTTATCCAGTGTGGAAACAAAGCGAAAGAATAGACTTTTAAGATTCCTTAATTTCTTATGTTTCCGTATCTTGCTAGATTTTCTACGTACTATTCTATGTTTTTCCCAAAAACGTGCCAATATGTGGAAAGAATTGTGTTTTCCTAAAAAAGAATGAGGGCTTGATATCCAACGTATTCATGTGTCACGGATGTTCAGGTTAAGCTTAATTTGGAAACTAATAACTTCATCGGGTTTATTATTGGTGGTTACGACAATATATTATCCGTTAGGATACTTTTTAGGATGGTAAGGATTCTAATTTAGGTTCCAAGACATGGCAAAGCTATTGAAGTTAGGGTCAATTACGGTTGAATATGTACAGCAGGAGATTCGCAATTGTCAGCACTACTATACATACTTTTGTGTTTGATTTTTGGCATCCCACGGGACGCCTTCTCGACTCCATAGATGAGATATGCATTAGAAAATTAGGTGGTCACCTAAACTACGTAGTTGAATTTGCTATAAACATCTTGAAATAGTATGGCACATAAAATTAAAATCCTTTTCTTTTTTGTTATCAGCATTTGAATCCAACAAAATATGGCAATGGCATTCATAATCTTTTTTAGTTAAATTCTAAGGAGGAGGAAAACCTGACATAGCAATAAAATATATACAGGCAGAGGAAAGAAATTGACTTAATCAAAACTATTTTAGATATTTTTTATCTTTTAAATAATTACAAAGCAAATAAAAAAAAAAGTAAATAAAGAACTTGTTTTAAAAATAATGTGCACACTTATGTTTACTTGGAGGTTAGTATTTAAAAAGATAGTTAAAACTATTTATTTTGTAATGATTAAACTTCTTCAAATAGAACTAAACTTTTTGAGGCAAATACATCAATGGAAACGAACTTAAAGAAAAAAACTTTTAAGTATTACAACAATTAAAAAAAAAACATCACATATAAATTTTTTTTTTTTTTTAGACCGGATAAATTTTGTTTTCTGAAATGGAAAAAAAAAAATGCAGATGATCAAACACTTCACTCGAAATACATCCTTTAGACTAGCTAGAGATCATTGGTGATGTTAGGAGCACAAACATCAGTGAGGACAGTGGTGATGGTAGTGAGACCATTGATTTCAGGTTGGTAGTTGTTGATGTCCAAGCAAGGAATGCCCTCGTTCTCTCCAACATTAAGATTTTGATTCAAATCCAAAATCATACTTTGATTTGAATCTATATTCATTTTCATATTAAAATCATGGATTTTCTTTGGAATCTGATCATAAAAATCAAAAAGAGTCTGATATTGGAACTTAACCGGCTTTTGCTGATCTTGATTTTGATATTGAATCATATGACCATCAAATCCGATTGGAGCAGATGCATCCACACCAATAGGAGCTGCCCCAATAGGAGGAGGTAAAGAAGAAGAAGACTCACCGTTCTCCGTAAGGATCTCAACCCTACGAATAAGACCATTGAGATACTTATCAATAAAGAAACTCAAATCTAGAAGATCTCTTCCATGAAGATGATAAACATCTATCTCCCCTTTGAGACAACCGAACATTAAATCTCGAATTTGAGAATTTCGGTTCTCATCACGTAGCTTTTGCAGTTTTTCTGTTTCTTTGGCGATCCTTTGACGTATAAATGTCTCTTGATCCACCATCTTCTTGGTCCGGTCTATCACCGAAAACTCCATAAAATTCGACACCACTTCTTCAACGCCTTCCTTTGATGGCCAAGCCTCCGGGATCGAGTTGTACGGGCTATTGATGACCGCACATGCTTCAACATCACATAGAGTCGCTAGCTCGTGGAGTTTCTTCATTATTCCTTTCTTCCTTTTGGTGAATGTTGTTTTCCTCACTGTATCATTTTCTATGAACGATAACTTAACCTTCCCCCTCATATCTATTATCTTTGTTATGTGTGTTTTGTTTTGTTTTGTTAGAATGAGGAGGATTGTTTATATAGTAAATAAAAGGTTTTCAACTCAATAGGTTTTTCTTATTTCTTTGCTGGACTAATTAATTTTCAATTTTACTAAATTTTTAGGATAGATATTAGTTTCACCCTTACGTGTAGGCATGTGATATATTGAGGGTAAAGTGATAATCATTTAGTTTTAGAGACAACCCATACATATATTTTACCTTTTGGGGGGCCATAAAAACAAGACATTTAGGAAAAAAATTGTATCAGATATGTAATGAGATTTATCCTTGATTTAGGAAGTCCATTTAAAGGGAAATTTTTTTACATCAAAGGTAATTTAAGATATTTCTTCAATCTCTAAATTTTTCTATTTATTATTAATTTTATATCAATATAATTAATAAATTATTTAAATTACAGGTAATATTAGTTGGATAGAAAGTGATGTCAAAAATTATGATGCTAAACTCTGAAGCTTATGAAGCTTATCCTACAAGTATTCACTATTGTCAAAGAGAATCTGGAGCTTTTAGGGGTTTCTTAGTCTTCTCGATCAATGGACTATCCAGAATTCAGATTCGAGAAGACTTGGTTCTAGACCTAGCTAGACGACCTAGTCTAGAGATTTGTTTACTTACACTGAAACTTGCATAATTTGTGTGCTTTTATAAATCAAAGTGAATTAATCTTATTATTTTGAACTACTGTTTTCTCATGCCTTGATTGTTTCTTTGTGTTAGTGCTTAGATGTCATGAGTTTAACTCTATATACCAAATATCTCAGTTTATTCTAATACCAAAAACTTTTAAGTTTAAATATATAAACACTACGTTCATACATAGTATACACAACAAAAATCAGGATCTTGTAATATCTAAGTAAGTAAATATAAGGATATTATCACTATCTATGTTCAGAAGAATCAAAAATTAAGTAAGAGTTCTGACAGTTTTTTTCTATAGTGTTTGGACAAAAGAATTTACTTTATACACCTTCTTATTATTTTGTTTACTTCTTCTCCTACAAAACTAATGTCGACACACCGTGATAAAAACGACGACACTATTGGGACAAGCAACATCAACCTTATTCATCATCTTCGACTTCATAAGTGATGGGAGCTCCGACCGATTCCATAGTGTCTCTCGATGATCAACGAGCAGCAGTTTAGATCTTCAGAGATAACCAACCCAACCAATTCTATAATCTCATGTCGAACATCCACCCTCTTGAATCCGTCATCGAAATGTTCAATACTTGGAGCCGTATGGCTAAGACCATCAATTATATCTAGGTGAATCGTAAGTCTCTTTCCACTTCATTGGAATATCTGGATCCAATTATTTTGACTATTTTGTAGTCTTTTCTCGATTAGAGCATTTTAACCCATCAATTATATTTTGACCCAAAAAAATGATAACAATTTAATTAGGAATGTAAATAAAAATGCTAACATACAAGTTAAAAGTAATAATTAAATTATCACGATAAGTAAATATGCTAATATATAAGTTAAAAATAATTCTTAAATTTATAAAAATATAAATATGGTAGTATATAAGTTAGCCAATACCAATCTAATTATCAAGAGAAAAACATATGAAAAATAATCTACATATTTATATCTTGTAATATATACTTTAACATGTTACCAGTGTCCACTTAATATTATAAAACTAACGTTAACATAATATGTTAATGTATAATTTAACAATAATAATTAAGTTATCAGGATAAATAAACATGGTAATGTATAAAGTTTTTGATATGAATAACATTATCGAGCAAATTTTATATTTAACACATTATATGTAATTTTGTTATATTTTGTATGATATAATAAATAATTTAACATGATAAATATGAGTTTATCATATAATTTGTAAACTTATCCATATATAATATAATTTATACTACTAGTAAAATTGTTAATGACAAAAGTCATTGTTTTGTTATTTGTCTCTAGCAATGGAGACTGGTTTTCTTTATCGGATGAACAATGTCGTAGATATCAAAATGAACAGTGACGACCGCACATTAATATCCTTTAATCAGTGGCATTTGTGTAATTAATACAAGAAAGAAGGATATTTTTGGTTTGCATTTTATTTCTCTTTCATACTTACCTATTTTTTAAATAATCATGGCTACAAAGCTAATTATTTGGTCAACTGGGCATATAAATTAATATACACCTAAATAACTCAAAATACAAGGGCTGCATGTTACAGTAGGCCAATTGTCTAGAGGACATGTATATATCTATATAAAGAGTAACAAATTAAAAGAAAAAAAATGTAATTGCTTCCAGTACTCTTCAAATTTCAGGATCAGCACTGGTTTTCATGCAATTTATAACCCTAATTTAGCATGTGCCCATGGTGGATAAAATATCAAAGTTATAAAAGAGAGTGCAGTAAGATGAGGAGGAGGTGAAGGCTAGTGATGGGTGATGGGAGAAGGAGAATTTGTTTATGTCTTTATGATACTTTGATCAGATTTTGTGGATAGAGGTCGAGTTTGTGTACGTATAATTTGTGAATTGCTTTATTTCTTTTGGAAACTTTGATCAGATTTTGTGAACGTATAACAGTTTTGGTGAATTTTCATTAAATTGGAGAAGAGTTTACTAAAAAAAGAGGGTTTAAATAATTCATCGAAGTATCAAACCCACAAACAACCAAATCAAAGCCCTAGACTTGCAGAGTTAGTCTCATTGGTGGAGTCTCCTGAGAATTGGCCCGCTTTTTCCAATCTTCTCGATGAATTTAGTTTGCTTCGGGTAGTTTTGCGTGAATAAATTGGAACGGTATAATTAATTTTATCTTTTTAACAATTTAACATCACATGCAATCTCAACGCGTATCTAAAAGTTCTATGAGTTTAGTTTGCTTCGAGTAATTTTGCATGAATAAATTGGAACGGTATAATTAATTTTATCTTTTTAACAATTTAACATCACATGCAATCTCAAGGCGTATCTAAAAGTTCTAAGATTATGACTATCTCTTTTGTTTATCCTTTTTCTAATTGAATAAAAATATAACATAATATGAGGCAACATTTTGTAAATTAAGAAATAAAATATAAAGTTAAGAGATTTGTGTGTTTTTCAATAAATTAAAGTGGTATATATATATATATATCTTTTTCAAATATAACACTTAAATCAAATATTTACTTTTATTCACACTTAAAAGTTTAAAAGAAAATTCTAAAGTGATAATTTAGGATCTTCAACTTGTAATCTCTTTTAACATGTTATAATATATAAACTCACTAGATTAGATTACGGGGCTTTTGATTTTATTATATTAGATTATAAATAAGATGATATGTCCAATGTTAAAAAATACTTTAGTTGTGAATATGGTTTTAAAATATATTCAACCAATTAGTTTAAATTTCAATATGGAGATTTTTATTTAAAAAATCATCAAGTATCTACCAATTCATTTGAAACCGTCAACTACATTAATTATTAATGAAAAAAATCTTAAATAAGAGATTTATGTTGTGAACAAAGAGGTTTTAGGGTTTGTTTCTCTCTGTTATCGATCTATTATATAAGATACAATATATATAGAGATACAATTATTAGGCTTTAGGTTAGAGATCAAGGCTTCTAGAATCTACTAATGGACCTATAATAGACATCCACATAATACCCATATTATTTATAACACTTCTCCTTAGATGACCATTATATAAATATGGTCTCAAATGCGCATGTGAGATGCTACCTCATTAAAAACCTTACCAGAAAAACTCAATGGGAAAAACCATGGTTAAAGGAAAAAGAGTGCAGCGTGCTTTTACTCCCCCTCATAAGTAAATCACTTGAATCTTCGAGATGATGCGATCAAATATGATGAAGTAACTTCTTGAAAGTAGTTGTCGGAAACACCTTGGTAAATAGATTCGCCAAATCTTCACTTGAACGAATTTGTAGGACACGTTAGTCACCATTCTTCTACAGTTCATTGGTCTCGTAGGTTGATCATCTTTATCATTATCTTTTTTTCTCTCGATCTCATCAATGTATGTTAAAGACTTTGAAGAATGATAGTCTTTCATCATTGGAATCACAACATTTCTCTTTACGTGTGTCTATCATTCGCGTGTTCTTTGTTGTCTCGTTAAAAACCATTCATGGAAAAACCCAATGGGATAAAAATCATGATAAGAAAAAAGAATACAACCACACACACATAATCATATTTCTCCCCCTATAATCAACATCTTCAGGATATGTATTCCAGTCATATATACCATATTTTCGGGAATCACTATATTCAAAAATTTAGTGAACAAATTGGTATGATTGTCATATAACCTCTCGGGTCTTTGAAATTCTAGTTCATAATATCTCTTTCAGATGGAAAATTATTTCACAGTCTACTTAGACTTCAGGTCCAAATAATCTTTTGGATACAAGCTTCTAAACTTTTATCTTTTACATAGGAGTTATGCATACTCTCCTCGTAAAACTTACTATTTTAGCTTTCCTTCCTTTTATTATTCTTCTAGACCAAATATAAGTGAGCATTTTCCATATAAAATCCTGTAAAGATCTTTGAAATAATATCTCTTGTTCTAGATGTCCAATTTGTAATTCCGAGAAATTTCATAGAGAATCGGATTATTCCACAATTTGATTTCTACATTTTCGTAAAGAATGATTTCACATATATAGTTATGTTCTCAAGAACTATAATTTGTTGCTTCTGGCAATATAATCCTTCTGGACAACTTCTATCTTTCAAGGCTGTTTATGACATTTTAAGACCTTCTAGGCAGACTGAATTAAGTTTTTCTCATGCTGTCAAACAGATAAGGGATTTATATAGTTGCATCCACCACATGAGAGTATATTTATTTTTCTTAAATTCCATGTCTTTGTAAGAAATATTTTTGCCACTAAACATGCTTTATACCTCATGAAAATCCAATTATCTCCCACTAGTTTTACACCTTCAAGTGTACGGATTTCTAGTCCAACTACTTTCTATTCAAGAGATTTTAACTTTTTCCCTATTACTTCTTTCCATGATTGGCCAAACCCTAAAACAACCAAATCAAAGCCCTAGACTTGCAGAGTCAGTCTCATTGGGGGAGTCCCCTGAGAATTGGCTCGCTTTCTCCAATATTCTCGATGAGTTTAGTTTGTTTTGAGTAAGTTTTGCATGAATCAATTGGAACGGTGTAATTAATTTTATCTTTTTAACAATTTAACATCACATACAATCTCAAGGCGTATCTAAAAGTTCTAATATTATGACTATCTATTTTTTATTTTTTTCTAATCGAACAAAAATATAACATAATATGAGGCGAAGTTTTGTAAATTAAGAAATAAAACATAAAGTTAAGAGATTTGAGTGTTTTTCAATAAATTAAAGTGATATATATATATATATATATATATATATATCTTTCAAATATAACACTTAAATCAATATTTACTTTTTCACACCTAAAAGTTGAAAAGAAAATTCTAAAGTGATAATTTAGGATCTTCAACTTGTAATCTTTTTTAACATGTTAAAATATATAAACTCACTAGATTAAAATACGGGGCTATTGATTTTATTATATTAGACTATAAATAAGATGATATGTCCAATGTTAGAAAATACTTTAGTTCTGAATATGGTTCTACAATATATTCAACCAATTAGTTTAAATTTCAATATGGAGATTTTTATTAAAAAAATATCATCAAGTATCTACCAATTCAAACCGTCAATTACATTACTTATTAATGAAAAAAAATCTTAACTAAGAGATGTAAATGAAAAAATCCCATAAATACTAGTCGGTTGATTTAAAACCCGTTAACTAAGTTATTGACAGAAACCTTTAACAAAACAAAAATATTTATTGACAAAAAAAAACCATCGAATATTACAAATATAATTTAAACAAATAATGTAAAGTATCGACTATATACGTTTAGGCGGAATGATAAATCAAAAGGATTTTTCACTAAAATGTCGTATGTGAGGGCTTTTCATTAATTATTTAGTTGTGGGCTTCTAAATGAACCAATTAATATGTGAATTTTTTTTCATTAAAATCTCTTACTTGAGAAGTTTTTTGTTAATAATTTAGTTAAGGGTTTTAAAACGGATTGTTCGATACTTAAAAATTGTTTTCTTAAAATCCCTACCATATGAAATTTCTCGAATAAATGAATAAAACATTCCGAATCTACCAATCTGGAATATTTTCATGCATTGTTATGGCTTTCTACTTTTAATAAACGCGTTAGAATCTATATATACATTTTTGAAATACAAATATGAAATAAATCTTAAACTTCTAACTTATTTAAATTGACTCGAATTATATGTCTTTTAAATAAATTATTATTAAATATAAAAAAATGATGTTTAATTGCACGGGACGGAGTTATATGGTGGAATGTGTTTGTGTCGATATTAATACGGGACAGTATACTACTGGTGAAATTCTAGAATTAACTATCAAAATAAAATTATAAAATCTTAAATATTAAACAAAACAAACAATATTAACAAAACAAATTCAACTTAAAATTCAATTTTTTGTTATAAAAAATCGATCTACAGGTTACCGCGGGGTAATATATAATATAATATAATATATATATATAAGTATATTTAAATCAAACAAAACAACAGGTTATATCTATAGATTATCTTCAAAAAAATATAGCCATGTGGTGTCTCGCGGGTTAACCTCTAGTATAAGTATATGATCAGAAACACATTTGATTCAGAACAAAAAAAAATCAAATATAGTAATTAACAAAAAAGATCTTGGATGATCATCTCGATAAAAATTTTAAAAATATATAAGTAAGTGAAACTAAATAATAATAAATTATTATTTTAAACATGAATTATACGATAATCAATTCACCAATTCCTTTTTAATAAATAAAAACATAAATTAAAATTTGGAAACATGTGGTAAACTGTTGATTGGAAACCAAAAATAAAAATCAATAAAAATTTAGTACTTTCTATACATCGTACTGAACACGATGAAAGAGTTTGAAAACATATATATGTTGGAAGTATCTTATTTAGTTTGCTCTTGATGTATAAGTTAACCAAAAAAAAAAATAGAAAATATGTAAAAGTTGTTTGAACAGAAAAAAAAGGTAACAATTTTAGTTAATTGTTTTTTAAAAAACTAGGTTATGAACCCCCCGATATCGCGGGGAAACTCATTTTCAACAAATATATTTTATTACGTTTATGTATTAAATTATTATTATAATATATTCAAATAATTGAATTATTAATAATTATATAAAATTAACTATGTCTTAAAGTTATATCGTAAATATTTTCTAAAGATATTAAAAAAAAATGATGAATAAAAATGTACAAAAAACAATTATGATTAAAAAACACTTTTGAAACATTTTTTGTGAATATAAAATTATTTATAAGTGACAAAATAACTAACGAAGAGTTATAATATAGAGAGAGAAAATTCTAGCGGATCAAAACCAAAAAGATATAATAACACAACCAGAAAAATAACCGTCAACACAAAAAGTAACCGTCAATATTTTAACGAAGAGTTGCGATAAAAAGACATAACCGAGAAAAAATAACCGTCGATATTTTAACGGAAAGTTGCGATAAAAAATACAACCGAGAAAAAATAACCGTCAATATTTTAACGAAAAGTTGCGATAAAAAGACACAACAAAAAAAGTAAATGTCAATATTTTTACGAAAAGTTATGATAAAAAGATACATCAGAAAAAATAATTGTCAACGAAAAATGTAACCGTAAATATTTTAACGAAGAGTTGCGATAAAAAGACACAATCGAGAAAAAATAACAGTCAATATTTAAACGAAAAATTGCGATAAAAAGCTATGTTGCATGGAAACGGAAACGGAAACGTGGAAGCGAAACGTTTCAGAAACGGGAAACAATTTTTTTCTAAAATTAGAGATTGGAAACGTTTTGGAAACGTATACACATATATAATATATGTATATATATAACATTAACATAAAACTATAAAAATAGTTTAATTAAACAATACAAGTCCAAAACATCAAATATTAAATAGGTTAACTAAAATTCTAAAAGAAAAAAAGATTAAAAGGTTCAAGTTCAAATATTTAATTTAGACCAACATTTTCATTCTCATTTTCATTAGTTTCATCGTAGATCATATAAAGATGCCTCCAAATCTAGTTTGTCGATAAAAAAATCTAAAAACTCAGAGTTTTCCAAAATTAGTGATATGTATTACTCTATAAATCTTAATTTTTTCAACTTTTATTTATTAAGTTTCCAAAGTCAATAAAAAGGATTTGTCGCGTTTCCATTTTAGAAACGTGAGTTTCCATCGTGTTTCCAAACATAAATTTTTAGAAAACGTGTTTCCGTGACGTTTTTCGTGTTTCCGAAGAGTTTCCGTTTCCGAAACGTTTCGGAAACGGGAAACGGACCTCGAAGAGAGTTTCCATGCAACATAGATAAAAACACACAAACGGAAAAAAATAACCGTTAATATTTTAACGAAAAGTTGCGATAAAAAGACACAACCAAGAAAAACGAACGTCAATATTTTAACGGAAAGTTGCGATAGAAAGACACAACCGAGAAAAAGAAACCGTCGATATTTTAAAGGAAAGATACGATAAAAAGACAAAAACAAAAAAAGAAACCGTCAATATTTTAAGTGAAAGTTATGATAAAAAGACACAACCGAAAAAATAACCATCAATGAAAAATTGTAACCGTAAATATTTTAACAAAGAGCTAGGACAAAAAGATACAACCGAGAAAAAATAACCGTTAATATTTTAACGAAAAGTTGCGATAAAAAGACACAAACGAGAAAAGTAATGTTAATATTTTAACAGAAAGTTGCGATAAAAAGACACAACCAAAAAAATAATCGTCAACGAAATAAAAAAAACGTCAATATTTTAACGAAGAGTTGTGATAAAAAGACACAACCGAGAAAAAATAACTGCCAAACTTTTAACGGAAAGTTGCGATCGAAAGACACAAACAAAAAAAAATAACCGTAAATATTTTAATGGAAAGTTACGATAAAAAGACATAACCGAAAAAATAACTGTCAACGAAAAAAGTAACCATCAATATTTTTACGAAGAGTTGCGATAAAAAGATACCACCGAGAAAAAATAACTGTCAATATTTTAGCAAAAAATTGCGATAAAAAGAGACAACCGAGAAAAAAAATAACCGTCAATATTTTAATGGAAAGTTACGATAAAAAGACATAACCGAAAAAATAACTGTCAACGAAAAAAGTAACCGTCAATATTTTTACGAAGAGTTGCGATAAAAAGATACCACCGAAAAAAAATAACTGTCAATATTTTAGCAAAAAATTGCGATAAAAAGAGACAACCGAGAAAAAAAATAACCGTCAATATTTTAACAGACAAAAAAAGACACAATCGAGAAAAAAATATCGTCAATATTTTAACAAAAAGTTATGATAAAAAACAGAAACAAAAAAAGTAACCGTCAATATTTTAACGGAAAGTTGCGAGAAAAAAATACATCCAAAAAACTAACCGTCAACGAAAAAAGTAACCGTTAATATTTTAACGAAAAGTTGCCAGAAAGAAAAATAACCGTCAACTAAAAAATTAACCGTCAATATTTTAACGAAGAGTTGCGATAAAAAGACACAACCGAGAAAAAATAACAGTCAACATTTTAACGGAAAATTGCGATAAAAAGACACAACCGAGAAAAAATAATCGTCAATATTTTAACGGATAGCTACGATAAAAAGACACAAACGAATAAAGTAACAACCAATATTTTAACTGAAAGTTGCAATAAAAATACACAACCGAAAAATAACCGTCAATATTTTAATGAAGAGTTGCGATAAAAAAAACACACCCAAAAAAATAACCGTTAATATTTTAACGGAAAGTTACGATAAAGAGAAACAACCGTTCAGAAGTGCAAAATGCATTTATTGAGGTTGTTATTTTGGTTAATAAAACCAATTTGATATGTAGTCTAATGGTTGATGTAAAAAAACTTCGTAGTATTACTAACTATACAAAAAATGCAATGAAATTATATAATGGAAAGACGTAACTTTAAATGAACTAATGCAACTATAAAGATATAACTGTAAACTGAAAAGATACGACTGTAATTGAACAAATATAACCGTAAATAATTCAACGAAAATTCAAAGAGAAAATTCAATAAAAAGACATAACCGTAAAAAAATAACCGATTTAAACGAAGGTTGCGATAAAAAGACGCAATCGTTCAAATGTGCAAATGGTATTTATTAGATTGCTATTATATATAGATTTGCATGTTATTTTTATGTTTTCGTCAAGACACATGTTATTATGAACCTGTGTTTTTGGGTGTTATAAGTTATAACTGTGGGGAAGGGTCCCATAATGGTAACAAACCATAGCTGCCAAAAAAAAAAAAAAAAAATGGTAACAAAACATCAGATTTCTTAAGACCACAAAATGTGAGCACATATTGTGAAACCATGATGTTATTATGAAATACGAGCTGCTTAAAAGCAAAAGACTGATACAAAGACGTGTTTGCAAAATAAGTCTAAGCATGAGTGAACATGCATCTTTTATTGAAATCTATAACAGCAAAATAAAAATAAAACTGTTACTAGATCTTAGTGATATTAACTTTGAGACCATGTTGCATGCGAAAAAGAACAGAAGGAACAGGTTCGGTTTTGTGCCCTTCAACGACCTTGATGTCATAGTTTCGTATGATTTCCGCAGCCACTGTCTTCATCTGCAAGAACGTTAACTTTTTTCCCAAGCAAGCTCTTGGACCAGCGTTAAACGCCAAGAACTTATATGAAGGTTCTTGTTTTAACCTTCCACTGTATGAAATCCATCTCTCTGGTCTGAAATCTTCCGCGTCATCTCCCCAAACAGATTTCATCCTCCCTAATGCATACATAGATATGACAATCTTCCAATTCTCATCGACTTTATGCCCACTTGGAAGCACGTCTGGCTTTGCCGGTGACTTGTGGTTAAATGGGACTGGTGGGTATAACCTTAGCGTCTCACACACGGCACCGTGTAGATACACGAGCTTGTCTAAATCTGCGGGATCAAACCTCGGCATCTTCTTGTTAACCTCTTGTCGAATCTTGTTCATTGCTTCAGGGTTCTTGGACAGAAGCCAGAAGAACCAAGTGAGAGCTGAACTTATTGTGTCTCTTGCCACTATCAAGAAACCCAAAATAGTGTCTTTAATGAATTTATCATCACTTGGTTTCAAGTACTAATATTCGGTCGTGTCCATAGTCATGTAGTATGTCAAAACGTCTATGGCCTCTCCTCTTGAGTGATGTTGAGTCCCAAGACTTTTGATCTCCTCTCTTTTAGCCGTTATGATCTTCTCGAGAAGTTGATCGAAAACCGCAAGACCTCTTTTCAATCTTTTCTCGAGTCCTACACCAATCCAATATTGGAGCCTCCACAAGAAAACCGGCTTGACATGTCTATAGAAAACTCTGTCAGAGACACCATCTACTGCGTCACCGAACTCAACCTTAGGTGTGGAAGTCGAAACTAACACAATCAAGATTTGTCTAGGGTTTTATTTTAGGGATACGATAATCGTGAATTCTCAAAGAACAACAGAAACGATTGTAACCAAAGATGGTGTTCTTGATATTATTAAGAAAAAGATGACTTTGATCGTACAAGAGTTTGATCGTAAAAGGAAAAAGATGTTTGTGCTGTGAGAGCTTTGCGTAGTGTAAATTCTAGAGCGATCTTGCTTCTCCCTCTGTGAGAGCCTTGAGTCTCTTTATATAGGGGTGATAAACCGCCTCTCCAGCGATATTCTCGGAAGATTTCCATTTATCTTGAAGTCGGTGTAGAATATCGCGGATCAGGATAATTTCCTTATTCTTCGGAGTTTTTTGGAAGATTTCCTGATTTAAGTTGATCCTTCGTGATTCTCCTTTATCATTTCCGGGTTTATCGGAAATGACCCTTCGGAAATGATGCCTTGTTTGGAAATGATACTTTGAAGATGAATATTTATCAAGTCTTTGCCTCGAGTGATGATGAAGACTTCGCCTCGGGTGACTTTGCAGACTTCGCCTCGGGAACAATACACATTTCACCTCGGGTAGCACTGAGACTTTGCCTCGGGAACAATACACATTTCACCTCGGGTAGCACTGAGACTTTGCCTCGGGAACAATACACATTTCACCTCGGGTAGCACTGAGACTTTGCCTCGGGAACAATACACATTTCACCTCGGGTAGCACTGAGACTTTGCCTCGGGGTAACTGCAGTATAAGGCTCGGCAGTGTACCCCGAGCTGACTGTGTACCCCGAGCTGACTGGCAGACTGACTGGCAAGGTACCCGAGCTGACTGGCAGACTGACTGGCAGGGTACCCGAGCTGACTGGCAGACTGACTGGCAGGGTACCCGAGCTGACTGGCAGACTGACTGGCAGGGTACCCGAGCTGACTGGCAGACTGACTGGCAGGGTACCCGAGCTGACTGGCAGGGTACCCGAGCTGACTGGCAGGGTACCCGAGCTGACTGGCAGACTGACTGGCAGGGTACCCGAGCTGACTGGCAGACTGACTGGCAGGGTACCCGAGCTGACTGGCAGACTGACTGGCAGGGTACCCGAGCTGACTGGCAGGGTACCCGAGCTGACTGGCAGGGTACCCGAGCTGACTGGCAGACTGACTGGCAGGGTACCCGAGCTGACTGGCAGACTGACTGGCAGGGTACCCGAGCTGACTGGCAGACTGACTGGCAGGGTACCCGAGCTGACTGGCAGGGTACCCGAGCTGACTGGCAGACTGACTGGCAGGGTACCCGAGCTGACTGGCAGACTGACTGGCAGGGTACCCGAGCTGACTGGCAGACTGACTGGCAGGGTACCCGAGCTGACTAGCAGGATAACCCGAGGTGTTGAAGTTTGGCTCGGTCTCAAAGGATGGGTGAAATCCGACCCCAACAGTTAGCCCCCCAGCTCGTTGACTTGGGAGCAAGTGTGACGAGCTTCATGAATGAGTCGACCGAGCTGTTAACTTCTGCTTCGAGTCGCCAGTGAACCTGAGGCGGCACTCTTAGAACCGTCCTTTTTCTTCCTTTTTGGTTGTAGTGTAAGATTGTGCATGGATGACTTTGTCGTTGTATTTTTGCAAAGTAAATACAAACGCTATTTTCAAAGATCCTTGTCTTCGAAGAGAATACAATGATTTTGAATAGTTTCCGTATCAAAACATCTTTTTGTCCTAAGTAAAAAAGAATTTATGTAGCCGGAGCGAAAGATAGATACCAGTGTTAAGATAAACTGGGTTTTAGTAGCCGGAGCGAAAGATAGGTACCAGTGTTAAGATAAACTGGGTTTTAGCAGCCGGAGAGAAAGATGGGTACCAGTGTTAAGATAAACTGGGTTTTAGCAGAAAGATTTGAACGTTCACGGTCGCGACCCGATTCGATTCAATCGATAACCAGTGCTTAGAAGCGAACTGGGGCACCAGTGTTAAGATTTTACTGGGATTTTTGAAGACAATTTCATCTTTGGTCGGATATCTTCGACCAGATTGTCTCGAATGCTTATATAGCGCGCTGTAACCGTGGAGGTGTAGATGAATTTAGTTCGCGGGCGTGGCCATCGCCCAAACGAACAATACGGAGTTTAGACCGTGTTGATTTCCCGAGGCGAGTTTCGGGGTAAAGACCGAGGTAGGTTTAGTAAAACCCGAAGTGTATACTTAGAAATATAGTTTGATAAAATTTGAATAGGAGTATAGGAAACATATAATTGATAAAGTTTGAATGGGAGTATGGATATACGGACCCCACTCTCCCCCCCCCTTTTTGATAAGGGGAGGTAGCTGAACTCGTCCGAGGACGAGCTGCCTACGTACCCTTTTCGGGGATCAAGCCACCCCGTAGTTCAAGCTTATGCGTACCTTAGGTTTTTAGCGGTAGTATTTCCTGAGGTGTTTCCACAACTGGGATAGTCTCGGCCTCCTCGGAACCAATTGTGACGGCAATGGGGTTAGGATTCGTCATCTCCACCTCAGGCTCATCGGTCGCTTTGGCTCGTCTCTGATAGGCTTTGATCGCGGCTACGGTGTCGGGGCAAAACGCTGATCCTCCCATTATCATGTAGATTCTTTGTCGTGTTCCGTCACGCTCCTCGTCGGGTGTTCCCCGGACTCTCTTCGGAGCCTCTGGCTCCCTTGGCTCGGGACCCCTTGCTGTGTCCACCTGTTCGGGCTGAACTTGTTCTGGTTGTAGGTCTTTGAGGGTTATGTTCGTCCCAAGCTCTCCGGCTAGAAATTTGGCCGCTAATATTGCTCCGAGGCTCCTGCATCTGGAAGTGTGATGCCCGATGGTCTTGTGATGCTCGCAGTATTCTTTTTCGTCACCTGGGGGTTGACATCTTTTCCAAGTGAATGAATCTCTTCCTTGCCCACGGCCTACGTCGACTTGATAGTTGTGGGCTCCTGAGAAATCGTGCCCCTCGTGGTGCGTGTACGTTTCACTCTGATCCGGCTTCTTCTGGCTCTGCAGTCCTGTTTGGGCTTTCTCGGTTTGGGATGCTTGCTTTGTCGGCTCGTGTCTCTTCGCTAGTAGCTCCATTTCTTCTTCGTAGGCGACGAAATCTGAGGCTCGGTGCAGCGCGTCGCGAATTGTAGTAGGTTTGGATAGGTTCAGCTCTTTTCTGAATTCTGACTTGTACCAGAGAGCTTTCTTCAAAGCCGAAAGAGCGGCTACATCTGTAATTCCTTCGACCTTGGCTAGCGTCGATTTGAAGGTTGTGAGGAAATCTCTCAACGGTTCGGTGGGCTGTTGAGATAGGGACCACAGATCCGCGTCGGAGGTTCCGGGGTCGATGAGGACGGAGTATTGTTTGAGGAATAGTGTCGACAGCTCGTCGAAACTGTCAATCGAGTTTTGTTCCAATTTAGAAAACCACTCTAATGCGGGTCCTTTGAGGTGTTCCACGAACAGCAAGCATAGACCTGCATCCTTCTCCCCGGGCTTGAACCTGGCTCGGGCTACGGATATCACGAAAGATTTAATGTGACACTTCGGGTCGGTTGATCCGTTGTAGGAGTCGATTTTGAACTTCCCCAGATTGGACATCGTCGTTTCGGAAATTCTTTTGGTGAAGGGCGTATTCCGAGATTCTTCTAAAATTCGGTCGATGTTTGGTGCAGAGGATGAAACGCTATGTATCTGGGTTTTGACGAGCTTCATATCAGCTTCCGCCTTGGCTAGGGAGGCTCGGATCTTGCTGAGCTCGTCCTCCCTTTCGGATTCTTCGGCCCATCTTACGTTCTCCTCAGTTTCTTCATCGTCAGTGAGATCTGTTCGCTCGGTGGAGTTAGCTCCGGCTCGGGTACGCTCATCTTGCAGATCATCTGGCTCGTCCGTCAAGTCCACTGTGTCTGGCTCGGTGGGATCATCTTGGTTCTCGCATCTGGCAGGGTCGGCTCGGGTTGCGACTTCGGTGTTGCCGGTTGGTGTCGCGAACGTGAGTCTCGTTGGATTGATGCCAGGCAAGTCCCTCCGAGCTCGTGGCGGCCGAGTCTGGAAACGCGTGGTTTTTTGTTGCCCACGTGTTGCGATTTCGTCGACTCGCTGCGCCAAGGTTTTGTTAGCTTTCTCTTGATCGTCAGCTTTCTTCTGGAATTTAACCATCATATCCTTCAGTTCGGCTAGGGCTGCTAAGATTGTCGGATCGGGTTGAGGATTCTGAGGGTTCAGAGCATTAGGGTTCCCTCCTCCGGCTGGCGGTATCTGACGATCGTCTTCGTTTACCATCCTCTCTGGTATTCGAGTCTCGCGTTCTTAGGGTAAGAGAATTCTAAAGTAATCCCCACAGACGGCGCCAAACTGTGGAAGTCGAAACTAACACAATCAAGATTTGTCTAGGGTTTTATTTTAGGGATACGATAATCGTGAATTCTCAAAGAACAACAGAAACGATTGTAACCAAAGATGGTGTTCTTGATATTATTAAGAAAAAGATGACTTTGATCGTACAAGAGTTTGATCGTAAAAGGAAAAAGATGTTTGTGCTGTGAGAGCTTTGCGTAGTGTAAATTCTAGAGCGATCTTGCTTCTCCCTCTGTGAGAGCCTTGAGTCTCTTTATATAGGGGTGATAAACCGCCTCTCCAGCGATATTCTCGGAAGATTTCCATTTATCTTGAAGTCGGTGTAGGATATCGCGGATCAGGATAATTTCCTTATTCTTCGGAGTTTTTTGGAAGATTTCCTGATTTAAGTTGATCCTTCGTGATTCTCCTTTATCATTTCCGGGTTTATCGGAAATGACCCTTCGGAAATGATGCCTTGTTTGGAAATGATACTTTGAAGATGAATATTTATCAAGTCTTTGCCTCGGGTGATGATGAAGACTTCGCCTCGGGTGACTTTGCAGACTTCGCCTCGGGAACAATACACATTTCACCTCGGGTAGCACTGAGACTTTGCCTCGGGAACAATACACATTTCACCTCGGGTAGCACTGAGACTTTGCCTCGGGAACAATACACATTTCACCTCGGGTAGCACTGAGACTTTGCCTCGGGAACAATACACATTTCACCTCGGGTAGCACTGAGACTTTGCCTCGGGGTAACTGCAGTATAAGGCTCGGCAGTGTACCCCGAGCTGACTGTGTACCCCGAGCTGACTGGCAGACTGACTGGCAAGGTACCCGAGCTGACTGGCAGACTGACTGGCAGGGTACCCGAGCTGACTGGCAGACTGACTGGCAGGGTACCCGAGCTGACTGGCAGACTGACTGGCAGGGTACCCGAGCTGACTGGCAGACTGACTGGCAGGGTACCCGAGCTGACTGGCAGGGTACCCGAGCTGACTGGCAGACTGACTGGCAGGGTACCCGAGCTGACTGGCAGACTGACTGGCAGGGTACCCGAGCTGACTGGCAGACTGACTGGCAGGGTACCCGAGCTGACTGGCAGACTGACTGGCAGGGTACCCGAGCTGACTGGCAGACTGACTGGCAGGGTACCCGAGCTGACTGGCAGACTGACTGGCAGGGTACCCGAGCTGACTGGCAGACTGTCTGGCAGGGTACCCGAGCTGACTGGCAGACTGACTGGCAGGGTACCCGAGCTGACTGGCAGACTGACTGGCAGGGTACCCGAGCTGACTGGCAGACTGACTGGCAGGGTACCCGAGCTGACTGGCAGACTGACTGGCAGGGTACCCGAGCTGACTGGCAGACTGACTGGCAGGGTACCCGAGCTGACTAGCAGGATAACCCGAGGTGTTGAAGTTTGGCTCGGTCTCAAAGGATGGGTGAAATCCGACCCCAACATTAGGCATTTCAATAGATAAACATTTTGGATCATACCCGGTCATCAAAATCAAAGATGTATCAAACAAGAATCTCTGGAACAAATCATGCAAGTCGACAAGGATATTTTTATCAACAGCGTTCTCAAGAATAGGAACAAGCCCTTGCCTTAATTTGTTTACACTTGTACTAATAAAAGTTCTACAAGATAAAACTAAAGCTTATATACACTATTTTCGTTTGTATGTGTCTTCACTTGATCTCTCTGTTTTCTTCTCTCCCACGTGCGACTTCTTTCTTCTTGTATACACTTAGAGCAACCTCAATGGGGGTTTCTAAACATGATTCTTAATAAATAATAAAATATATATATTATTTAAATATTAGATAGGTATCTTAAATTTGGAGAAACTTAGCCCAATTGTTTTTTAACTAAGAAACAATTGGACTAAGTTTCTCCAAATTTAAGGTACCCATAATTAAAAATATTATTTATCTATACTTACACTTTAATTTTATTTAAGAAACCAATGTTTAGAAACCCCATTGAGGGTGCTCTTATCATTCCTTCTTAGATTTATGTCGCACTTTCCTGAGAATAATGCTAAGCTATTAAATCATTATTACTCTCCATCTTCTAGCTAGTATATATATGGAAAACATGTATATTGTAGTCTATTGAACGATACCATCGCATGGGTCATTAAATAGTTGCATGTTCTGTGAACTCGCTCCTTAAGAAATAGTTGATCTACTGCTGCCATAAGAATGTTTCTTGCAAAACTAATGTGTCGAGTGTAACAATAATGCTTATTTAAATCTTTTAAGAATCTCATATGTTCATCTCAAATTGGTGTTGGCTTTAAAATCGCAGATTTCTCTATTACCGTTCACATTGGGTTAGCATTGCCTCATTGGTATTCAGTAGATTGATGTCGACATAAGAAGGTATCTGGCATTGTTATTCAGGGTACAATTTGACATGCTTTGATGGTGATTGTCAAGTTTTGATCAAGTCATTTCATGGAGTGAGAAATAATATGCTAAAAAGATTCTTATACTAATATTTTCTGTTCATGCTAAATATATCCACAATAACTAACACAATATATTTGTACGAAAAAAAAAATTTACATTAATTGAAGAAGACACTACAAAAAAAGCTCACATTGATAGCACTGTTTTATAGCACGATTTTCGAAATTACTATCGAAGATAAAGTTGTAATTTGGTTTTGATATTATAGCAGTGCATAAATGCTAAGATATAGTTTTAGTAAGCGGGAAACTTTTTTCACTTACTCCGCCAATTACTTAGCCAATTTTTCACTTTTTCGAACTCTTTTCTTATTTTCTCCTTTTTCTTTTGTTCTATCTCTTTTCATTTCAACACTTGCTCGAAAACCCTCAAGCTTAATAATTCTGCCCTAAAATCTCTTATACACACTAACTCCATCATCTAGCCACAAATTAAACCCTCAAGCTTAACACTTCTGCCCTAAATTCATAGCCGCTAGCTGTGTAACTTACCGTCGGCCCTAATTTCAGATCTATTTTCTGGATAGAACTCCGATTGAAGGCATGTGTATCTTACTCAATTGATTTATTTCTTCTATTGTACTTATTTCTTTTGATTCGGTGTCGTGACAGTTCTATAAAGTTTCGATTTTGGTTTAACGGTGGGGAACGGAGATCTGTTAGGAGACAAGGTTTGATAGAATCGGCGAGGTTTCTGAGTTGTGTGAGTAGCGGACATGTGATGAGGGAGCCATCTATGATTGTGAGGGAGGTTGCGGCGGAGCAGCTCGAGGAGAGGCAGAGCGATTGGGCTTATTTTAAGCCTAGACATTCACGGTCTTTGTCGGCGACTTTACAGCCTAGACATTCACGGTCTTTGTTGCAAACATCGTCTTTCTTCTCATTTGATTCATTGCCGCTATTAAATTCAGCCGCCGATTTTGGTGTTGATGGAGGAGAAGTTCCGTTTTGGTGTCGATTGAGGTTTCAGATTGGTCTAATTTGGTGAAGGAATAACCGAGAGAAGGCTTTGTACAATTGAGATGGAATCAAAACGATTGGTTTGGCGCAATTCCAGGAGCGTTGAAGGAGCTGCAAGTGAGTTCATTTTGAATTTTCAATCCTATTCTTGTTTAATATGTAGAAATTTGATTTGGTGATTCTCATAACAAGTGTTTTTATGTCAACGAGAATGTTAATGTAAGTGACTTGGATTTGGTTCAATTTTCACTAAGGAATCACGTTGGAGGGTAAGAGATGGAGATTTAATTTGGGGATTTAAAGGATTGAAGATGGAGAAGGCGAAGGATTTTGTGTTGATTTTTGAAATTTACATGCAGATGGTAGAACGATGCCACAAAGTTCTTGTTCGTAAGGCGCTGGAAGTGATTACAAGTTTATTGATGGATGGAATTTGTATGTCTTGATTTCACGATATCTTTCAAATTGTTTCTAATCGTGCCTGTTATTTAGTATTATGGATTGCAGATACTATAACTCACTTCCACCAATAACCAAGGTTTTACATGTTTCAGTTGATTGATAATGTGCATGTTGGTCTAAACGATTCTCTTTTACTTTGCATTCTTCTGTTGGATTGTGGCTTATGTGTTTTGTTTTCCTTGTTGTTCATTTTTTTTCCAGATCTTCATAAAAGGGATTTGACTGAATGGGAGGAAATTCAATGAAGATGTTGCAAATTACGTGTATGTTTGATTTTTGCAATCATATTGTTGAAAGTTTTCTTTGTTTTTATATCGTGTAAAGAGTTTATGCATATTGTGATAATTAGATATAAGTTAATAGATCTCAGTTTGTTTTTTTTAATTGGTTATATGGCTGGCCTGCACCTGCTCATTGGGCTGTTTCAAAATAGACAAAGGTAAGTTTGTTTTCTTTCTTTTGACTTTGTAATTGAATTCGATGAGTGTCTCTACTTTTCCTATTTTTCTTCAACATCGTGACCCTTGACTGACTAAATATTTTTCCATGGAGCTGAGTGTTGATAATCGATTTGTGTATTTGCAGGAGTTAAAGTGAAGCCAAGAAAGTCGTTTACTCTTAAGGCTACTAAAGCAACAGGAATAAGAAGACGTCACCTGTCCCATCTTAATATACATGGGTAAGTTTGTTACTTCTAAATTAGTACTTGTAGTTCTTTTTGACTTGACTGATCTTTGGCTTATGCGACATTGGGGCATGAAATTAAACCTAGGGTAGTCAGACAAAAAATATCGTCTTAGGTTACCACAACAATCACTCTTATGTACTAGTATGTGAATTATCTAAACCAAGTTGACATAACATCTTCTACCTAATTTTCTTATCTGACAATATTTCTCACTTTTTATGTCAAATTATATGCAGCCAATGCAAGAAGATGAGCAAGCTTGGATGGGTTATATCTCAAGAAGTTAGTTTATCCTTATGATGTTAGTTTTATTTTGGTTAAGACTTAGGTATACTTTCGATGTTAATTAGTATAATGATTGGTATGATGTTATGTAAACATTGTTCAAAATTTATGAAATATTAAAGTTTTTCTATCCAATTAAATAAATTCTAAAAACAGGATTCAAATATAAGAATTATATAAATCAAATTGTAAGAAAAAATTGGAAAAATTCATAAATTGTTATGAACAACTAAATAATGGCATTAAATTATTGCTATGAAAAAGTAAATAATAACACTAATAAAGTGCTATTGTATATGAAGATACTATAGCAGACAAAATTAATGCTATCGTAGGTGGGGCATCTACCATAGCTGCCGAGATCATAGCAGTTGTAATTTCGCTATGTATTACCTACGATAGCAGTTTTTCCGCGCTATCAATATACGTTTTTCTTGTAGTGAGAGCTTACAAAGGAATATATCCATTACATTGAATAAGAGTTTACAAAGTCATTAAAAAGAAGCGGGTTGATATGATTCATCCAAGTATCAAACCCTAAAGCAACCAAATCCAAGCCCTAGACTTGCACAAAAAGAAAGTGCAAACTCTTAGATATATTATTGGTTTAGTGACTTCGTTTTTCGTTGCATCCGAGATTCCAATTACCTTGACCCCTTTAATCCTAACATATCATTAAACATGCGATGCAATATATTGAGAATCTGAAATGATGAGTATATATAACTAAGATATCGCATCCATTGTTGCGTAAAACAATGAAAAAAAAAACAAATTCATGTATAACTTTAGTAGTGAAACGAATCAGAAATAAAAGATAACCATGAGAATGGATGACGGTTTCAATTTTACACCATTTTGGAAAACAATTTATCGACATTAGCGACTTTAAAAATTGCCTCGTTGGTATTCAGTAGACTGATGTCTACATATAAGAAGGTATCTGGCATTGTTATTCAGGGTACAATTTGACATGCTTTGAAGGTGATTGTCAAGTTTTAATCAAGTCATATCATAGAGTTTTCAAAAGATTTAAGAAATAATATGCTAAAAAGATTTTTATACTAATATTTTCTGTTCAAGCTAAATATATCCACAATGGCTAATACCATATATTTGTACGAAAAACAAAAATATATACATTAAATTGAAGAGGAGTTTTCAAAAGAATATATCCGTTACATTGAATAAGAGTTTACAAAGTCATTAAAAAAAAGCGGGTTGATATGATTCATCGAAGTATCGAACCCTAAAGCAACCAAATCTAAGCCCTAGACTTGCACAAAAAGAAAGTGCAAACTCTCAGATATATTATTGGTTTAGTGACTTCGTTTTTCGTTGCATCCGAGCTTCCAATTACCTTGACCCCTTTAATCCTAACATATCATTAAACATGTGATGCAATATATTGAGAATCTGAAACGATGAGTTTATATAACTAAGATATCGCATCCATGGTTGCGTAAAACAATGAAAAAAACAAATTCATGTATAACTTTAGTAGTTAAACGAAACAGAAATAAAAGATAACCACGTGAATGGATGACGGTTTCTATTTTACACAAGTTTAGAAATTTGTTTATCGGCATTAGCGACTTTTAAAAATTGATATTATTTATGAAGAAACACAGCATTGTTTCAAAAGAAAATACACACAAGTCATTTTTAACAGGCAAGAATGTAAATTATCGACTAAATATATTTAGGTCCAACGCATAAAATTTACTTTATTTGCGATTCTCTTGATCTCAGAAATCTTATCCAGTGTGGAAACAAAGCAAAAGAATAGACTTTTAAGATTCCTTAATTTCTTATGTTTCCGTATCTTGCTAGATTTTCTACGTACTATTCTATGTTTTTCCCAAAAACGTGCCAATATGTGGAAAGAATTGTGTTTTCCTAAAAAAGAATGAGGGCTTGATATCCAACGTATTCATGTGTCACGGATGTTCAGGTTAAGCTTAATTTGGAAACTAATAACTTCATCGGGTTTATTATTGGTGGTTACGACAATATATTATCCGTTAGGATACTTTTTAGGATGGTAAGGATTCTAATTTAGGTTCCAAGACATGGCAAAGCTATTGAAGTTAGGGTCAATTACGGTTGAATATGTACAGCAGGAGATTCGCAATTGTCAGCACTACTATACATACTTTTGTCTTTGATTTTTGGCATCCCACGGGACGCCTTCTCGACTCCATAGATGAGATATGCATTAGAAAATTAGGTGGTCACCTAAACTACGTAGTTGAATTTGCTATAAACATCTTGAAATAGTATGGCACATAAAATTAAAATCCTTTTCTTTTTTGTTATCAGCATTTGAATCCAACAAAATATGGCAATGGCATTCATAATCTTTTTTAGTTAAATTCTAAGGAGGAGGAAAACCTGACATAGCAATAAAATATATACAGGCAGAGGAAAGAAATTGACTTAATCAAAACTATTTTAGATATTTTTTATCTTTTAAATAATTACAAAGCAAATAAAAAAAAAAGTAAATAAAGAACTTGTTTTAAAAATAATGTGCACACTTATGTTTACTTGGAGGTTAGTATTTAAAAAGATAGTTAAAACTATTTATTTTGTAATGATTAAACTTCTTCAAATAGAACTAAACTTTTTGAGGCAAATACATCAATGGAAACGAACTTAAAGAAAAAAACTTTTAAGTATTACAACAATTAAAAAAAAAAACATCACATATAAATTTTTTTTTTTTTTTAGACCGGATAAATTTTGTTTTCTGAAATGGAAAAAAAAAATGCAGATGATCAAACACTTCACTCGAAATACATCCTTTAGACTAGCTAGAGATCATTGGTGATGTTAGGAGCACAAACATCAGTGAGGACAGTGGTGATGGTAGTGAGACCATTGATTTCAGGTTGGTAGTTGTTGATGTCCAAGCAAGGAATGCCCTCGTTCTCTCCAACATTAAGATTTTGATTCAAATCCAAAATCATACTTTGATTTGAATCTATATTCATTTTCATATTAAAATCATGGATTTTCTTTGGAATCTGATCATAAAAATCAAAAAGAGTCTGATATTGGAACTTACCGGCTTTTGTTGATCTTGATTTTGATATTGAATCATATAACCATCAAATCCGATTGGAGCAGATGCATCCACACCAATAGGAGCTGCCCCAATAGGAGGAGGTAAAGAAGAAGAAGACTCACCGTTCTCCGTAAGGATCTCAACCCTACGAATAAGACCATTGAGATACTTATCAATAAAGAAACTCAAATCTAGAAGATCTCTTCCATGAAGATGATAATTATCTATCTCCCCTTTGAGACAACCGAACATTAAATCTCGAATTTGAGAATTTCGGTTCTCATCACGTAGCTTTTGCAGTTTTTCTGTTTCTTTGGCGATCCTTTGACGTATAAATGTCTCTTGATCCACCATCTTCTTGGTCCGGTCTATCACCGAAAACTCCATAAAATTCGACACCACTTCTTCAACGCCTTCCTTTGATGGCCAAGCCTCCGGGATCGAGTTGTACGGGCTATTGATGACCGCACATGCTTCAACATCACATAGAGTCGCTAGCTCGTGGAGTTTCTTCATGATTCCTTTCTTCCTTTTGGTGAATGTTGTTTTCCTCACTGTATCATTTTCTATGAACGATAACTTAACCTTCCCCCTCATATCTATTATCTTTGTTATGTGTGTTTTGTTTTGTTTTGTTAGAATGAGGAGGATTGTTTATATAGTAAATAAAAGGTTTTCAACTCAATAGGTTTTTCTTATTTCTTTGCTAGACTAATTAATTTTCAATTTTACTAAATTTTTAGGATATATATTAGTTTCACCCTTACGTGTAGGCATGTGATATATTGAGGGTAAAGTGATAATCATTTAGTTTTAGAGACAACCCATACATATATTTTACCTTTTGGGGGGCATAAAAACAAGACATTTAGGAAAAAAATTGTATCAGATATGTAATGAGATTTATCCTTGATTTAGGAAGTCCATTTAAAGGGAAATTTTTTTACATCAAAGGTAATTTAAGATATTTCTTCAATCTCTAAATTTTTCTATTTATTATTAATTTTATATCAATATAATTAATAAATTATTTAAATTACAGGTAATATTAGTTGGATAGAAAGTGATGTCAAAAATTATGATGCTAAACTCTGAAGCTTATGAAGCTTATCCTACAAGTATTCACTATTGTCAAAGAGAATCTGGAGCTTTTAGGGGTTTCTTAGTCTTCTCGATCAATGGACTATCCAGAATTCAGATTCGAGAAGACTTGGTTCTAGACCTAGCTAGACGACCTAGTCTAGAGATTTGTTTACTTACACTGAAACTTGCATAATTTGTGTGCTTTTATAAATCAAAGTGAATTAATCTTATTATTTTGAACTACTGTTTTCTCATGCCTTGATTGTTTCTTTGTGTTAGTGCTTAGATGTCATGAGTTTAACTCTATATACCAAATATCTCAGTTTATTCTAATACCAAAAACTTTTAAGTTTAAATATATAAAAACTACGTTCATACATAGTATACACAACAAAAATCAGGATCTTGTAATATCTAAGTAAGTAAATATAAGGATATTATCACTATCTATGTTCAGAAGAATCAAAAATTAAGTAAGAGTTCTGACAGTTTTTTTCTATAGTGTTTGGACAAAAGAATTTACTTTATACACCTTATTATTATTTTGTTTACTTCTTCTCCTACAAAACAAATGTCGACACACCATGATAAAAACGACGACACTATTGGGACAAGCAACATCAACCTTATTCATCATCTTCGACTTCATAAGTGATGGGAGCTCCGACCGATTCCATAGTGTCTCTCGATGATCAACGAGCAGCAGTTTAGATCTTCAGAGATAACCAACCCAACCAATTCTATAAGCTCATGTCGAACATCCACCCTCTTGAATCCGTCATCGAAATGTTCAATACTTGGAGCCGTATGGCTAAGACCATCAATTATATCTGGGTGAATCGTAAGTCTCTTTCCACTTCATTGGAATATCTGGATCCAATTATTTTGACTATTTTGTAGTCTTTTCTCGATTAGAGCATTTTAACCCATCAATTATATTTTGACCCAAAAAAATGATAACAATTTAATTAGGAATGTAAATAAAAATGCTAACATACAAGTTAAAAGTAATAATTAAATTATCACGATAAGTAAATATGCTAATATATAAGTTAAAAATAATTCTTAAATTTATAAAAATATAAATATGGTAGTATATAAGTTAGCCAATACCAATCTAATTATCAAGAGAAAAACATATGAAAAATAATCTACATATTTATATCTTGTAATATATACTTTAACATGTTACCAGTGTCCACTTAATATTATAAAACTAATGTTAACATAATATGTTAATGTATAATTTAGCAATAATAATTAAGTTATCAGGATAAATAAACATGGTAATGTATAAAGTTTTTGATATGAATAACATTATCGAGCAAATTTTATATTTAACACATTATATGTAATTTTGTTATATTTTGTATGATATAATAAATAATTTAACATGATAACTATGAGTTTATCATATAATTTGTAAACTTATCCATATATAATATAATTTATACTGCTAGTAAAATTGTTAATGACAAAAATCATTGTTTTGTTATTTGTCTCTAGCAATGGAGACTGGTTTTCTTTATCGGATGAACAATGTCGTAGATATCAAAATGAACAGTGACGTCCGCACATTAATATCCTTTAATCAGTGGCATTTGTGTAATTAATACAAGAAAGAAGGATATTTTTGGTTTGCATTTTATTTCTCTTTCATACTTACCTATTTTTTAAATAACCATGGCTACAAAGCTAATTATTTGGTCAACTGGGCATATAAATTAATATACACCTAAATAACTCAAAATACAAGGGCTGCATGTTACAGTAGGCCAATTGTCTAGAGGACATGTATATATCTATATAAAGAGTAACAAATTAAAAGAAAAAAAATGTAATTGCTTCCAGTACTCTTCAAATTTCAGGATCAGCACTGGTTTTCATGCAATTTATAACCCTAATTTAGCATGTGCCCATGGTGGATAAAATATCAAAGTTATAAAAGAGAGTGCAGTAAGACGAGGAGGAGGTGAAGGCTAGTGATGGGTGATGGGAGAAGGAGAATTTGTTTATGTCTTTATGATACTTTGATCAGATTTTGTGGATAGAGGTCGAGTTTGTGTACGTATAATTTGTGAATTGCTTTATTTCTTTTGGAAACTTTGATCAGATTTTGTGAACGTATAACAGTTTTGGTGAATTTTCATTAAATTGGAGAAGAGTTTACTAAAAAAAGAGGGTTTAAATAATTCATCGAAGTATCAAACCCACAAACAACCAAATCAAAGCCCTAGACTTGCAGAGTTAGTCTCATTGGTGGAGTCTCCTGAGAATTGGCCCGCTTTTTCCAATCTTCTCGATGAATTTAGTTTGCTTCGGGTAGTTTTGCGTGAATAAATTGGAACGGTATAATTAATTTTATCTTTTTAACAATTTAACATCACATGCAATCTCAAGGCGTATCTAAAAGTTCTATGAGTTTAGTTTGCTTCGAGTAATTTTGCGTGAATAAATTGGAACGGTATAATTAATTTTATCTTTTTAACAATTTAACATCACATGCAATCTCAAGGCGTATCTAAAAGTTCTAAGATTATGACTATCTCTTTTGTTTATCCTTTTTCTAATTGAATAAAAATATAACATAATATGAGGCAACATTTTGTAAATTAAGAAATAAAATATAAAGTTAAGAGATTTGTGTGTTTTTCAATAAATTAAAGTGGTATATATATATATATATATATCTTTTTCAAATATAACACTTAAATCAAATATTTACTTTTATTCACACTTAAAAGTTTAAAAGAAAATTCTAAAGTGATAATTTAGGATCTTCAACTTGTAATCTCTTTTAACATGTTATAATATATAAACTCACTAGATTAGATTACGGGGCTTTTGATTTTATTATATTAGATTATAAATAAGATGATATGTCCAATGTTAAAAAATACTTTAGTTGTGAATATGGTTTTAAAATATATTCAACCAATTAGTTTAAATTTCAATATGGAGATTTTTATTTAAAAAATCATCAAGTATCTACCAATTCATTTGAAACCGTCAACTACATTAATTATTAATGAAAAAAATCTTAAATAAGAGATTTATGTTGTGAACAAAGAGGTTTTAGGGTTTGTTTCTCTCTGTTATCGATCTATTATATAAGATACAATATATATAGAGATACAATTATTAGGCTTTAGGTTAGAGATCAAGGCTTCTAGAATCTACTAATGGACCTATAATAGACATCCACATAATACCCATATTATTTATAACACTTCTCCTTAGATGACCATTATATAAATATGGTCTCAAATGCGCATGTGAGATGCTACCTCATTAAAAACCTTACCAGAAAAACTCAATGGGAAAAACCATGGTTAAAGGAAAAAGAGTGCAGCGTGCTTTTACTCCCCCTCATAAGTAGATCACTTGAATCTTCGAGATGATGCGATCAAATATGATGAAGTAACTTCTTGAAAATAGTTTTCGGAAACACCTTGGTAAATAGATTCGCCAAATCTTCACTTGAACGAATTTGTAGGACACGTTAGTCACCATTCTTCTACAGTTCATTGGTTGTGGAAGTCGAAACTCACACAATCAAGATTTGTCTAGGGTTTTATTTTAGGGATACGATAATCGTGAATTCTCAAAGAACAACAGAAACGATTGATACCAAAGATGGTGTTCTTGATATTATTAATGAAAAGATGATTTTGATCGTACAAGAGTTTGATCGTAAAAGGAAAAGTGTTTGTGCTGTGAGAGCTTTTTGTAGTGTAATTTCTAGAGCGATATTGCTTGCCTTTGCTTGAGCCTTGAGTCTCTTTATATAGGGGTGATAAACCGCCTCTCCAGCGATATTCTCGGAAGATTTCCATTTATCTTGAAGTCGGCTAGAATATCGCGGATTAGGACAATTTCCTTATTCTTCGGAGTTTGCGGAAGATTTCCTGATTTGAGTTGATCCTTCGCGATTCTTCCTTATCATTTCCGAGATTATCGGAAATGATCCTTCTTTTTCGGAAATGACAATGTGCTCAGAAATGATACCTTTAAAGAAGAATATTTACTAAGTCTTTGCTTCGGGCGATGATGAGGACTTCGCCTCGGGGAACTTGTAAGACCGGCTCGGGTACACATGAAGGACAGGCTCGGGCATTCTAGGATGGCTTCTTCGGGTGTCCCCGAGGCGATGGCCTCGGAAACTCCCGAGGCGACCAGGCTCGGGTACCTCCGAGGCAATTGGGCTCGGGTGCCTTCGACGTCTTGTTCTGGATATCCCCGAGGTGATGGGCTCGGGTACCCTCGAGGCGATAGAGCTCGGGTGCCTTCGTAGTCTTGCTAAAGTATCCCCGAGGCGATAGAGCTCGGGTGCCTTCGTAGTCTTGCTAAAGTATCCCTGAGGCGATGGGCTCGGGTATACTAAATCGTTTAGACAGATATCCCGAGGTGAATGATGCGATGCCCCGAGATGATCTCTGAAAGACTCCCAAAGTGTTCTAAGTCTGGCTCGGCGCCAAAGGGTGAAACCGACCCCAACAGTTAGCCCCCCAGCTCGTTAGTTTGGAGAACCAAGCGTGATGAGCTTTATGACATTTAGGCCGAGCCGTTTACTTTGAACAGTTCGGTCCTTTTAAAGTTTTTGGCGATTCGGATTCCTCTGTCGTTTCATCTTCTCTTGGCGTGTGACGGTTGGGATTCCTTCTCGAGAAGTGGAAAGGTCCCTTCGCTGATTCCCGAGACTCGTGCGGATGCGAAGTATCTTACTTACTTCGTTTGTGCCCGACGCGCCTCAGACGCGGATTCGATGTGTTTTATTTGGCTCGTTCGTACCCGACGCGCCCCAAATCTCTATAAATGTTAAGCCTCCGATTCATTTCTTCATTTCGCAATTGCAAAGGAAAATTTTCAAGGTTCGTTTTCTTCTCTCTGATCTTGAGTTCTTGAATTTTCTACTTTTTCCGTTAATATTTCCGTCATAGCGCCACCGTCATTAGATCTAGGTTGATTTCCCCGATCTGTCAACTTTGTTCCTCCGATCAACTTCTTCAATCTCCCGAGCCAGAAAATGTCTCTATCTGATTCCAGCGATTCGCCCCGAGGCGACACTCTTCTCCCCGTCTACAAGAGAAAGATGGTCTGGAGTTCCTCGAGCGACCCTGAGGCGGACCATCAGATCGTGTTATACTGTGGGAGTGATGCAGAGTCGGCTTCACGGGAAGAAAACCCGAGCCGTTTCGTTGTTCGGGAAGACGCGGTTGCAAATGTGGCTCGGGATCAGGATTTGCCTGATGATCCCGAGGCGATTTTGAGTAGGAGGGTCCATCCACCGGCGGTTGGTGAAGCTGGAGTATCGTGCTGGCGAAACGCCCCCGAGGCGCCTCTACTTCCTATTAAGGCCGAGGAAGTCCACTACGATTCTGACGAGGCGGCTAGGTTGCTTCAAGCTAAAGTCCGAGCAGCCAAGGGTCAGCAGAAGAGAAAACGAGCCAAGAAGGCTAGGAAACCTGATCCCCCGGGTTCTACTTTATGCACGGAGGATTCCCTTCGGGATCTCAAGGCTCGATTTGGTTTCAGTGAGGGGGTTGAACTGAGACTTCCAACTCCAAATGAGCGAGCCGATGATCCACCCGAGGGGTTTTTTACCCTCTACGAGGGGTTCTTCTATCATTGCTTCCTTTGGCTTCCAATCCCGAGGCCGATTTTGGCGTTTCTGTGGTCGTACAAGATTGCTTTATCTCAGATAACGACCCGAGGCTTGCGGCATCTAGTGGGGATTTTAGTCCGAAGTATTGAGACGGTCAACCTAGTTGACCTAAGCCACTTAAGGAATCTCCTAGAGATCCGGCGAATACCGGGCCCTGTTGAGAGATTTTATATATCTCCGAGGCCAAATAGGAGGGTTATCGGCGGTTTCCCGAGCAAGGATGAAAAATATACCGACCATTTCTTCTTTGTAGCCTTGAATGAGTATAGTGTCCACGAGGACTACTTAGGGAAAGTTGTTGGAAAGTGGAGACAAATCGGTACTACGCCCGAAGCTGTATTTGCTGTCTTGTTCTTCTTTATATTCTTTTTACTAACCGTTTCTCTTGTTCATGCAGATCGGAACCCGTCGTTTCTCGAAGACATTCCCGAAGGCTTTCTAGACCTCCACGACGAACTAATAGCTCGGAAGTGTGATTGGACGAAGCACTTTTCCCAGGAAAGGATTGAGAGAGCCTTGCGTTTGTTGCACGGAGCCCCTTGCCAGTCTTCTTCAGAATCATCCGACCATCGTTTAGATCACCTCATCGAAATGCAAGGAGCCGCGCAATCTCTGAGAGCCAGGAAGGCTGCTGAAAAGAAGGCGGCTAAGGAGAAAGCCGTTTTGGAGGCAAACTTCAGACCTCCTACTCCTCCCGAGGCCAACCTTGAGATCATCATGGGTGCCGAGGCAACTGATGTACCTCAGGACATGGTTCCGATCGTTCCCGAGGTGGTCGGACACATCTCCCCTACGACCGACGTCCCCGAGGCGGTAGGGACTCCGGTCGTTGCTGCTCCAGTCGCCGAGGCGAAATCCAAAACTAGGGGAAAAAGACCCCGAGGTGATGGCTCGGGAGTCTCTAGGAAGGAGAAAAGGAGTCGTAGCGAAACTCCAGTGTACAAGGACAAGATCGCTTCGGCGAACTTTGTCGCTTCTTGCTCCGGACCGCCACTGTCTGCTCCCGATGCCTTGTTGGAGGCTCAAAACTATCGTGAAACCGCTGCCGGGTTCTTGAAGGTATTACCGATCTGTTCTTGACCTGTTTTACTATCGTTTCCATGTATACTTGCTAATAATTCTCGTTCTATTTCAGGCCTTCCATTCGATGAATTCCATGGTTCGGGCCTATGATTCTGGAGCTCGGAAGTCCGAGCTTGCCCGTGAGAGATCGGAGATGTCGCGAGCTAGGATCGAAGCTAAATTGTCCGAGGCGATCGCGGCTAAACAGGAGGCTGAGGCGTTGGCCAAGGCCGAGAAGGTGGAGCGATTGAAAGCATCTGAGGATAGCTTGCGGACTCAGAGAGAGCTTGAGGCCGAGGTCGAACGACTCCATCGGTTATTCAACGAGGAGAAGGCTCTCCGGGAGAAGGAGATTGTCAGAGAAAGGAGGGCAGCCAAAAGGGAGTTCGCCGAGAAGGTCAGGGCTATAGAGGCGAAGATGGACCAGTTCGGGGAGGTATCCACGCGCTATATGTACTTGGTGCAAGCGCGGGCCAATGCCGAGCTGATAGCCGAGCTGGAGGAAGGGAAGAGGGTTGAAGACGAGAAGGCCGAGGTCCTTCAGTGGACTGCTGAATATGGGAGCGCCGAGGACGAGTACGTCCGTCTTGGGACCGAGCTGCGAGAGGACTTGAAGCTTCCTCCGGTTTCCCCGGATTCTGTCGATGACAGCTTCGGAAATCGTTCGATTGAAGGTGCCGCAGTGGCGCTGGGTGTTGCCGACCAGTCCGGTTCGAACCGAGGTACCGAGGTAGCTCAAGTTTCGCCGGTTAACCAAGATTCGATCTGATCCCGAGATGTCTTTTTTGTTCTCTTTTTTTTGTAAGACATGCCTGGATGGCTTTATCCCTTGAATATTATGTCCCAAGTATTTTTTCTTAAACATTTTTCCGAACTGGATTCAAAACTAATGTCAAGTATTTGGTTTTATCCTTCGAGCCGAGAGTAAAAAGAATCATGCACCGGTGTTAAGTTAACCGGGTTTAAGAATTGCTCGTTGAGAAGTTAAATCCAAACGTCTTAACTTTCGAGTCGAAAATGAAATGAATCGTGTACCAGCGTTAGGATAACTGGGTTTTGGTTAAGTAGGACTAATCTTTATCGGTTGCGACCCGAGCCGATATAGTCGAAGCCAGTGCTTAGAAGCGGACTGGGGTACCAGTGTCGAAGTCAACTGGGTTTTCTGAAGACAATTTCTTTATGGCAGGATATCTCCGACCGAATCGTCTCGACTGTTTATATAGCGCGCTGTAACCGAGGCGGTGAAAAGAGCTTTTTCTGTCCGAGGACGTGGCCATCGTCCGAACGAACTTTTAGCTTTATAGATCGATAAGATGACCGTTAAAATCTCCGAGGTGGTTAAGATTGGTAATCCGAAGGGTAAAAACTTAGAGAATTTGAAAAATTTAGTGGAAGTATATAAGTATACGGACCCACTCCCCCCTTTTTTAATTAGGGGGGTAGCTGAACTCGTCCGAGGACGAGCTGCCTACGTACCCTTTTCAGGGATCAAGCCACCCCGTAGTTCAAGTACATGCGTACCTTAGGTTTTTAGCGGTAGTATTTCCTTAGATGCATTGCGTTCCAGGATCTAGGTACCGCTTTGCCGTTCATGTTGATGAGTTCGTAGACGCCGGGACGGATTACCTTTGCGATCGTGTAAGGTCCCTCCCAATTCGCGCCGAGTTTGCCTGCGTTCTGCTCGGCGGTATTCTGGAAAACTTTGCGTAGTACGAGATCTCCTTCGTGGAAACGGCGATGTTTAACGTGAGAGTTGTAATACCGAGCCGTTGCATTCTGATAGTTCTGCATTCGGACCAAAGCCGAATCTCTTCTTTCGTCAATTAAGTCCAGCTCGTCCAGCATCATCTGAGTGTTGGAATTTTCCTGCTCGGGGAGAAAACGTCTTCTCAGTCCCGGGATCTCGGCTTCGGTGGGAATCACACACTCCGTGCCGTAGACAAGGGCGAAAGGTGTTTCTCCCGTGGCTCGCCGCGGCGTGGTTCTGTGTGACCAGAGTACTCCTTCTAATTCGTCGGCCCAGCGGCCTTTCTTTGCGTCGAGGCGCTTTTTTACTCCGTCGAGAATCGTCTTGTTTGCCGCTTCGGCCTGTCCGTTCCCCTGGGGATACCGAGGCGTAGATTTGCTGAGGCGAATTCCCCATTTCTCGCAGAATCCTTCGAACCGAGCCGAAATAAACTGCGATCCGTTGTCTGTAACGATCTCATAAGGTATCCCGTGGCGGCATATGATGTTCTTCCAGACGAAGTTTTCGACCTGCGCGTCTTTGATGCTGGCGTAGGAGTCTGCCTCGATCCATTTGGAGAAGTAGTCTGTTAGTACGAGGACGAGTTTCTTCTGTTTGGAGTTGTGTAGAGGTCCGATGATGTCCATGGACCATCGCATGAATGGATAAGGTGAAGTGATGGAAGAGAGGAGCTCGGCGGGTTGATGAATGGTTGGTGCGTGCCTCTGGCATTTATCACACCGTTGAGAAAATTTTTCGCAGTCTTTGACCATCGTCGGCCAAAAATATCCGTGGCGTTTGATCTTTATAGCCAGAGTTCTTCCGCCAGAATGGTTTCCACAAGATCCGCCGTGAACTTCTTCCATGACTCTCCGAGCTTCGTTTCCTTCGACACAGATAAGGAGAGGACCAGAAAATCGCCATTTAAAGAGCTCTCCGTCGATCAGAGTATACCGAGCCGCTTTGGCCTTAAGCTTCCGAGCTGCCCACTTTTCAGTAGGAACTTCTCCATCGGCAATGTAGCTTCGGATGGCTCCGATCCATTTGGCGTCGCTTCCGTATTCGGGCTCGGTTGCGTCCGTAGTTTGCTGGTCTAGTTGTTCGATGTCCATTTCTTCCAGTTCTTCTGTCTCCCGAGCTGTTAGAACTTGATCCTTGCTATTATCTTCAATGCTCGGCTTTTCGATGAACTCAACCGGTATGATCCTCTTCAGATTTGGGTCGGAGGTTGAAGCTAGAGCCGCTAAGGCATCGGCCGATGTGTTCTCACCTCGTGGGATTCTGGTCAACTCAAACTCTCGGAAAAGTTTCGCCAAGTCTTGCGTGAGAGCAAGATACGCTTCCATTCGTTCGTCGCGAGCCGCGTATTCTCCATTGAATTGATTAGCCACGAGCTGGGAGTCGCAAAAGGCTCGCAGCTTGTTGATCTTAAGTCCCCGAGCCAGCTTAAGTCCTGCTATCAGCGCTTCATACTCAGCCACGTTGTTAGTCGCGTCGAAATTTAGCCGAAAGGATTGTTCAAGGATTTCACCCTCTGGTGATGCGAGGCGGATTCCGACGCCAGAACCTTGTTTCGAGGATGAGCCGTCGACGTGGAGGATCCAAACAGCGTTGGGTGACTCTTCTCGGACGTTCTCTGTTGGCAGCTCGATGATGAAATCGGCCAGGACTTGAGATTTCGCGCATGTTTTGTTTCTGTATTCGATGTCATACTCGCTGAGTTCTACTGCCCACTTGGCTAAGCGTCCCGATTGGCTTGGACTGTGCAAGATGGTCCGGAGCGATACGGGCGCCATGACGACAATCGAGTGAGACTGGAAATACGGCCGTAGCTTCCGAGCTGACATTACTACGGCGAGGGCGAGCTTTTCAGTTTGCGGGTAGCGTGTTTCCGCGTCGGTGAAAGTTTGCGAGACGTAAAAAATCGGCTTCTGCTCCCCTCTGTCTTCCCTGACTATGACTCCGCTTATAGCCGTATCAGAGACTGCGATGTACAGGAATAACGGCTCGCCCGGGACTGGTTTCGCTAACACCGGTGGATTAGCTAAATACTTCTTCAGTTCCTGGAAAGCTTCTTCGCAGCGATCGGTCCATTCGAATTTCTTGTTCCCGCGCAGAGTATCGTAGAAAGCTAGACATTTGTCAGTGGATCGCGAGATGAATCGGTTCAAGGCTGCGACTCTCCCGGTGAGACGTTGGACCTCGCGCTTGTTCTGCGGTGAGGGCATGTTTAGTAGAGCATCGATCTGCTTCGGGTTTGCCTCGATGCCTCGGTGAGTTACGAGATATCCCAAAAATTCTCCAGACTTTACCGCGAAACGACATTTTGCCGGATTAAGCTTCATGTTGTGCTTGTTGAGCTGACGGAAACAGTCGCGTAGATGGGCTATGTGATCGCTTTCTTCAAGGGATTTGACTAACATATCGTCGATATAAACTTCCATCGTCTTCCCGAGCTGTTCGGAGAACATCCTGTTGACGAGTCGTTGATACGTCGCGCCGGCGTTCTTGAGTCCGAAGGGCATGACTTTGTAACAGTAGATACCTCGGTCTGTGATGAATGCTGTCTTCTCGCGATCGTCGGGGTGCATGAGAATCTGATTGTATCCTGCGAAGGCATCCATGAATGATAGCAACTTATTTCCCGCGGTTGCTTCCACTAAACGATCGATGTGTGGGAGCGGAAAACTGTCTTTAGGGCAAGCTTTGTTCAGATCGGTGAAATCAACGCAGACTCTCCACTTGCCGTTCTTCTTTTTAACCACGACAGGATTTGCTAACCAGTCCGGATATCTTGCTTCAGAGATCGAGCCGATCTTTAGGAGCTTTTCTACTTCAGCGTTCACTGCATCTGCGCGATCCCGACCCAATTTTCTTCGCTTCTGCTTGATGGGCTTGAAAGATGGGTCAACATTCAGCTCGTGGCAGATTACGTCGATGCTTACCCCAGGTAGATCTTCAGCCGACCAGGCGAAGGTGTCGATGTTTTTCTTGAGGAATGAGATGAGCTCGGTCTTGAGCTCCTCGGTTAAGTCGCTGCCAATTTCCACACATCGTTCAGGCCGTTCGTCGTCGAGGCTAATGGAGATTACAGGATCCGAGGTAGGCTTCTTCTCCTCGCGCGCCTCCTCGATCTGTAATTGCTATAACTGTTTAGATATAGCCTTCTCATCACTCCGGCCAAGTTTCGATTTCTTGTGATCCGTTTCAGCCTTCACTTCAGTGACAGGGTTTCGGAGTTTGTGTGCTGCCATGAAACACATCCGAGAATTTTTCTGACTGCCCCAAACCGTTTTTACGCCATTAGGGGTTGGGAACTTGACACACAGATGATATGTTGATGCGACAGCTCGCATTAGATTTAACCACGGGGTTCCCATTATGACGTTGTAGATGGTAGGTCGATCGGTGACTGAGAAGTTGACTATCTTCGTTACCCCGCCGGCTCGGACTGGTAGTTGGATGGTCCCAAGCGTCATCAAAGTTTCCCCTGAAAATCCGAGGACAGGCCTCGGGGTCGGAATCACCTGTGACATGTCGATGTTCATTCGTTGGAGCGTTTCGCGAAAGATCACGTCAATGGTGCTGCCGGTGTCAATTAATACTCGGTAAATATCGTGGTCTCCTATCGCTAACGTGACGACGATTGGATCGTTATGCGGCATGTCGAGCCCATTTGTCTCGCTTTCTTCGAACGTGATCACGTCGTTAGGTCGATCGAAGCGTCTTGTCCAGTTGCTAGGCGTCTCGGCTCGGCGCTGATAAGCTTTGATTGCCGCTACGGTGTCAGGACAGTATGGTGATCCACCCATTATGGTAAGAACCTTCTGTCGCGTACCATCTCGGTCTTCGTCTTCCGTCCCTCGGGTTCTTTTCTGAGACTCCTGGTTCCTTGGTTCGGGATCTCTTCCCGGGTTAGTCTGCTCGGGCTCTGGCTCTGGCTCGAGGTCCTTAAGAGTAACGTTTGTTCCGAGTTCTCCAGCTAGGAATTTGGTTGCTAACTTGGCTCCGAGGCTTCGGCATCTCGAGGTATGATGGCCAAAAATTTTGTGGTGTTCGCAATATTCTCGATCATTGATCGGTGGCTGATCCCTTGTCCAGGTGAAGGACTCTCTTCCTCGCCCACGGCCTCGGCCTCTACCGCGGCCACGGCCTCGGGGCGTGTCAATCTGGTAGCTATGGTATCCTGAGAAATTGCGCCCTTCGTGATGCGTATACGTACTGCTCTCACGTGTCTTTTTCTGGACCGGAGGCGCCGCTTGGGCTTTCTCGGTTTTCTCGGCTCGGGGCGCCTGTTTTGTTGGCTCGTGCCTCTTTGCTAGTAGCGCCATTTCTTCTTCGTGGGCGACGAAATCCGAGGCTCGATGCAGCGCGTCGCGAATTGTCGTCGGTTTAGACAGGTTCAACTCTTTCCTGAATTCTGACTTGTACCAGAGAGCTTTCTTCAAAGCCGAGAGAGCTGCTACGTCTGTAATTCCTTCGACCTTGGCTAGCGTCGATTTGAAGGTCTTGAGGAAATCCCTTAGTGGCTCGGTGGGCTGTTGAGACAAGGACCATAGATCCGCGTCGGAAGTTCCGGGGTCGATGAGCACGGAGTATTGTTTGAGGAACAATGTCGACAGCTCGTCGAAACTATCAATCGAGTTTCGTTCCAATCTTGAAAACCACTCTAATGCGGGTCCTTTGAGGTGTTCCACGAACAGTAAGCACAGACCCGCATCCTTTTCTCCGGGCTTGAACCTGGCTCGGGCCACAGATATCACGAACGATTTAATGTGGCACTTCGGGTCGGTTGATCCGTTGTAGGAGTCGATTCTGAACTTTCCCAGGTTGGACATCGTCGTCTCAGAAATTCTTTTGGTGAAAGGCGTATTCCGAGATTCTTCCAAAATTCGGTCGATGTTCGGCGCGGAGGATGAGACGCTATGTATCTGGGTTTTGACGAGCTTCATATCGGCTTCCGCCTTGGCTAGGGAGGCTCGGATCTTTCTTAACTCGTCTTCTCTTTCGGATTCTTCGGCCCACCTTATGTTTTCCTCAGTTTCTTCATCATCAGTGAGATCTGTTCGCTCGGCGGAGTTAGCTCCGGCTCGGGTACGTTCATCTTGCAGATCATCTGGCTCGTCCGTCAAGTCCACTGCGTCTGGCTCGGTGGGATCATCTTGGTTCTCGCGCCTGGCAGGGTCGGCTCGGGTTGCGACTCTGGTATTGCCGGTCGGTGTCGCGAACGTGAGTCTCGTTGGGTTGATGCCAGGCAAGTCCCTCCGAGCTCGTGGTGGCCGAGTTTGGAAACGTGTGGTTTTTTGTTGCCCGCGTGTTGCGATTTTGTCGACTCGCTGCGCCAAGGTTTGGTTGGCTTTCTCTTGGTCGTCAGTTTTCTTCTGGAATTTAACCATCAGATCTTTCAGTTCGGCTAGAGTCGCTAGGATCGTCGGATCGGCGGGTTGAGGATTCTGAGGGTTCGGAGGGTTCGGGATTCCTCCTCCAGCTGGTGGCGACTGACGACCGTCTTCGTTCATCATGCTTTTCAGTAATCGAGTTCTGCGTCTTAGGGTAAGAGAATTCTAAAGTATCCCCACAGACGGCGCCAAACTGTGGAAGTCGAAACTCACACAATCAAGATTTGTCTAGGGTTTTATTTTAGGGATACGATAATCGTGAATTCTCAAAGAACAACAGAAACGATTGATACCAAAGATGGTGTTCTTGATATTATTAATGAAAAGATGATTTTGATCGTACAAGAGTTTGATCGTAAAAGGAAAAGTGTTTGTGCTGTGAGAGCTTTTTGTAGTGTAATTTCTAGAGCGATATTGCTTGCCTTTGCTTGAGCCTTGAGTCTCTTTATATAGGGGTGATAAACCGCCTCTCCAGCGATATTCTCGGAAGATTTCCATTTATCTTGAAGTCGGCTAGAATATCGCGGATTAGGACAATTTCCTTATTCTTCGGAGTTTGCGGAAGATTTCCTGATTTGAGTTGATCCTTCGCGATTCTTCCTTATCATTTCCGAGATTATCGGAAATGATCCTTCTTTTTCGGAAATGACAATGTGCTCAGAAATGATACCTTTAAAGAAGAATATTTACTAAGTCTTTGCTTCGGGCGATGATGAGGACTTCGCCTCGGGGAACTTGTAAGACCGGCTCGGGTACACATGAAGGACAGGCTCGGGCATTCTAGGATGGCTTCTTCGGGTGTCCCCGAGGCGATGGCCTCGGAAACTCCCGAGGCGACCAGGCTCGGGTACCTCCGAGGCAATTGGGCTCGGGTGCCTTCGACGTCTTGTTCTGGATATCCCCGAGGTGATGGGCTCGGGTACCCTCGAGGCGATAGAGCTCGGGTGCCTTCGTAGTCTTGCTAAAGTATCCCCGAGGCGATAGAGCTCGGGTGCCTTCGTAGTCTTGCTAAAGTATCCCCGAGGCGATGGGCTCGGGTATACTAAATCGTTTAGACAGATATCCCGAGGTGAATGATGCGATGCCCCGAGATGATCTCTGAAAGACTCCCAAAGTGTTCTAAGTCTGGCTCGGCGCCAAAGGGTGAAACCGACCCCAACATTGGTCTCGTAGGTTGATCATCTTTATCATTATCTTTTTTTCTCTCGATCTCATCAATGTATGTTAAAGACTTTGAAGAATGATAGTCTTTCATCATTGGAATCACAACATTTCTCTTTACGTGTGTCTATCATTCGCGTGTTCTTTGTTGTCTCGTTAAAAACCATTCATGGAAAAACCCAATGGGATAAAAATCATGATAAGAAAAAAGAATACAACCACACACACATAATCATATTTCTCTCCCTATAATCAACATCTTCAGGATATGTATTCCAGTCATATATACCATATTTTCGGGAATCACTATATTCAAAAATTTAGTGAACAAATTGGTATGATTGTCATATAACCTCTCGGGTCTTTGAACTTCTAGTTCATAATATCTCTTTCAGATGGAAAATTATTTCACAGTCTACTTAGACTTCAGGTCCAAATAATCTTTTGGATACAAGCTTCTAAACTTTTATCTTTTACATAGGAGTTATGCATACTCTCCTCGTAAAACTTACTATTTTAGCTTTCCTTCCTTTTATTATTCTTCTAGACCAAATATAAGTGAGCATTTTCCATATTAAATCCTGTAAAGATCTTTGAAATAATATCTCTTGTTCTAGATGTCCAATTTGTAATTCCGAGAAATTTCATAGAGAATCGGATTATTCCACAATTTGATTTCTACATTTTCGTAAAGAATGATTTCACATATATAGTTATGTTCTCAAGAACTATAATTTGTTGCTTCTGGCAATATAATCCTTCTGGACAACTTCTATCTTTCAAGGCTGTTTATGACATTTTAAGACCTTCTAGGCAGACTGAATTAAGTTTTTCTCATGCTGTCAAACAGATAAGGGATTTATATAGTTGCATCCACCACATGAGAGTATATTTATTTTTCTTAAATTCCATGTCTTTGTAAGAAATATTTTTGCCACTAAACATGCTTTATACCTCATGAAAATCCAATTATCTCCCACTAGTTTTACACCTTCAAGTGTACGGATTTCTAGTCCAACTACTTTCTATTCAAGAGATTTTAACTTTTTCCCTATTACTTCTTTCCATGATTGGCCAAACCCTAAAACAACCAAATCAAAGCCCTAGACTTGCAGAGTCAGTCTCATTGGGGGAGTCCCCTGAGAATTGGCTCGCTTTCTCCAATATTCTCGATGAGTTTAGTTTGTTTCGAGTAAGTTTTGCATGAATCAATTGGAACGGTGTAATTAATTTTATCTTTTTAACAATTTAACATCACATACAATCTCAAGGCGTATCTAAAAGTTCTAATATTATGACTATCTATTTTTTATTTTTTTCTAATCGAACAAAAATATAACATAATATGAGGCGAAGTTTTGTAAATTAAGAAATAAAACATAAAGTTAAGAGATTTGAGTGTTTTTCAATAAATTAAAGTGATATATATATATATATATATATATATCTTTCAAATATAACACTTAAATCAATATTTACTTTTTCACACCTAAAAGTTGAAAAGAAAATTCTAAAGTGATAATTTAGGATCTTCAACTTGTAATCTTTTTTAACATGTTAAAATATATAAACTCACTAGATTAAAATACGGGGCTATTGATTTTATTATATTAGACTATAAATAAGATGATATGTCCAATGTTAGAAAATACTTTAGTTGTGAATATGGTTCTACAATATATTCAACCAATTAGTTTAAATTTCAATATGGAGATTTTTATTAAAAAAATATCATCAAGTATCTACCAATTCAAACCGTCAATTACATTACTTATTAATGAAAAAAAATCTTAACTAAGAGATGTAAATGAAAAAATCCCATAAATACTAGTCGGTTGATTTAAAACCCGTTAACTAAGTTATTGACAGAAACCTTTAACAAAACAAAAATATTTATTGACAAAAAAAAACCATCGAATATTACAAATATAATTTAAACAAATAATGTAAAGTATCGACTATATACGTTTAGGCGGAATGATAAATCAAAAGGATTTTTCACTAAAATGTCGTATGTGAGGGCTTTTCATTAATTATTTAGTTGTGGGCTTCTAAATGAACCAATTAATATGTGAATTTTTTTTCATTAAAATCTCTTACTTGAGAAGTTTTTTATTAATAATTTAGTTAAGGGTTTTAAAACGGATTGTTCGATACTTAAAAATTGTTTTCTTAAAATCCCTACCATATGAAATTTCTCGAATAAATGAATAAAACATTCCGAATCTACCAATCTGGAATATTTTCATGCATTGTTATGGCTTTCTACTTTTAATAAACGCGTTAGAATCTATATATACATTTTTGAAATACAAATATGAAATAAATCCTAAACTTCTAACTTATTTAAATTGACTCGAATTATATGTCTTTTAAATAAATTATTATTAAATATAAAAAAATGATGTTTAATTGCACGGGACGGAGTTATATGGTAGAATGTGTTTGTGTCGATATTAATACGGGACAGTATACTACTGGTGAAATTCTAGAATTAACTATCAAAATAAAATTATAAAATCTTAAATATTAAACAAAACAAACAATATTAACAAAACAAATTCAACTTAAAATTCAATTTTTTGTTATAAAAAATCGATCTACAGGTTACCGCGGGGTAATATATAATATAATATAATATATATATATAAGTATATTTAAATCAAACAAAACAACAGGTTATATCTATAGATTATCTTCAAAAAAATATAGCCATGTGGTGTCTCGCGGGTTAACCTCTAGTATAAGTATATGATCAGAAACACATTTGATTTAGAACAAAAAAAATCAAATATAGTAATTAACAAAAAAGATCTTGGATGATCATCTCGATAAAAATTTTAAAAATATATAAGTAAGTGAAACTAAATAATAATAAATTATTATTTTAAACATGAATTATACGATAATCAATTCACCAATTCCTTTTTAATAAATAAAAACATAAATTAAAATTTGGAAACATGTGGTAAACTGTTGATTGGAAACCAAAAATAAAAATCAATAAAAATTTAGTACTTTCTATACATCGTACTGAACACGATGAAAGAGTTTGAAAACATATATATGTTGGAAGTATCTTATTTAGTTTGCTCTTGATGTATAAGTTAACCAAAAAAAAAAATAGAAAATATGTAAAAGTTGTTTGAACAGAAAAAAAAAAGGTAACAATTTTAGTTAATTGTTTTTTAAAAAACTAGGTTATGAACCCCCCGATATCGCGGGGAAACTCATTTTCAACAAATATATTTTATTACGTTTATGTATTAAATTATTATTATAATATATTCAAATAATTGAATTATTAATAATTATATAAAATTAACTATGTCTTAAAGTTATATCGTAAATATTTTCTAAAGATATTAAAAAAAATGATGAATAAAAATGTACAAAAAACAATTATGATTAAAAAACACTTTTGAAACATTTTTTGTGAATATAAAATTATTTATAAGTGACAAAATAACTAACGAAGAGTTATAATATAGAGAGAGAAAATTCTAGCGGATCAAAACCAAAAAGATATAATAACACAACCAGAAAAATAACCGTCAACACAAAAAGTAACCGTCAATATTTTAACGAAGAGTTGCGATAAAAAGACATAACCGAAAAAAAATAACCGTCGATATTTTAACGGAAAGTTGCGATAAAAAATACAACCGAGAAAAAATAACCGTCAATATTTTAACGAAAAGTTGCGATAAAAAGACACAACAAAAAAAGTAAATGTCAATATTTTTACGAAAAGTTATGATAAAAAGATACATCAGAAAAAATAATTGTCAACGAAAAATGTAACCGTAAATATTTTAACGAAGAGTTGCGATAAAAAGACACAATCGAGAAAAAATAACAGTCAATATTTAAACGAAAAATTGCGATAAAAAGCTATGTTGCATGGAAACGGAAACGGAAACGTGGAAACGAAACGTTTCAGAAACGGGAAACAATTTTTTTCTAAAATTAGAGATTGGAAACGTTTTGGAAACGTATACACATATATAATATATGTATATATATAACATTAACATAAAACTATAAAAATAGTTTAATTAAACAATACAAGTCCAAAACATCAAATATTAAATAGGTTAACTAAAATTCTAAAAGAAAAAAAGATTAAAAGGTTCAAGTTCAAATATTTAATTTAGACCAACATTTTCATTCTCATTTTCATTAGTTTCATCGTAGATCATATAAAGATGCCTCCAAATCTAGTTTGTCGATAAAAAAATCTAAAAACTCAGAGTTTTCCAAAATTAGTGATATGTATTACTCTATAAATCTTAATTTTTTCAACTTTTATTTATTAAGTTTCCAAAGTCAATAAAAAGGATTTGTCGCGTTTCCATTTTAGAAACATGAGTTTCCATCGTGTTTCCAAACATAAATTTTTAGAAAACGTGTTTCCGTGACGTTTTTCGTGTTTCCGAAGAGTTTCCGTTTCCGAAACGTTTCGGAAACGGGAAACGGACCTCGAAGAGAGTTTCCATGCAAAAAATAACCGTTAATATTTTAACGAAAAGTTGCGATAAAAAGACACAACCAAGAAAAACGAACGTCAATATTTTAACGGAAAGTTGCGATAGAAAGACACAACCGAGAAAAAGAAACCGTCGATATTTTAAAGGAAAGATACGATAAAAAGACAAAAACAAAAAAAGAAACCGTCAATATTTTAAGTGAAAGTTATGATAAAAAGACACAACCGAAAAAATAACCATCAATGAAAAATTGTAACCGTAAATATTTTAACAAAGAGCTAGGACAAAAAGATACAACCGAGAAAAAATAACCGTTA
>NW_003302554.1:9095681-9133181 GCF_000004255.2 Arabidopsis lyrata subsp. lyrata
TAACCGTCAATATTTTAACAGACAAAAAAAGACACAATCGAGAAAAAAATATCGTCAATATTTTAACAAAAAGTTATGATAAAAAACAGAAACAAAAAAAGTAACCGTCAATATTTTAACGGAAAGTTGCGAGAAAAAAATACATCCAAAAAACTAACCGTCAACGAAAAAAGTAACCGTTAATATTTTAACGAAAAGTTGCCAGAAAGAAAAATAACCGTCAACTAAAAAATTAACCGTCAATATTTTAACGAAGAGTTGCGATAAAAAGACACAACCGAGAAAAAATAACAGTCAACATTTTAACGGAAAATTGCGATAAAAAGACACAACCGAGAAAAAATAATCGTCAATATTTTAACGGATAGCTACGATAAAAAGACACAAACGAATAAAGTAACAACCAATATTTTAACTGAAAGTTGCAATAAAAATACACAACCGAAAAATAACCGTCAATATTTTAATGAAGAGTTGCGATAAAAAAACACACCCAAAAAAATAACCGTTAATATTTTAACGGAAAGTTACGATAAAGAGAAACAACCGTTCAGAAGTGCAAAATGCATTTATTGAGGTTGTTATTTTGGTTAATAAAACCAATTTGATATGTAGTCTAATGGTTGATGTAAAAAAACTTCGTAGTATTACTAACTATACAAAAAATGCAATGAAATTATATAATGGAAAGACGTAACTTTAAATGAACTAATGCAACTATAAAGATATAACTGTAAACTGAAAAGATACGACTGTAATTGAACAAATATAACAGTAAATAATTCAACGAAAATTCAAAGAGAAAATTCAATAAAAAGACATAACCGTAAAAAAATAACCGATTTAAACGAAGGTTGCGATAAAAAGACGCAATCGTTCAAATGTGCAAATGGTATTTATTAGATTGCTATTATATATAGATTTGCATGTTATTTTTATGTTTTCGTCAAGACACATGTTATTATGAACCTGTGTTTTTGGGTGTTATAAGTTATAACTGTGGGGAAGGGTCCCATAATGGTAACAAACCATAGCTGCCAAAAAAAAAAAAAAAAAATGGTAACAAAACATCAGATTTCTTAAGACCACAAAATGTGAGCACATATTGTGAAACCATGATGTTATTATGAAACACGAGCTGCTTAAAAGCAAAAGACTGATACAAAGACGTGTTTGCAAAATAAGTCTAAGCATGAGTGAACATGCATCTTTTATTGAAATCTATAACAGCAAAATAAAAATAAAACTGTCACTAGATCTTAGTGATATTAACTTTGAGACCATGTTGCATGCGAAAAAGAACAGAAGGAACAGGTTCGGTTTTGTGCCCTTCAACGACCTTGATGTCATAGTTTCGTATGATTTCCGCAGCCACTGTCTTCATCTGCAAGAACGTTAACTTTTTTCCCAAGCAAGCTCTTGGACCAGCGTTAAACGCCAAGAACTTATATGAAGGTTCATGTTTTAACCTTCCACTGTATGAAATCCATCTCTCTGGTCTGAAATCTTCCGCGTCATCTCCCCAAACAGATTTCATCCTCCCTAATGCATACATAGATATGACAATCTTCCAATTCTCATCGACTTTATGCCCACTTGGAAGCACGTCTGGCTTTGCCGGTGACTTGTGGTTAAATGGGACTGGTGGGTATAACCTTAGCGTCTCACACACGGCACCGTGTAGATACACGAGCTTGTCTAAATCTGCGGGATCAAACCTCGGCATCTTCTTGTTAACCTCTTGTCGAATCTTGTTCATTGCTTCAGGGTTCTTGGACAGAAGCCAGAAGAACCAAGTGAGAGCTGAACTTGTTGTGTCTCTTGCCACTATCAAGAAACCCAAAATAGTGTCTTTAATGAATTTATCATCACTTGGTTTCAAGTACTAATATTCGGTCGTGTCCATAGTCATGTAGTATGTCAAAACGTCTATGGCCTCTCCTCTTGAGTGATGTTGAGTCCCAAGACTTTTGATCTCCTCTCTTTTAGCCGTTATGATCTTCTCGAGAAGTTGATCAAAAACCGCAAGACCTCTTTTCAATCTTTTCTCGAGTCCTACACCAATCCAATATTGGAGCCTCCACAAGAAAACCGGCTTGACATGTCTATAGAAAACTCTGTCAGAGACACCATCTACTGCGTCACCGAACTCAACCTTAGGCATTTCAATAGATAAACATTTTGGATCATACCCGGTCATCAAAATCAAAGATGTATCAAACAAGAATCTCTGGAACAAATCATGCAAGTCGACAAGGATATTTTTATCAACAGCGTACTTGTTGGGGTCGGATTTCACCCATCCTTTGAGACCGAGCCAAACTTCAACACCTCGGGTTATCCTGCTAGTCAGCTCGGGTACCCTGCCAGTCAGTCTGCCAGTCAGCTCGGGTATCCTGCCAGTCAGTCTGCCAGTCAGCTCGGGTATCCTGCCAGTCAGTCTGCCAGTCAGCTCGGGTACCCTGCCAGTCAGTCTGCCAGTCAGCTCGGGTACCTTGCCAGTCAGTCTGCCAGTCAGCTCGGGTACCCTGCCAGTCAGTCTGCCAGTCAGCTCGGGTACCCTGCTAGTCAGTCTGCCAGTCAGCTCGGGTACCCTGCCAGACAGTCTGCCAGTCAGCTCGGGTACCCTGCCAGTCAGTCTGCCAGTCAGCTCGGGTACCCTGCCAGTCAGTCTGCCAGTCAGCTCGGGTACCCTGCCAGTCAGTCTGCCAGTCAGCTCGGGTACCCTGCCAGTCAGTCTGCCAGTCAGCTCGGGGTACACAGTCAGCTCGGGGTACACTGCCGAGCCTTATACTGCAGTTACCCCGAGGCAAAGTCTCAGTGCTACCCGAGGCTCAGTGCTACCCGAGGCAAAGTCTCAGTGCTACCCGAGGCAAAGTCTCAGTGCTACCCGAGGTGAAATGTGTATTGTTCCCGAGGCGAAGTCTGCAAAGTCACCCGAGGCGAAGTCTTTAGTGTCACCCGAGGCAAAGTCTTCAGAGTGACCCGAGGCAAAGTCTCAGTGCTACCCGAGGCAAAGTCTCAGTGCTACCCGAGGTGAAATGTGTATTGTTCCCGAGGCGAAGTCTGCAAAGTCACCCGAGGCGAAGTCTTTAGTGTCACCCGAGGCAAAGTCTACAGAGTGACCCGAGGCGAAGTCTTCATCATCACCCGAGGCAAAGACTTGATAAATATTCATCTTCAAAGTATCATTTCCAAACAAGGCATCATTTCCGAAGGGTCATTTCCGATAAACCCGGAAATGATAAAGGAGAATCACGAAGGATTAACTTAAATCAGGAAATCTTCCAAAAAACTCCGAAGAATAAGGAAATTATCCTGATCCGCGATATTCTACACCGACTTCAAGATAAATGGAAATCTTCCGAGAATATCGCTGGAGAGGCGGTTTATCACCCCTATATAAAGAGACTCAAGGCTCTCACAGAGGGGGAAGCAAGATCGCTCTAGAAATTACACTACGCAAAGCTCTCACAGCACAAACACTTTTCCTTTTACGATCAAACTCTTGTACGATCAAAATCATCTTTTCATTAATAATATCAAGAACACCATCTTTGGTATCAATCGTTTCTGTTGTTCTTTGAGAATTCACGATTATCGTATCCCTAAAATAAAACCCTAGACAAATCTTGATTGTGTGAGTTTCGACTTCCACAGTTTGGCGCCGTCTGTGGGGATTACTTTAGAATTCTCTTACCCTAAGAACGCGAGACTCGAATACCAGAGAGGATGGTAAACGAAGACGATCGTCAGATACCGCCAGCCGGAGGAGGGAACCCTAATGCTCTGAACCCTCAAAATCCTCAAGCCGATCCGACAATCTTAGCAGCCCTAGCCGAACTGAAGGATATGATGGTTAAATTCCAGAAGAAAGCTGACGATCAAGAGAAAGCTAACAAAACCTTGGCGCAGCGAGTCGACGAAATCGCAACACGTGGGCAACAAAAAACCACGCGTTTCCAGACTCGGCCGCCACGAGCTCGGAGGGACTTCCCTGGCATCAACCCAACGAGACTCACGTTCGTGACGCCAACCGATAACACCAGAGTCGCAACCCGAGCCGACCCTGCCAGACGTGAGAACCAAGATGATCCCACCGAGCCAGACGCAGTGGACTTGACGGACGAGCCAGATGATCTGCAAGATGAGCGTACCCGAGCCGGAGCTAACTCCGCCGAGCGAACAGATCTCACTGACGATGAAGAAACTGAGGAGAACATAAGATGGGCCGAAGAATCCGAAAGGGAGGACGAGCTCAGCAAGATCCGAGCCTCCCTAGCCAAGGCGGAAGCTGATATGAAGCTCGTCAAAACCCAGATACATAGTGTTTCATCCTCTGCACCAAACATCGACCGAATTTTAGAAGAATCTCGGAATACGCCCTTCACCAAAAGAATTTCCGAAACGACGATGTCCAATCTGGGGAAGTTCAAAATCGACTCCTACAACGGATCAACCGACCCGAAGTGTCACATTAAATCTTTCGTGATATCCGTAGCCCGAGCCAGGTTTAAGCCCGGGGAGAAGGATGCAGGTCTATGCTTGCTGTTCGTGGAACACCTCAAAGGACCCGCATTAGAGTGGTTTTCTAGATTGGAACGAAACTCGATTGACAGTTTCGACGAGCTGTCGACACTATTCCTCAAACAATACTCCGTCCTCATCGACCCCGGAACCTCCGACGCGGATCTGTGGTCCCTATCTCAACAGCCCACTGAACCATTGAGAGATTTCCTCACAACCTTCGAAGGAATTACAGATGTAGCCGCTCTTTCGGCTTTGAAGAAAGCTCTCTGGTACAAGTCAGAATTCAGGAAAGAGTTGAACCTGTCTAAACCAACAACAATTCGCGACGCGCTGCATCGAGCCTCGGATTTCGTCGCCCACGAAGAAGAGATGGCGCTGCTAGCAAAGAGGCATGAGCCAACAAAACAGGCGCCCCGAGCCGAGAAAACCGAGAAAGCCCAAACAGGACCGCTAAGCCAGAAGAAGCCGGATCAGAGTGAAACGTACACGCACCACGAGGGGCACGTTTTCTCAGGAGCCCACAACTATCAAGTCGACGTAGGCCATGGGCGAGGAAGAGACTCATTCACTTGGACAAGATGTCAACCCCCAGGTGACGAAAAAGAATACTGCGAGCATCACAAGACCATCGGGCATCACACTTCCAGATGCAGGAGCCTCGGAGCAATATTAGCGGCCAAATTTCTAGCCGGAGAGCTTGGGACGAACATAACCCTCAAAGACCTACAGCCAGAACAAGTTCAGCCCAAACAGGTGGACACAGCAGGGGGTCCCGAGCCAAGGGAGCCAGAGGCTCCGAAGAGAGTCCGGGGAACACCCGACGAGGAGCGTGACGGAACACGACAAAGAATCTACATGATAATGGGAGGATCAGCGTTTTGCCCCGACACCGTAGCCGCGATCAAAGCCTATCAGAGACGAGCCGAAGCACCCAGCAACTGGCCATTCGACCAACCTAACGATGTAATCATGTTCGAAGAAAGTGAGACAAATGGGCTCGACATGCCTCATAACGACTCTCTGGTCATCACGCTTGCCATCGGAGATCACAACGTATCAAGGGTGTTGATCGACACCGGCAGCACTATTGACGTAATTTTCCGCGAGACGCTTCGGCAAATGAACATCAGCATGTCGCAAGTAAACCAGACTCCGAGGCCAGTACTTGGATTCTCTGGAGAAACCCTAATGACACTCGGAACTATTCAGATGCCAGTCCAGGCCAGTGGAATAACGAAGATAGTTGATTTCTCTGTCACAGATCAGCCGACCATCTACAACGCCATTATGGGCACCCCATGGTTAAACCTAATGCGAGCTGTCTCCTCGACATACCATCTCTGCTTGAAATTCCCGACGCCTAACGGTGTGAAAACGATATGGGGAGGCCAAAAGAATTCCAGGATGTGCTTCATGGCAGCATATAAACTTCGAAACATCGTCGCCGAATCTAAAGTCGAGGTCAATCATAAAAAGGCGAAGATTGGCCGAAGCAAGGAGAAGTACCTTGCAGAAAAGAAGGCGGCCGTAGAGAAGAAAGCTCTGGAGGCCGTTCTCGGAACTCTTGCTCCTCCCAAAGCGACCGATGAGCCTGAGGTAGAGATGACGAATCCTAACCCCATTTGCCGTCACAATTGGTTCTGAGGAGGCCGAGACTATCCCAGTTGTGGAAACACCTCAGGAAATACTACCGCTAAAAACCTAAGGTACGCATAAGCTTGAACTACGGGGTGGCTTGATCCCCGAAAAGGGTACGTAGGCAGCTCGTCCTCGGACGAGTTCAGCTACCTCCCCTTATCAAAAAGGGGGGGGGGGAGAGTGGGGTCCGTATATCCATACTCCCACTCAAACTTTATCAATTATATGTTTCCTATACTCCTATTCAAATTTTATCAAACTATATTTCTAAGTATACACTTCGGGTTTTACTAAACCTACCTCGGTCTTTACCCCGAAACTCGCCTCAGGAAATCAACACGGTCTAAACTCCGTTCTGTTCGTTTGGGCGATGGCCACGCCCGCGAACTAAATTCATCTACACCTCCACGGTTACAGCGCGCTATATAAGCATTCGAGACAATCTGGTCGAAGATATCCGACCAAAGATGAAATTGTCTTCAGAAACCCCAGTAAAATCTTAACACTGGTGCCCCAGTTCGCTTCTAAGCACTGGTTATCGATTGAATCGAATCGGGTCGCGACCGTGAACGTTCAAATCTTTCTGCTAAAACCCAGTTTATCTTAACACTGGTACCCATCTTTCGCTCCGGCTGCTAAAACCCAGTTTATCTTAACACTGGTACCTATCTTTCGCTCCGGCTACTAAAACCCAGTTTATCTTAACACTGGTATCTATCTTTCGCTCTGGCTACATAAATTCTTTTTTACTTAGGACAAAAAGATGTTTTGATACGGAAACTATTCAAAATCATTGTATTCTCTTCGAAGACAAGGATCTTTGAAAATAGCGTTTGTATTTACTTTGCAAAAATACAACGACAAAGTCATCCATGCACAATCTTACACTACAACCAAAAAAGAAGAAAAAGGACGGTTCTAAGAGTGCCGCCTCAGGTTCACTGGCGACTCGAAGCAGAAGTTAACAGCTCGGTCGACTCATTCATGAAGCTCGTCACACTTGCTCCCAAGTCAACGAGCTGGGGGGCTAACTGTTGGGGTCGGATTTCACCCATCCTTTGAGACCGAGCCAAACTTCAACACCTCGGGTTATCCTGCTAGTCAGCTCGGGTACCCTGCCAGTCAGTCTGCCAGTCAGCTCGGGTATCCTGCCAGTCAGTCTGCCAGTCAGCTCGGGTATCCTGCCAGTCAGTCTGCCAGTCAGCTCGGGTACCCTGCCAGTCAGTCTGCCAGTCAGCTCGGGTACCTTGCCAGTCAGTCTGCCAGTCAGCTCGGGTACCCTGCCAGTCAGTCTGCCAGTCAGCTCGGGTACCCTGCCAGTCAGTCTGCCAGTCAGCTCGGGTACCCTGCCAGACAGTCTGCCAGTCAGCTCGGGTACCCTGCCAGTCAGTCTGCCAGTCAGCTCGGGTACCCTGCCAGTCAGTCTGCCAGTCAGCTCGGGTACCCTGCCAGTCAGTCTGCCAGTCAGCTCGGGTACCCTGCCAGTCAGTCTGCCAGTCAGCTCGGGTACCCTGCCAGTCAGTCTGCCAGTCAGCTCGGGTACCTTGCCAGTCAGTCTGCCAGTCAGCTCGGGGTACACAGTCAGCTCGGGGTACACTGCCGAGCCTTATACTGCAGTTACCCCGAGGCAAAGTCTCAGTGCTACCCGAGGCTCAGTGCTACCCGAGGCAAAGTCTCAGTGCTACCCGAGGCTCAGTGCTACCCGAGGCAAAGTCTCAGTGCTACCCGAGGCAAAGTCTCAGTGCTACCCGAGGTGAAATGTGTATTGTTCCCGAGGCGAAGTCTGCAAAGTCACCCGAGGCGAAGTCTTTAGTGTCACCCGAGGCAAAGTCTTCAGAGTGACCCGAGGCAAAGTCTCAGTGCTACCCGAGGCAAAGTCTCAGTGCTACCCGAGGTGAAATGTGTATTGTTCCCGAGGCGAAGTCTGCAAAGTCACCCGAGGCGAAGTCTTTAGTGTCACCCGAGGCAAAGTCTTCAGAGTGACCCGAGGCGAAGTCTTCATCATCACCCGAGGCAAAGATTTGATAAATATTCATCTTCAAAGTATCATTTCCAAACAAGGCATCATTTCCGAAGGGTCATTTCCGATAAACCCGGAAATGATAAAGGAGAATCACGAAGGATTAACTTAAATCAGGAAATCTTCCAAAAAACTCCGAAGAATAAGGAAATTATCCTGATCCGCGATATTCTACACCGACTTCAAGATAAATGGAAATCTTCCGAGAATATCGCTGGAGAGGCGGTTTATCACCCCTATATAAAGAGACTCAAGGCTCTCACAGAGGGGGAAGCAAGATCGCTCTAGAAATTACACTACGCAAAGCTCTCACAGCACAAACACTTTTCCTTTTACGATCAAACTCTTGTACGATCAAAATCATCTTTTCATTAATAATATCAAGAACACCATCTTTGGTATCAATCGTTTCTGTTGTTCTTTGAGAATTCACGATTATCGTATCCCTAAAATAAAATCCTAGACAAATCTTGATTGTGTGAGTTTCGACTTCCACAGTTCTCAAGAATAGGAACAAGCCCTTGCCTTAATTTGTTTACACTTGTACTAATAAAAGTTCTACAAGATAAAACTAAAGCTTATATACACTGTTTTCGTTTGTATGTGTCTTCACTTGATCTCTCTGTTTTCTTCTCTCCCACGTGCGACTTCTTTCTTCTTGTATACACTTAGAGCAATCTCAATGGGGGTTTCTAAACATGATCCTTAATAAATAATAAAATATATATATTATTTAAATATTAGATGGGTACCTTAAATTTGGAGAAACTTAGTCTAATTGTTTTTTTAACTAAGAAACAATTGGACTAAGTTTCTCCAAATTTAAGGTACCCATAATTAAAAAATATTATTTATCTATACTTACACTTTAATTTTATTTAAGAAACCAATGTTTAGAAACCCCATTGAGGGTGCTCTTATCATTCCTTCTTAGATTTATGTCGCACTTTCCTGAGAATAATGCTAAGCTATTAAATCATTATTACTCTCCATCTTCTAGCTAGTATATATATGGAAAACATGTAAATTGTAGTCTATTGAACGATACCATCGCATGGGTCATTAAATAGTTGCATGTTCTGTGACCTCGCTCCTTAAGAAATAGTTGATCTACTGCTGCCATAAGAATGTTTCTTGCAAAACTAATGTGTCGAGTGTAACAATAATGCTTATTTAAATCTTTTAAGAATCTCATATGTTCATCTCAAATTGGTGTTGGCTTTAAAATCGCAGATTTCTCTATTACCGTTCACATTGGGTTAGCATTGCCTCATTGGTATTCAGTAGATTGATGTCGACATAAGAAGGTATCTGGCATTGTTATTCTGGGTACAATTTGACATGCTTTGATGGTGATTGTCAAGTTTTGATCAAGTCATTTCATGGAGTGAGAAATAATATGCTAAAAAGATTCTTATACTAATATTTTCTGTTCATGCTAAATATATCCACAATAACTAACACAATATATTTGTACGAAAAAAAAAAATTACATTAATTGAAGAAGACACTACAAAAAAAGCTCACATTGATAGCACTGTTTTATAGCACGATTTTCGAAATTACTATCGAAGATAAAGTTGTAATTTGGTTTTGATATTATAGCAGTGCATAAATGCTAAGATATAGTTTTGGGATTATTGTTTAAAATGCCCTTTTTTGGGAAAAACTTACGAAAATGCCCTTTTTTGAATAGTTTACGGATTTTGTCCTTTTTTAACACTTAAAAATGTATGTATTTAGGATTTTTTTTTCCAAAAATACGTACTTTATACCAAATACTAAACCCTAAGAACAAATGGAACCGACTAAACCCAAACATAACGAGTGAAACGCATGTTAAATCATATTTTTGGAACATGAAAAAGGGCAAAATGCATAAACTATTCAAAAAAGGGCAAAATCCACAAATGCCCTTATAAAAAAGGACAAAATCCGTAATTTATTCTATAGTTTTAGTAAGCGGGAAACTTTTTTCACTTACTCCGCCAATTACTTAGCCAATTTTTCACTTTTTCGAACTCTTTTCTTATTTTCTCCTTTTTCTTTTGTTCTATCTCTTTTCATTTCAACACTTGCTCGAAAACCCTCAAGCTTAATAATTCTGCCCTAAAATCTCTTATACACACTAACTCCATCATCTAGCCACAAATTAAACCCTCAAGCTTAACACTTCTGCCCTAAATTCATAGCCGCTAGCTGTGTAACTTACCGTCGGCCCTAATTTCAGATCTATTTTCTGGATAGAACTCCGATTGAAGGCATGTGTATCTTACTCAATTGATTTATTTCTTCTATTGTACTTATTTCTTTTGATTCGGTGTAGTGACAGTTCTATAAAGTTTCGATTTTGGTTTAACGGTGGGGAACGGAGATCTGTTAGGAGACAAGGTTTGATAGAATCGGCGAGGTTTCTGAGTTGTGCGAGTAGCGGACGTGTGATGAGGGAGCCATCTATGATTGTGAGGGAGGCTGCGGCGGAGCAGCTCGAGGAGAGGCAGAGCGATTGGGCTTATTTTAAGCCTAGACATTCACGGTCTTTGTCGGCGACTTTACAGCCTAGACATTCACGGTCTTTGTTGCAAACATCGTCTTTCTTCTCATTTGATTCATTGCCGCTATTAAATTCAGCCGCCGATTTTGGTGTTGATGGAGGAGAAGTTCCGTTTTGGTGTCGATTGAGGTTTCAGATTGGTCTAATTTGGTGAAGGAATAACCGAGAGAAGGCTTTGTACAATTGAGATGGAATCAAAACGATTGGTTTGGCGCAATTCCAGGAGCGTTGAAGGAGCTGCAAGTGAGTTCATTTTGAATTTTCAATCCTATTCTTGTTTAATATGTAGAAATTTGATTTGGTGATTCTCATAACAAGTGTTTTTATGTCAACGAGAATGTTAATGTAAGTGACTTGGATTTGGTTCAATTTTCACTAAGGAATCACGTTGGAGGGTAAGAGATGGAGATTTAATTTGGGGATTTAAAGGATTGAAGATGGAGAAGGCGAAGGATTTTGTGTTGATTTTTGAAATATACATGCAGATGGTAGAACGATGCCACAAAGTTCTTGTTCGAAAGGCGCTGGAAGTGATTACAAGTTTATAGATGGATGGAATTTGTATGTCTTGATTTCACGATATCTTTCAAATTGTTTCTAATCGTGCCTGTTATTTGGTATTATGGATTGCAGATACTATAACTCACTTCCACCAATAACCAAGGTTTTACATGTTTCAGTTGATTGATAATGTGCATGTTGGTCTAAACGATTCTCTTTTACTTTGCATTCTTCTGTTGGATTGTGGCTTATGTGTTTTGTTTTCCTTGTTGTTCATTTTTTTTCCAGACCTTCATAAAAGGGATTTGACTGAATGGGAGGCAATTCAATGAAGATGTTGCAAATTACGTGTATGTTGATTTTTGCAATCATATTGTTGAAAGTTTTCTTTGTTTTTATATCGTGTAAAGAGTTTATGCATATTGTGATAATTAGATATAAGTTAATAGATCTCAGTTTGTTTTTTTTAATTGGTTATATGGCTGGCTTGCAACTGCTCATTGGGCTGTTTCAAAATAGACAAAGGTAAGTTTGTTTTCTTTCTTTTGACTTTGTAATTGAATTCGATGAGTGTCTCTACTTTTCCTATTTTTCTTCAACATCGTGACCCTTGACTGACTAAATATTTTTCCATGGAGCTGAGTGTTGATAATCGATTTGTGTATTTGCAGGAGTTAAAGTGAAGCCAAGAAAGTCGTTTACTCTTAAGGCTACTAAAGCAACAGGAATAAGAAGACGTCACCTGTCCCATCTTAATATACATGGGTAAGTTTGTTACTTCTAAATTAGTACTTGTAGTTCTTTTTGACTTGACTGATCTTTGGCTTATGCGACATTGGGGCATGAAATTAAATCTAGGGTAGTCAGACAAAAAATATCGTCTTAGGTCACCACAACAATCACTCTTATGTACTAGTATGTGAATTATCTAAACCAAGTTGACATAACATCTTCTACCTAATTTTCTTATCTGACAATATTTCTCACTTTTTATGTCAAATTATATGAAGCCAATGCAAGAAGATGAGCAAGCTTGGATGGGTTATATCTCAAGAAGTTAGTTTATCCTTATGATGTTAGTTTTATTTTGGTTAAGACTTAGGTATACTTTCGATGTTAATTAGTATAATGATTGGTATGATGTTATGTAAACATTGTTCAAAATTTATGAAATATTAAAGTTTTTCTATCCAATTAAATAAATTCTAAAAACAGGATTCAAATATAAGAATTATATAAATCAAATAGAAAAAATTGGAAAAATTCATAAATTGTTATGAACAACTAAATAATGGCATTAAATTATTGCTATGAAAAAGTAAATAATAACACTAATAAAGTGCTATTGTATATGAAGATACTATAGCAGACAAAATTAATGCTATCGTAGGTGGGGCATCTACCATAGCTGCCGAGATCATAGCAGTTGTAATTTCGCTATGTATTACCTACGATAGCAGTTTTTCCGCGCTATCAATATACGTTTTTCTTGTAGTGAGAGCTTACAAAGGAATATATCCATTACATTGAATAAGAGTTTACAAAGTCATTAAAAAGAAGCGGGTTGATATGATTCATCCAAGTATCAAACCCTAAAGCAACCAAATCCAAGCCCTAGACTTGCACAAAAAGAAAGTGCAAACTCTTAGATATATTATTGGTTTAGTGACTTCGTTTTTCGTTGCATCCGAGATTCCAATTACCTTGACCCCTTTAATCCTAACATATCATTAAACATGCGATGCAATATATTGAGAATCTGAAATGATGAGTATATATAACTAAGATATCGCATCCATTGTTGCGTAAAACAATGAAAAAAAAAACAAATTCATGTATAACTTTAGTTTGAAACGAATAAGAAATAAAAGATAACCATGAGAATGGATGACGGTTTCAATTTTACACCATTTTGGAAAACAATTTATCGACATTAGCGACTTTAAAAATTGCCTCGTTGGTATTCAGTAGACTGATGTCTACATATAAGAAGGTATCTGGCATTGTTATTCAGGGTACAATTTGACATGCTTTGAAGGTGATTGTCAAGTTTTAATCAAGTCATATCATAGAGTATTCAAAAGATTTAAGAAATAATATGCTAAAAAGATTTTTATACTAATATTTTCTGTTCAAGCTAAATATATCCACAATGGCTAATACCATATATTTGTACGAAAAACAAAAATATATACATTAAATTGAAGAGGAGTTTTCAAAAGAATATATCCGTTACATTGAATAAGAGTTTACAAAGTCATTAAAAAAAAGCGGGTTGATATGATTCATCGAAGTATCGAACCCTAAAGCAACCAAATCTAAGCCCTAGACTTGCACAAAAAGAAAGTGCAAACTCTCGGATATAGTATTGGTTTAGTGACTTCGTTTTTCGTTGCATCCGAGCTTCCAATTACCTTGACCCCTTTAATCCTAACATATCATTAAACATGTGATGCAATATATTGAGAATCTGAAACGATGAGTTTATATAACTAAGATATCGCATCCATGGTTGCGTAAAACAATGAAAAAAACAAATTCATGTATAACTTTAGTGTTAAACGAAACATAAATAAAAGATAACCACGTGAATGGATGACGGTTTCTATTTTACACAAGTTTAGAAATTTGTTCATCGGCATTAGCGACTTTTAAAAATTGATATTATTTATGAAGAAACACAGCATTGTTTCAAAAGAAAATACACACAAGTCATTTTTAACAGGCAAGAATGTAAATTATCGACTAAATATATTTAGGTCCAACGCATAAAATTTACTTTATTTGCGATTCTCTTGATCTCAGAAATCTTATCCAGTGTGGAAACAAAGCGAAAGAATAGACTTTTAAGATTCCTTAATTTCTTATGTTTCCGTATCTTGCTAGATTTTCTACGTACTATTCTATGTTTTTCCCAAAAACGTGCCAATATGTGGAAAGAATTGTGTTTTCCTAAAAAAGAATGAGGGCTTGATATCCAACGTATTCATGTGTCACGGATGTTCAGGTTAAGCTTAATTTGGAAACTAATAACTTCATCGGGTTTATTATTGGTGGTTACGACAATATATTATCCGTTAGGATACTTTTTAGGATGGTAAGGATTCTAATTTAGGTTCCAAGACATGGCAAAGCTATTGAAGTTAGGGTCAATTACGGTTGAATATGTACAGCAGGAGATTCGCAATTGTCAGCACTACTATACATACTTTTGTCTTTGATTTTTGGCATCCCACGGGACGCCTTCTCGACTCCATAGATGAGATATGCATTAGAAAATTAGGTGGTCACCTAAACTACGTAGTTGAGAATTTGCTATAAACATCTTGAAATAGTATGGCACATAAAATTAAAATCCTTTTCTTTTTTGTTATCAGCATTTGAATCCAACAAAATATGGCAATGGCATTCATAATCTTTTTTAGTTAAATTCTAAGGAGGAGGAAAACCTGACATAGCAATAAAATATATACAGGCAGAGGAAAGAAATTGACTTAATCAAAACTATTTTAGATATTTTTTATCTTTTAAATAATTACAAAGCAAATAAAAAAAAAGTAAATAAAGAACTTGTTTTAAAAATAATGTGCACACTTATGTTTACTTGGAGGTTAGTATTTAAAAAGATAGTTAAAACTATTTATTTTGTAATGATTAAACTTCTTCAAATAGAACTAAACTTTTTGAGGCAAATACATCAATGGAAACGAACTTAAAGAAAAAAACTTTTAAGTATTACAACAATTAAAAAAAAAAACATCACATATAAATTTTTTTTTTTTTTTAGACCGGATAAATTTTGTTTTCTGAAATGGAAAAAAAAAATGCAGATGATCAAACACTTCACTCGAAATACATCCTTTAGACTAGCTAGAGATCATTGGTGATGTTAGGAGCACAAACATCAGTGAGGACAGTGGTGATGGTAGTGAGACCATTGATTTCAGGTTGGTAGTTGTTGATGTCCAAGCAAGGAATGCCCTCGTTCTCTCCAACATTAAGATTTTGATTCAAATCCAAAATCATACTTTGATTTGAATCTATATTCATTTTCATATTAAAATCATGGATTTTCTTTGGAATCTGATCATAAAAATCAAAAAGAGTCTGATATTGGAACTTAACCGGCTTTTGCTGATCTTGATTTTGATATTGAATCATATAACCATCAAATCCGATTGGAGCAGATGCATCCACACCAATAGGAGCTGCCCCAATAGGAGGAGGTAAAGAAGAAGAAGACTCACCGTTCTCCGTAAGGATCTCAACCCTACGAATAAGACCATTGAGATACTTATCAATAAAGAAACTCAAATCTAGAAGATCTCTTCCATGAAGATGATAAACATCTATCTCCCCTTTGAGACAACCGAACATTAAATCTCGAATTTGAGAATTTCGGTTCTCATCACGTAGCTTTTGCAGTTTTTCTGTTTCTTTGGCGATCCTTTGACGTATAAATGTCTCTTGATCCACCATCTTCTTGGTCCGGTCTATCACCGAAAACTCCATAAAATTCGACACCACTTCTTCAACGCCTTCCTTTGATGGCCAAGCCTCCGGGATCGAGTTGTACGGGCTATTGATGACCGCACATGCTTCAACATCACATAGAGTCACTAGCTCGTGGAGTTTCTTCATGATTCCTTTCTTCCTTTTGGTGAATGTTGTTTTCCTCACTGTATCATTTTCTATGAACGATAACTTAACCTTCCCCCTCATATCTATTATCTTTGTTATGTGTGTTTTGTTTTGTTTTGTTAGAATGAGGAGGATTGTTTATATAGTAAATAAAAGGTTTTCAACTCAATAGGTTTTTCTTATTTCTTTGCTGGACTAATTAATTTTCAATTTTACTAAATTTTTAGGATAGATATTAGTTCCACCCTTACGTGTAGGCATGTGATATATTGAGGGTAAAGTGATAATCATTTAGTTTTACAGACAACCCATACATATATTTTACCTTTTGAGGAGGGCATAAAAACAAGACATTTAGGAAAAAAATTGTATCACATATGTAATGAGATTTATCCTTCATTTAGGATGTCCATTTAAAGGAAAAAAATTTACATCAAAGGTAATTTAAGATATTTCTTCAATCTCTAAATTTTTTTTATTTATTATTAATTTTATATCAATATAATTAATAAATTATTTAAATTACAGGTAATATTAGTTAGATAGAAAGTTATGTTATGGCTAAACCGTGAAGCTTATGAAGCTGATCCTACAAGTATTCACCATTGTCGAAGAGAATCCGGAGCTTTTAGGGTTTTTTAGTCTTCTCAATCAATAGAGTATCCAGAATTCAGATTCCAGAAGACTTGGTTCTAGACCTAGTTAGACGACCTAGTCTAGAGATTTGTTTACTTACACTGAAACTTGCATAATTTGTGTGTTTTTATTATTTTGAACCACTGTTTTCTCATGCCTTCATTGTTTTCTTTGCGTTAGTGCTTAGAGGTCATCAGTTTAACTCTATATAGCAAATTTCTCAGTTTATTCTAAAACCAAAGACTTTTAAGTTTAAATATATAAACACTACGTTCTTATGTAGTATACACAACAAATATCAGGATCTTGTAATATCTAAGTAAATATAACTCAAAATACAAGGGCTGCATGTTACAGTAGGCCAAGTGTCTAAAGGATATATTTATATCTATATAAAGATTAACAAATTAAAAGAAAAAGAAAAAATGTAATTGCTTCCAGTACTCTTCAAATTTTCAGGATCAGTTATGGTTTTTATGCCATTTATAACCCTAATTTAGCATGTGTCCATGGTGGATAAATCATCAAAGTTGTAAAAGAGAGTGCAGTAAGACGAGGAGGAGGTGAAGGCTGGTGATGGGTGATGGGAGAAGGAGAATTAGTTTATGTCTTTATTATACTTTGATCGGATTTTGTGGATAGAGATCGAGTTTGAGTACGTATAATTTGTGAATTGCTTTAGGTCTTTTTGAGACTTTGATCAGATTTTGTGAACGTATAAAAGTTTTGGTGAATTTTCATTAAATTGGATCGGAGAAGAGTTTACTAAAAAAAGAGAGTTTATATGATTCATCGAAGTATCAAACCCTAAAACAACCAAATCAAAGCCCTAGACTTGCAGAATTAGTCTCATTGGTGGAGTCTCTTGAGAATTGGCCCGCTTTCTCCAATCTTCTCGATGAGTTTAGTTTGCTTCGATTAAGTTTTGCGTTAATAAATTGGAACGGTGTAGTTAAGTTTATATTTTTAACAATTTAGCATCACATGCAATCTCAAGGCGTATCTAAAAGTTCTAACATTATGACTATCTCTTTTGTTTATCCTTTTTTCTAATTGAATAAAAATATAACATAATATGAGACGAAATTTTTTAAATTAAGAAATAAAACATAAAGTTAAGAGATTTGTGTGATTTTCAATAAACTAAAGTGGTATATATATATATATATATATATCCTTTTCAAATATAACACTTAAATCAAATATTTACTTTTATTCACACTTAAAATTTTAAAAGAAAATTCTAAAGTGATAATTTAAGATATTTAACTTGTAATCTCTTTTAACATGTTAAAATATATAAACTCACTAGATTAGATTACGGGGCTTTTGATTTGATTATATTAGATTATAAATATGATGATATGTCCAATGTTAAAAATACTTAAGTTGTGAATATGGTTTTACAATATATTCAACCAATTAGTTTAAATTTCAATATGGAGATTTTTATGAAAGAAATCATCAAGTATCTACCAATTCATTTGAAACCGTCAACTACATTAATTATTAATGAAAAAAATCTTAACTAAGAGATTTAAATGAAAAAATCCCAGAAATACTAGTCGGTTCATTTAAAACCCATTAACTAAGTTATTAACAAAAACCTTTAACAAAAAAAAAATTTATTGACAAAAAAAACCCATCGAATATTACAAATATAATTTAAACAAATAATGTAAAGTATCGACTATATACGTTTAGACGGAATGATAAATCAAAAGGTTTTTTTCACTAAAATGTCGTATGTGAGGGCTTTTCATTAATTATTTAGTTGTGGGCTTCTAAACGAACCAATTAATATGTGAATGATTTTTCATTAAAATCTCTTACTTGAGAAGTTTTTTATTAATAATTTTGTTGAGGATTTTAAAACGGATCGATCTATACTTAAAAATTGTTTTCTTAAAATCCCTCCAATATGAATTTCTCGAATAAATGAATAAAACATTCAGAATCTCCCAATCTGGAATATTTTCATGCAGTGTTATGGCTTTCTACTTTTATTTAACAAACGCATTAGAATATGAGTATATGATCAGAAACACATTTGATTCAGAACAAATAAAAATCAAATAAGTAATTAAATAAAGATCTTGGATAATCATCTCGATAAAAATTTGAAAAAAATATAAGTAAGTGAAACTAAATAATAATAAATTAAAATTACTTTAAACAGGAATTATACGATAATCGATTCACCAATTCCTTTTTAATAAATAGAAACATGAAATTAAAATTTGGAAACATGTGGTAATCTGTTTATTGGAAACCAAATATAAAAATCAATAAAAATTTAGTATTTGCTATACATTTTAAAATCCATTCAACTAATTGACTTATATCACGATCTCGTAACTTATTATTTTCGTACTGAACATATGTATGTTGGACGTATCTTATTTAGTTTGCTCTTGATGTATAAGTTAACAAAAAAAATATAGAAAATAAGTAAAGTTGTTTGGACAAAAAAGAAAGGACAATTTCAAAAATAGCACCAAAAAAAGTTTTTCTTCCAAAATTAGCACAACATTTCTAAAATTCCACAAATATCACCATAAACTTCAATTAAACTTAATTCAAATATAAGATTGAAAATAAAAATGAGAGCAAACACTAACCTAATATTAAATTGAATCAAAATTTCTTTTAAATAATGGAAATATATACCCAAAATTAGAAATAGGGAACCCAAATATAACACCAAAAACTAATACTAAAATTTAAAAAAATCTCTTTTGTATGGTGGAAATATATACTCTAAATTAGAAATAGGAAACCCAAATATAATACCAAAAAATAATATTAAAATGAATCAAAATCTCTTTTAAATGGTAGAAATATATACCCTAAATTGAAAATAGAGAACCCAAATATAATATTTTAAATTTATTTCTTGTTTAGTTTGGTTGAATAGTTTTTATATAGGAATTGTGGTTATATTGAAAAAATAAACTAGTGATAATACTTTTAGAACAAAAACTTAATAGTAGGACCATGTACACTGGTGATTTTTCTCAGTATCATTAGCCCAAAAACAATTTTATAATGGACCAAACCACTTAATTAGACCTGATCCGTATCAGTCCATTGATACATGTGATACTCAGTTTCATGCGACGTGTCGGTTTGCCATTGGACCGTGAATATATTTTTTGGTTAAAACAGAGAAAAAAAAAATCATTTATGGAAATGATTTCTGGAAACTCCACCGATTCTTCTTCGATCCATTTCATCTCTCCATACCTTCTGTGTAGATCTAGGTTTAGGGTTGGGTAGATGAAAGTCTTGGTTTGTCCCAGAGAGCTTGAACTAAAATACAAGAAAGTCCCCGGTCTCAGCTCTTTTGGCAGAGCCAAGGGGCGCAGTCACGCCGGAGCTCATGACCCTAGAGGCGGTCTCGCCAATGTGCTTAGGGTTAAGGCCACTAAGCCTAAGCTGATAAATATCTTCAAGCAACTGTTTAGGGTTTTTCACCTCTTTCTCAACTCTCTGTCGAAAACCTAGCAGTCGGCTCTTTCCCAGTTCTCCATGGGCAAGTCTAAAAACTTTGTTTGCTACTTCTCTTTAGGTAAGAGAGAGCCTGAAGATGATGTTGATACTAAAGTGAATCTTAAGAAGCGGAAGAAAGATGTGATTGCTGCTGTCCAAAAGGAAAAAGCTTTGAATTTGTTTCGGATTTGATTTAAATACTTTGTATTTGATTTAATATTTGTAACTGATTCTATTGTTTTCATGGTTTTGCAGCTGTGTGTGAGTAAGAGGATGGTGAGAGTGGTCAGATTCTGAAATGGTGACAAGCTGCATAGGTGAAAAGGTAAACTCCAAAATTGCTTTCAACTTTAAATTATGTGTGTAAAACTGAACACTTGAATTGAATATAGATTATGAAACTGAATTGAAACTGAATTGAATAGAGATTAGGAAGTGCATACTTGAATTGAATTGAATAAATTTATGAAACTGAACATGAGTGAAACAAAATTGAAACTGAACCCTTAAATTTAATAGAGATTAGGTAGATATGGTTGAGAATGCAGTTGTCTTTAAATGGAACAATGAATACATATGAAGTAGAAAGGAAATTGAATGGCATCTCTGTAACTTGAAGTCTGTTTATTGTTCAATGCAAACTGTGAGAATAGTTTCTGCAATATTCTTTGTGTCGTTGGGTTTTCTTTTTAAGAATTTGTTTAGATATAGTTAAAGTGAAATTAAATGGTGATGAGACATTAGTCAGCTAGACTGAAGTTATGTTGATGGCTAGGGTCTCAGTGACTTCAATTACTAAATCAAACACATAGTTCAAACACATTAACACCCATATTCAATAGAAATTAGGTGGATTTTTATTGAGTCTTTTCCTTTATAATTACTCTATGAGAACTTAACAAACCACTTAAACTAAACAAAAACCCAAAATGGCTTCCACCTTTAACTTTTCCTCCTCTCAGCCTTTTACCAATTTGTTGTTTAGCCAAGAAGAAAACCCAACACCTCTCAGTCTTTCACAGCCTTCTTGTTCTGAATCCCAAACACCCACATCCTTAGCTAGGGAACCTAGAGTGAGATGGAGTCTTCCTGAAGAGAAGGCACTTGCAAGTGCCTGGCTCAACACATCCAAAGACTCAGTTGTGGGGAATGAGCAGAGATCAGCAGCCTTTTGAGATAGGGTTGCATCATATTATGCTGCGTGACTTGCTTTCTCTAAGCACCATCTGAGAGGCAAACACTTTAAGCAGAAATGGCAAAAAATAAATGAGCTTGCATGAAATTTGTTGGCTGCTATGAGTATGCATCTCGGACTCCTCGCAATGGAGAGACTGACGATGACATTCTAGTGCTGGCCTACAAGCTTTACCACCAGGATCAAAAAACCAAATCAGTCTAGCATGTGTGGAGAATCCTCAAGACTGATCAGAAATGGTGCAATTGGTGTGAGACAAAAATCAAACCTGTCAAGAAGAAAGCTAAAACTTTCTAAGGTAGAAGAAAAGAGTTTTCAAAGGCTTATAGGGGTCAAGGCATCCAAGGCTTTAGCCAAGTCCAAAGGTAAGGGAAAGAGCCAATTCTGTGGCTGAACTTCAAGGTTTGTGAGAAAAGAAGGAGAAAGATTTTGATGTCAAAGAGAGACTCTCTAAGCAGAAGCTCCTTGACAGCCTTCTTGGAAGGTCTGATGGTTTGAGTGAGCTGGAAATTGAACTCAAGAACACTCTTATCAAAGAATCTAGTGGTATGTATTGTTAATTAAGTTTTTTTGTTTACTTAATTATGTAAATATGTAGTATTATTTGATCTTGTTTGCTTAATTATGTGCAGGAACTCCTCTAGAATCTAGTGGTGTCGGCAAGGAAAGGAATCTGGTTCTTTGTTGCTTTCATGTAAAGTTGTATTGCTTTGTTTTATTCGGATGTACCAAACATTTTCTATGGTCACAATGTATTAGTACTTTATGGTCAGATTGTTGTTTTTTGTTTTTATTTTGTATGGTCACAATTGTTTGTATTATGTACTTTATGACTTTGTTGTATTTTCACAAATTCTCTTATATATATAAGTTATATCTATGTTCAATACAAAAAAAACACTTCTCATATTTCTATTACAAAACTCTTCTCATATATCTCAATCTCCTCTCAATACAAATATTTGTCAATCTTCTCTCATTACAAATTTCTTTGTCAATTACAATTACCATTACCAAATCTCTTTTTATTGTTTTACTTCTCAAAGTTTCTTGTACGTTTTATTGTTTTTTTATTTCTTTTAAGTTTTTTCTGAAAAAAAAATATTGGCATCTCATTCTGATGATGATGACACTTTAGATGATATTATGGAGGAAAGATTTGAAAAATGTTTTGAAGATGGTTTAGATAATTACAGTAGACGTGTAGCGGGGAAAGAAAATAAAAAATGGCTGCTAATATAGAGAGAGATCGCGACGAAGGAAATGTTTCATTATGGAACGATTACTTTTCGGATGACACCGTTTACCATGATCGCATGTTCCGACGATTTAGAATGAGCAAGCCCTTGTTCGTTCGTATTGTTCAATGTCTCTGTCAATTTCCATATTTCCAACAAAGGGGGATGCTACTGGAAAGCAAGGTCTATCTGCCCTATAGAAATATACAGCCGCAATTCGGCTTCTAGCGTATGGTCTTGCAAACGATGCGATGGACGAATACCTCCGCATGGGGGCAACCACTGCGGATGGATACCTCCGCATGGGGGCAACCACTGAGCCAAGCCCTAGAGCATTTTGTAGATGGTAAAATAAATTTATTCTAAAATGAGTATTTGATGAGGCCTACACTTGAGGATCTCCAACGATTACTCCATTATGGAAAGGAACGCGGATTTCTGAGGATGGTAGGAAGCATTGATTGTATGCATTGGGAGTGGAAGAATTGTCCTACGGCTTGGAAAGGCCAGTATTCACTCGGACATGGAAAACCTACTATCGTTTTAGAGGCCATGGCATCACAAGATCTATAGATTTGGCACGCTTTTTGGGGCTCCGCGTACGTGTAATGATATAAATGTTCTTGACCGCTCACTGGTGTTTGATGATATATTAGAAGGTCGAGCTCCACGAGTCAGTTCTGAAGTCAATGGACATCAATACAAAATGGCTTATTACCTCACAAATGGTATATATCCGAAGTTGGCAACAGTCATCCAATCAATTCCCCGACCACAAGGACCGAAAACATCATTATTTGCTTGTTGTCAAGAAGCAGTGAGAAAAGATGTCGAGCGTGCTTTTGGAGTCTTGCAGGCTCGGTTTGCTATTGTTCGAAACCCAGGTCTGTTTTGGGATAAAGAGAGAATGAGAAAGATAATGAGAGCATGTATCATATTGCACAATATGATTGTAGAAGATGAACAAGACCAAGAGACTCAGTTCGATTTATCTGATTTCGTAGAAGGCGAAGAGAGCGGGACTTCTCATGTGGACTACTCTTTTTCTACAGAGACATCTACAAATGTGAACAATATGATGGTCAATCGAGCTCAAATTCGTCAAGAACAAATGCATCGACAATTGAAAGAATATTTGATTGAGCATATTTGGCAAAAATATGGCCAAGGTAATTGACTTGTGACGACTAAATTATCTTTATCATCATGTTTTTTAATGTTTTTTTGAATTTTATGTTTTTTTTCTTAAGTATATTTTACGTTTTTATAGATTGTAATATTACCTTTTGTAATTCTATATTTTTATATATTTATTTTCGATTTTGCAAATAATTTTTTTTATTAATGATAATGATACCGGTCTCACCACTGGAAACATATTTATTAACAGTATCATAAAAAATCTCAAACAATAAACAAACATTAAAATTAATACTAAAAGATTGTTAATGATACTCTATGAGTACCAACTATATGCATGATCTATGTCAACTAGTGCTATTTTTGGAAGTTTATGGACTGTGTGCTATTATTGTCCATAAATCTTATTTTAGTGATATTTTTGGGAATTTCTTAGAAAAATGTAACAATTTTAGTTAATTGTTTTTTAAGAATTTGCATGTTATCTTTATGTTTTCGTCAAAACACATGTTTTTATGAACGTGTGTTATCGATTTTGGGTGTTATAACTTATAACTGTGGGGAAGGGTCCCATAATGGTAACAACCGTAGCTGCCAAAAAAAACAAAAAATGGTAACAAAACATCAGAGTTCTTAAGACCACAAAATGTGGACACATGTTATGGTGAAACCATGATGTTATTATGAAATACGAGCAGCTTAAGCAAATGACTGATACAAAGACGTGTTTGCAAAATTAGTCTAAGCATGAGTGAACATGCATCTTTTATTGAAATCTTTAACAGCAAAATAAAAATAAAACTATTACTAGATCTTAGTGATATTAACTTTGAGACCATGTTGCATGCGAAAAAGAACAGAAGGAACAGGTTCGGTTTTGTGCCCTTCAACGACCTTGATGTCATAGTTTCGTATGATTTCCGCAGCCACGGTCTTCATCTGCAAGAACGTTAACTTTTTTCCCAAGCAAGCTCTTGGACCAGCGTTAAACGCCAAGAACTTATATGAAGGTTCATGTTTTAACCTTCCACTGTATGAAATCCATCACTCTGGTCTGAAATCTTCCGCGTCATCTCCCCAAACAGATTTCATCCTCCCTAATGCATACATAGATATGACAATCTTCCAATTCTCATCGACTTTATGCCCACTTGGAAGCACGTCTGGCATTGCCGGTGACTTGTGGTTAAATGGGACTGGTGGATATAACCTTAGCGTCTCACACACGGCACCGTGTAGATACACGAGCTTGTCTAAATCTGCGGGATTAAACCTCGGCATCTTCTTGTTAACCTCTTGTCGAATCTTGTTCATTGCTTCAGGGTTCTTGGACAGAAGCCAGAAGAACCAAGTGAGAGCTGAACTTGTTGTGTCTCTTGCCGCTATCAAGAAACCCAAAATAGTGTCTTTGATGAATTTATCATCACTCGGTTTCAAGTTCTTATACTTGGTCGTGTCCACAGTCATGTAGTATGTCAAAACGTCTATGGCCTCTCCTCTTGAGTGATGTTGAGTCCCATGACTTTTGATCTCCTCTCTTTTGGTCGTTATGATCTTCTCAAGAAGTTGATCGAAAACCGCAAGACCTCTTTTCAATCGCTTCTCGACTCCTACACCAATCCAATATTGGAACCTCCACAGGAAAACCGGCTTAACATGCCTATAGAAAACCCCGTCTGAAACACCATCAACCGCGTCACCAAACTCGACTTTAGGCATTTCAATGGATAAACATTTTGGATCATACCCGGTCATCAAAATCAAAGATGTATCAAACAAGAATCTCTGGAACAAATCTTGGAAGTCTACAAGAATATTTTTATCAGCAGCGTTCTCAAGAATAGGAACAAGCCCTTGCCTTAATTTGTTTACACTTGCTCTCACCCAGAACCTTTGGAAATCTTGATGGCTAAAAATGGCATGAGACGAGTTCCTCATATCCTCCCACAAACCCGAGTCAACGTTGAAAATGGAATCACCCACGACTTCAAAGATCTTCTTAAACTCCATACCTTTGGGGTAATTAGCGAAATTTGAGCTTAATTAGAATGTGGTGGATATTCACCGGATCAACAGTGAGCAAGATGTCCATTCCACTAAGATATGGACCTTTGAAACAAAACGTCATATCGGTGGCCTCAAGAACCTCGGTGATCCAGTCGTAGATACGAGGCACTTGGAGGAGCAGACCCGGAAGCATCCCAAGGACCGGCCAGTTCGTGAGCAAAGGCTTGGGAGATTTCTTGTGGAGCAATAAATATTGGAAGAAAATGAAGAAAACAAATGCTATGAAGATTTCAAGTAAGCCTATGACTATCGCCATTATAGTAACACAAACCGTTTCTTTTTTTCTTTTGGTCAAGAAATTGTTTTTCTTGTTAGTGAGTATATGAATTCGCTTACGATGTATAACATGTACGAAATTAAATGTATACACATTTATTTCGATCCGTTGCATTGGGATGTGTAACGACATTAAATCATATTATAGTGAATGCGCAGAGTTGGGTCCATATTTTGTGATAAATGCCACAATTAAATTTTGTAAGATTCCTGCAAATTATGAAAGTTTACATTGATGTCCAAAACATAAACCAGTACCCATAAGTCTTTTTCTAATCAGAATACTTTATTTGTAAAAATGGACTTCGAAGTCCAAGAATGGTATTCGTAATAAATTTGAAATAAATATAGTGCATATATATATATATATATCTCGAAAATATTAACTATGAAAAATCTAAAAAGATTTTTTGAATTATATATAATTAAAATTCATAGTTAATATTAAACCAAACATTATCCAAAATATTTACTACATCAACCCAAAATCTAGATAATTTTATCATATAATTAAATCTCATAATTTGTATCATGATTATTAGTTTTAGTTTTATCATTATCTAAGATTTTCACAAAATAATAATAAACAATTTTGAGTATATAATTTTTTAATATGAACAGTTTAACTGGTGATTTATTCTCTTTTAAATTGATATAATTATTTTTTAGTTCTAATATTTAAATTAATAGTTTATTTGGAATAAATAAATTTACATTATATAATTTAAATTTGTAATTAATTTAAACATAAATATAGTGTTTTAAAATATATGTATATATATTTCAAAAATATTGATTGTGAAAAAAACAAAAAACATACTTTTCAATTATATACAACTAAAATTCGTAATTAATATTAAACCAATCATTATTGAAAATATTTACTAAATCAACCCAAAACCTAGATAGATTTTAAAAAAACTTATGTATGAAAATTCATAATTTCTATCATAATTATTAGTTTTAGTTTCATCATTATCTAACATTTGCATAAAATAAAATAAAAAAAAATTCGAGCATATTTTTTTATAAACAGATTAATTTTGATTTTTAATGAATATTTGTAAAAAGTAATTAATCAAATTATTTTATTTTTTGTTTTTTATTTTTAATTATTAATCAAAGACAAAAATTTCATTTTGTAATAATAATAAGGTACATCTCAAATTTATCAAAATTATAGTGTACTTTTCAAATTTCTAATAAGATTTAAGGTATACAATCCAATTATTCCAAGAATTATATTTATATGTAATATCTGTGTAAGGAGATTCTTCATTTATTTTAAGTTGCATGTACACTGGCGGTTTATAGTTTTGATGCGAAATTTCTTTGAAGATGAATCTCTTAAAGATCAGTTGTTTGGTACCTCTACACCATCTACAATATTATTGGTCACATGTTGTTGACTAATTATTATTATTATCATTAATTATAGATAACATATTCATTTAAATAGAATTGTACAGAGCATTTAAAATTAAATAATAAGAAAATATAAGAAAACTATTTAGTTTGAGTATGATTTTATTTTTAAAAACTTTTATCGTGATCATGGCCATAGTTTTGTTATTAAATAAATTCTAATGTGTTTCATATAAATTTTGATACAATTTAAAAGGATTTAAAAACTAAAACCAAAACAAATTAGTAAACAAGAAATTATTTTGATCACTAAATTTGACCAAATATAAGCCATTAAAATTTAAATGTTATTATTTTAAGGGAAATTGTTAAAAATACCCCTTTTGGTGTGCCCCTTTTCAAAAATGCCCCTTTTAGATGTCCATTTTCAAAAATGCTCTTTTTTAAATCTGAAATTTTTATAAAGTTTTATTAGGTTTATAAGGTACTTATGGATTATAACTACTACTTGAAGACTCGATCCAAGTATTTATAAGGTTTTATAAGGTGTTTTTAAAGGTTTTACAAGTTATTTTAAAGGATTTTTAAGGTTTTTCAAAGGTTTTACAAGATATTTTATAGGTTTTTAAAGGTATTTAAAATGCATTTATAAGGTATTTATAAAGTATTTATAAGATTTTAGATACATAGAAATGTAGTTTGTGTATGTTTTAATAATATTACATACATATTTGGGTAAATCTTATACTTTTAAAAGCATTTTTTATAAGGTTTTAAAAAATGTGTATTTTTGAAAAATGGCATTGAAAAAGTGGCATTTTTGCAAAAGCCTTTTTTTAAAAATTCTTGTAATTGTATGTGCGGCTTTTAATTTAGATAAAGTCTTAAAAATTAAAAACTGATAAATTACAAAGGAAATATAAAATCTTAACTAACGTCGGAAAAGGATAAACATTAAACATACATCTATCAATAATCTAAGGAAAATATAATTATTTTTTGTTTTTAGGGAAAAGAGAAATAAATATTCCGATTCCAATTTATACACGTAACAGTACTTATCTTCGAATTAAAATAGGAAAAAAAAACTAAGGTATATCCTCTATATATATGAACACCCACACATGGAAGCTCTGAAACATCCCAAAGCAAATCTAAAAAAAGCTTTCTCAAATTCACGTAACCAAATAACACCCTAAAAGCTCTGGATTCTCTTCGAGAATGGTGAATACTTGTAGAATCAGCTTCATAAGCTCCATGATTCTCTTGCTCTTTATCAATCAGTCGGCTCTTTCTTCTTCTGTACGCATCGGTCTACAAGAAGGTCGAGATCTTGTTCACCATCGGACACTTGATGAGATTGAAAGAGCGGACAAAGCACGTCTCAGTTTCTTGTTTAAAACGATGGAGGAGGCCTATGATTCCAAATTTGATGAGGATATGCCGCTCCCCCCCATGGCCTTATGTTAGGGTTAAAGGGGTCGAGATAATTGGACGCTCGTATGCAAGGAAAGGCCAAGTCACTGAGTCAATAATATATCCGAGAGTTTGCCGTTTCTTCTTCTGCAAGTCTAGGCCTTTGATTTGGTTGCTTTAGGGTTTGATACTTCGATGTATCATATAAACCCTTTTTTTTACTGACTTTGTATCATGACATTGTAAACTCTTCTTCAATGTAATAGATGTTTTCTTTTGTAAACTCTTCTTCAATTTAATGTAATTTCACCAAAACCGTTTCCTATTTTTTTGGTCAAACACTCGTTACCTATTTTCTAACTTTTTAATTTTTTTCTCAATTTATTAAGCAAGATCCAAAGTACATAAGATACGTCCAACATATGTTTCTAATTTTTTTTTCATCGTGTTATATTTTTTTTTCTTACTTTCACAAATTATACGAACACAAAGTACATAAGATACGTCCAACATATTGAGACGAGCGATGAATGCTTCAAAGACTGCTCTCATCTTTACCGATAAAATATATGAATGTTCTACAAGAGAAGCAATCAACTCCCACATCATAAGGCAATCAATTTTTTTAATAAAATTCATGAATGTATATTATGTATTCTCCAATGCCTCTTGCTCTTGAAGTCTTGATGTTGGGACCCTATCTTATTACTTGAAAAGTGAGCCACTGATCTAAGTGATCGAGACAATTAACTTCATCATCCTCCTGATGAGGACGAACACTTATCTAAGTATTCTACAATAACTTCATCAGAGTCCTCCTGACATAACACACATGTTTTTTTTTTTGGTATCAATAACACACATGTTGTCAAATTGTTCGGATATTTAAAATTTAAAAACATGTGTTATGTTAAGCGGAATCTGATGAAGTATCAAACATGTTCTGTTTATACATGTACATGTATGATGTATCAAACCTATTTCTGTGTCAGCCATCTCAAGATATTTCCCTAAAAAAGAAGACTTCGCCATCGTAAAACTTAATTACGACGTGCCATTAATAACAAGAACATTTTTACTACACCAAAAAAAGCTCATATTCTTAGCCAAAATACCCTCCCATAGACCCAATCCCATATTTTGACTAGATACACATACCACATTAGGAGGATGTTTCACTTGAAAGCACAAAACAGAATTTCTAAAGTGCACTTGGATTATTATTGAAATTTGAAACACAAAGGCCCATTAAGAGCCCAACCAAAAGGTTCACAACAAAAAGAACATAAAGAAAACAGAAAATGAAACATCTACACGATAGGGAAAGTCTTCTTCTTCTGCAGACATCACCACACAAGTGCACGAGCTTTTGACCACAGATCACAAAGCTCAGAAGCTTCCACCACGAAGACGAAGAACCAAGTGAAGAGTCGACTCCTTCTGGATGTTGTAATCAGCTAAAGTCCGACCATCCTCGAGCTGTTTACCAGCGAAGATGAGTCTCTGTTGGTCTGGTGGGATCCCCTCCTTGTCCTGAATCTTAGCCTTGACGTTATCGATTGTGTCTGAGCTCTCAACCTCCAACGTAATGGTCTTGCCTGTCAAAGTTTTCACAAATATTTGCATACCACCACGAAGACGCAACACAAGGTGAAGGGTAGATTCCTTCTGGATGTTGTAATCAGCCAAAGTCCGACCATCCTCAAGCTGTTTCCCAGCGAAGATGAGTCTCTGTTGGTCTGGTGGGATCCCCTCCTTGTCCTGGATCTTAGCCTTAACATTATCGATAGTATCGGAACTTTCAACCTCCAAAGTTATGGTTTTCCCGGTAAGGGTCTTTACAAAGATCTGCATACCACCACGGAGACGAAGCACAAGATGGAGGGTAGACTCCTTTTGGATGTTGTAATCAGCAAGGGTGCGTCCATCTTCAAGCTGCTTACCGGCAAAGATAAGCCTCTGTTGGTCTGGTGGGATCCCCTCCTTGTCCTGAATCTTAGCCTTGACGTTATCGATTGTGTCTGAGCTCTCAATCTCCAAAGTGATGGTCTTTCCAGTGAGGGTCTTCACAAAGATCTGCATACCACCTCTGAGACGAAGCACCAAATGGAGGGTAGACTCTTTTTGGATGTTGTAATCAGCTAAAGTACGACCATCCTCAAGCTGCTTACCGGCAAAGATGAGTCTCTGTTGATCCGGAGGGATACCTTCCTTGTCTTGAATCTTTGCCTTGACATTATCAATAGTGTCTGAGCTCTCAACCTCCAAAGTAATGGTCTTTCCAGTGAGGGTCTTCACAAAAATCTGCATACCACCTCTAAGACGAAGCACCAAATGAAGTGTAGACTCTTTCTGGATATTGTAATCAGCGAGTGTGCGACCGTCCTCAAGCTGCTTACCAGCAAAGATAAGCCTCTGCTGATCCGGAGGGATTCCTTCCTTATCCTGAATCTTAGCTTTAACATTATCAATAGTATCTGAACTTTCAACCTCCAAAGTAATGGTTTTGCCAGTCAACGTCTTCACAAAAATCTGCATACCACCTCTTAACCTGAGAACCAAATGGAGTGTTGATTCCTTCTGGATATTGTAATCTGCCAAGGTACGACCATCTTCTAACTGTTTACCAGCGAAGATCAATCTCTGCTGGTCAGGAGGAATACCTTCCTTATCCTGAATCTTTGCCTTAACATTGTCAATGGTGTCAGAGCTCTCAACCTCGAGAGTAATGGTCTTGCCAGTGAGTGTTTTCACGAAAATTTGCATCTGGAAAAAAAAAAGAGGGCAAAGAAAAAATCGATCAGCAAACAAAACTTGATTGATCCTAATCACAAAGAGAATCGCACATGATAGTCCTCGAAAAAACCCTAATTTTCTATGAGAATCGCAAAATCAATCAAGAATTTGAACAGATCCAAACCAGTAAAACGCAAGATCACTTAAGAAGCGGCAACAAATTAACCCTAACACGATGAAAACACACACAAAAACTAATTGATGATTGTTCTCAAAAAAACCCTAAATTTCTAAGACAATTGGACAATCAAACACGAAATTGAACAGAAGTAAGCGAAGAGATTCGGATCAAAAGGTTGGATTTGACGAAACGAACATATAATTTTTCGGATCAATTAAACAAAGATTCAAGGAACCAGAATCGGAGATTAGAGGCAAAATCAAAAGAAAACGGATCAGAAGAAACAAGTACCTTGAAAGAGAGAATCGTAAGAACTTTTGGAAGAGCGATTTATTAGGGTTTGGAAAAAGATGAACAAGTAACGATGAATGGATTTCTTCACAAAAGGAACAATATATATAATCCTTGGCGAGAAAAGGAACAATAAAAATGTAAAATTATCAGTTGGAAGATCTATTCGACACGTGTAAGTTTTGTCACCGTTCGTTTTTTATTGACCGACTCAACTAGAATTCTAGAATCATCCTATGGGTGGGGGTCGATGGATTAGGTCATCAGTGACATACACAAAATTATTGTTTCTATTTTTTGCTTTTTCATTTCCTTTTCCTCGAAGTATTTCTTTTCATTTATAATAATATTCTTTATTTCTTTACATTGAGACTTATAATAAGATAATCAAATCATAATATATGGAGATTACAATACTACAATTCATCTTTTTTATTTTAAGACTATATATTGATTATAATAGTTTACATTTATATTAGCTAAAGAATGATTAAAAATTAAGAAAAAACTTTAACAAATTCAATCCGTTGAAAACGGTAAAAAGTTAAAAATTTGACCGTTCAATATGTATGTAGATAAAATAAATAAATAAATAAACGTATTAATTTGATTATATCAGTATGGTATATTAGGATAGATATCCGGTTAAATACATTTGAAATACTAATTAGGATTGAGTTACGTTTTTTTGTGACGAAATTCAAATTATATAACAAAATTATTAAAAATTAGAATCAGAAAAAAAAAAAATGTAAAAGAAAACTATTTTTTTTTTTAACTGTGTTTAAATTTTGGAACAGTACCAATGTTGGGCCTAACTTTTTGCTATGAACCCAATATTAATTCAGTAGACCTACATGACATCTTTACGCATACAATTCAGTCTCATAGTCATAGTAAAGGACTAAAGGGATCAAAAACGTATTTTTATTGCTAATGCTAAATGAAACTTTCATTGAAGCTGAATCTTATTGTCTCTTGTGGGTTACTTAATAATGGTTGTTTTCTCTAACAAAAATATTGAATGTAGCGATTGTCCGAATCTTGAGAATAAACACATTTTCTATAATAATTTTAGAAAATTTTTAAAACATAATTAAGTACAAGACTATATATTTACGTAAAAAATCATGATTAGAATATCTTAATAAATATTTCAAACTTGGTAATCCGAGATTTTTTCTTTCAAAAGTCATAACTATAGATTTCATGTCCAAAATCTATTAAAATAAAAATATTGAAAACTTGTGTTTTTTTATTTATTAATTTTTTTATTATTAAAATAAAAAAGAATGCACAGATATATATGTCTCTTTTTCTTCTTTTATTGTGGTACAGTTCTAGTTGGGACAGCGCATGCTGTGCTCTATCAAAAAGGAAATGTTCTCTTCAAGGGAAAAGTTGAAATATAAAAATTTATTGAGAATTACTCCTCAAAAGCATCCCTAGAGAGATAAAATACCCCATTATAGAGCTCCAGCTCTATAACACAACGTAACGTATGTTCTAATTCTGGGGTTTACATATACTCATCATTACTGTTATAATTGAAATTGAAGAAGATTTATTTTTAATTAAAAAAAACTCAATATAGATTAGTTATAAATGCATTTCTAATGATTTTCTTAATATTATTAGAAATAAAAAAATGTAGATTTTAATTTTAATTCAAAAATGGTCATGAATTTACAGTCAATAGTTAATGGTTCTGGTTTGTACTAGATTCTATATTTTATGACTGAAAATCTATATATATTTTTTTTTCGGAGTTGAAAAAAAAGAAAATTGGAATCTAGTTTCTATCGTTTTGGCGGCATGGCCGAGTGGTAAGGCGGGGGACTGCAAATCCTTTTTCCCCAGTTCAAATCCGGGTGCCGCCTCAACAACAGACTTTAAATAACAAACGTAGGAAAACGTAGGACAAGACTCTTTATACTTTCTTTTCGTTATTCTAAGCCCCTGGCTCTCGAGGTTCTATTCTCTAACCTAAAGTTTTGCCTATCAGATTCAAGGAAAACTTGAAGTAGTGGAGGGAAATCTGTAAATCTTTACTTGCCACTACTAATTTAGTTCCACTTACTGAGTCTTCAATTAGATTGGATAGCCAGAGAGGGAATTAAATTAATAGTTTTGGAAAGGACCTAAGATACTTTGGATATAGACTCATGAAAGTCTCGGAATGCTCAGACATTCAATCAAGATTAGATTAGATGAAGAATTGTCTTTCATTTTACTTCCAAAAATAAAAAACGATAAAAGAAAGAAAAAGTCTTCTTCTTTCTACATGTGAGTCAGATTCCTTGGATACTTCGAAAAATGTCCGTTTGCTTGTGTTTACATCTTGTCGATTCTACTAGAAATTCTATAATAAGAAAAATAATAACTCATTATAAGTTATAAGATAAGTGGGTTTTTGGAGTAGTTCATCAATGGTGACCAAATACCTCTCCCTTTTTTTTGACTCTGCACCAGTGATTTCACTATTATTAGTGAACAATAATGGAATAGTTTCTTCATATTCATAGAAATAGGGGGCAGAATTCACATGGATATAGTAAGTCTCGCATGGGCTGCTTTAATGGTAGTTTTTACATTTTCCCTCTCTCTCGTAGTGTGGGGAAGAAGTGGACTCTAGAAATACTTCTAATTGCGGTAATAATCAAACTCTATCAACCTGTATCAATTGTTTTCGTTTTCTAGACCGTTCGGCAATTTTTTTTAAGATTTTTTTTTATAAATTGGATTTATGTTTTATTGACTCATTTTCTATTTTTATATCAGGGTTTACACGGTTAACCATTCATGGGGTAACCCCTTTCGAAATCTGAAGAAGCTTCCATCGAATTGGGATTATCTGTATTAAATGGATCAAACAAACAAATGAAATTGACAAAGTATGTACATACATTTCATATTCTATTTCATTTATATTGACGTTTATAAATAAAAAGAGAGATATAGGCGGATTCTTTTATATTAAGATATTTCACTTGTATCTTTATACATTACAATAACCATAATGGCTAGTATGGTAGAAAGAGATCTCCTTCTACCATACTAGCGGACCCCTTAGGATACTACTACTGAGTCTAATGCATTCCTTTCATTTAAGACGAGAAATTGAAATCTTATTTTTTTTTCATTGATAGTAAAATTAGATTCAAATTAATCATTTTGACTAATGGTTTTTACGTAAATTATAAGCAAAAAAGCAGTAGGAACGAGAATGAAGAGTGCGGTAGCAATAAATGCAAGAATATTTACTTCCATAATTTAATCGTTTATTATTATTATTATTATTTTTTTAATATCTCGGGATTTAATCCCATAGAGATGAGAAATCTTTCGCTTGTAAACTCACTCAGATGAATTAGATTTCGATGATATCGAATGAAAGAAATATCATGAATAACAATATCGGAGCTATAAAATCGATTCATCGTCAAGAATTTAATAGTATAACATAGGAAGATCTTTTATCCACACCGAATACATAATGAGATTCCTGATCCAATAAAAAAAAAGTTATTTATGATTCTTTTTCCCGGCTTTCCTTTCTAAAACCTAGTAGTTTACTTTCCTTGTACAATAATCTGATGAAGTATCATAAAAAACTTCGATTCTTTACAAAAAGAGTTTCTAAAGAACCTTAAATAAACAATAGAAATCAATATAGAGAAAACAAGTACGAAGTTCACTTTGAAATAAAAAAATTGAAAGGGTTTATCATCTTTTTGGAAAACAAAGAAAGGGAATGTGACAAAGACGAGTCCCAGTAAAAAACAAAAATATTCAAAAAAATTAACTCGTTAATTTTTCTTACGAGTTTTTTATTCGACATCGCCTCTAATCTTTAAAAAGAGCATATTCACATATTCATTAGGGAAGACACGTTTTATCTTTATAAAAAAAACCTCTTTCCTTGGTTGGATTCGAACTATTTAAAATTCCTTGACTTCAGAGAAAGAAAAGTATATATAGGTACTCTTGGCAAATGTATTATACGCTATCCTATTCCATTTTCCTACACAAATTTATGGGAGAGCGGTTGACAAAAAGCGGAAACCCCTTACAGTATCTCTTTCTTGAAGTGTTGAATGTTCTCAATAATTCATTTACATATGTCTCTCTACCCTAGTTAAAATAATCGACCCTTTCTTTTGCTTTATGAAAAAAGAAAAATAAAATAAAAAGATAAACGAAACTATTTTCATCCCCTTGCCCAGAAACAAAAAGGGGAGTTGATGTATTGAATCCGCCGGGACTGACGGGGCTCGAACCCGCAGCTTCCGCCTTGACAGGGCGGTGCTCTGACCAATTGAACTACAATCCCATGGAAATCAAGTGGGTAGCTTACATATTCCTTCTTATGATTTCATTTTAATCATTTCAATTTTAAAATCAAATTTTTGTTTTGTAACAAAGAAAGTCACAAGTGATATATTGATATCTATATGGATATCACTTTAGTGAGAACAAGACGGATTACTGGGTAATCCTTGCATTATTATCAAATCAATTGATAATCTATTTTTTTTTTTTAATAGATTATTTTCTCGACTCTGTTCATTAAAGTTTCTATTTAAAGGATCCATATCGGAATCCTTAGCAAGATGAAGATCGGAATTTTTTATGGAAAAAAAGGTAACTAAACACAAGAAATAAAGACAAAAGTAAAGTCGAACTATACCCTGAAATTTGACCTTTTTTCTTACCCTTCTCTGTCATTTATGCAAAACAAAAAGGGTTATGTAGACAGCTAATTATTGGGCCGAGCTGGATTTGAACCAGCGTAGACATATTGCCAACGAATTTACAGTCCGTCCCCATTAACCGTTCGGGCATCGACCCAGGAAGAATCTATTCTAACGTTATGGATAATCCATGATCAACTTCCTTTCGTAGTACCCTACCCCCAGGGGAAGTCGAATCCCCGCTGCCTCCTTGAAAGAGAGATGTCCTGAACCACTAGACGATGGGGGCATACTTGCTCAACCGCCATCATACTATGATCATAGTATGATCAGTTTTTTAAAATTGTCAATATAATGAAATGGTATGACTAGCTTATAAGGTTTTTTCGTTTTTCTATAGAATTCTATATCATTTTTTTATTTTACATTTGTATTCATATTCTAATCATAATTCTATAACAAATCGATATATTTTCTTTTTATATTTGAAGTGGAAATTTTATATTAAATAATTAAATAAAAAAAATCTAAAAATCGTCTAGTTCTAGTACGGAATCTTTTCAAGAAGTGATTGGTCTAACAAAAAAAAAAGAAAAACGAGGGTTAAGTTTCGTTTTTTTTTTTACTTTCCTTCATAGATTGCCTCGTCTCATTGTTAAGAAATAGTAGTATCCCTGTCTAAAACTAATCCAAGAAAGTCAGCCAGAATCCATCTTCTAATTAGAGAAGAAAGGTGGATTTATAAGTTAAGTTATCGAAAATTTGCTTTTTTTTTAGAAAATGATTGTTCAGAGGATAATCTGTATCTCTTCATCACATGTCAAGATAAAATATCTTGGGTGTATGTCAACTTGCTGAGTACATGTATAAATCAAATGAATTTCGTTCG
>NW_003302554.1:9143181-9183181 GCF_000004255.2 Arabidopsis lyrata subsp. lyrata
TCGGTAAAGATACATGTACTTGATGTCCTGCCCAAGAAAGGGACCCAAGTCCTAGTAGCCCTGCTAAATGGTGATTCAACATAGATTCTACATCTTGGAACCAAGCCAATTTTGGAGCTGCTTTGTGATAATGGAACCAACCAGCAAAAAGCATTAAGGCTGCGAAGACCAATGCGCCTATTGCGGTACAATAAAGTTGTAATTCACTAGTTATTCCGGATGCTCGCCAAATCTGAAAAAAGCCTGAGGTTATTTGTATTCCTCGGAAGCCTCCGCCCACATCTCCATTCAGGATTTCTTGGCCCACTATTGGCCAAACCACCTGAGCACTAGGTCCAATGTGAGTAGGATCACTCAGCCATGCTTCATAATTGGAAAAACGAGCACCATGGAAATACATGCCACTCAGCCAAAGAAAGATGATAGAGAGTTGGCCGAAATGGGCACTAAATACTTTTCGAGAGATTTCCTCCAAATCACTGGTATGACTATCAAAATCATGAGCATCAGCATGTAGGTTCCAGATCCAAGTGGTAGTATCAGGTCCCTTAGCTATTGTTCTTGAGAAATGACCGGGTTTAGCCCATTCCTCGAAAGAAGTTTTTATGGGATCCCTATCTACCAAAATTTTGACTTCTGGTTCCGGCGAACGAATAATCATTGAGTCCTCCTCTTTCCGGACAACACATACAAAGACACCCGCCAACAGTCACTCAAGTAATTAGTGAACCCGCCAACAGTCACTCAAGAACTTTCATTTTGATTTAATTAATATATTAATTAATATAATAAGTTTTATCTTTTCTCCTACCTTCAGAAAAAAAGGCATGTCCACTGTTATTAGATATTAGAATTTTCTGAAAGGTAACTATCCCGCTTTCATATAAAAATTTATATAGAATCTTTGAAAAAGACTTTTTCATACTTCATAAAAAAGAAAAAGACTTACTGTCTTTAGGATCTGATGCTACACCGCTGCTCAATACCTTAGGGGATTACTCTATTACATAAGTAGATTTCTAAGATTTATCTCATATCTCATATTGTGATATAAATAAACAGCTCTTGTTGTATCGGTCCAAAACCTTTCCAATTGATCTTTACGGTGCTTCCTCTATCAATTAAATCTTTTTTTATCCATAGAGAAGTATTTAGGCATATCTAGTCTTCACTTCATATTTCGATCGATGAAGTTTATTTATTTGCTACAGCTGATAAAAAATCGTTTTGGACGATGCTTATGTAGAAAGCCCTTTTTTTGTGTTTCTAGTATTTCATTGACTAGCTGTTCTTTTTTTCTATAGTGGAGATAGTCGCACGTAATGACAGATCACAGCCATATTATTAAAAGCTTGTGGTAAAAAGGGGTTTCGTTCTAATGCCCGAAAATAATATTCTAAAGCTTTGGTATGTTCCCCATTACTTGTATGGATAAGGCCTATATTATAGAGTATATAACTTCGATCATAGGGGTCAATTTCTAGTCGCATAGCTTCATAATAATTCTGTAATGCTTCCGCATAATTTCCTTCAGATTGAGCCGACATCCGTTACGGTCGTCATTCACTTTAACGAATTCTCCGTTTCAGAACCGTATGTGAGATTTTCATCTCATACGGCTCCTCCTTTAGGTGCATAATGAAAATAATATATGTAAAAATGTGATGTCATTATGAACTAAGCGGGGCTAATGTTTTTACAAGAAATCCCTAGCCAACCTTCTTGCAAAAGCTCTTTTCTTACTACCAAGTGGGTTCATGCTAGATAAAAATAAAAAAGGAAACTCTAAAAATTTCTTTGTTCTCAACGCCCCTAAATTTCCAGGAATTAGTCACTTCAACAGTCTTCAATGGTTATACGGGTATCCAAAGTACGAACGAGATGGATGTTTATTGTTCCAACCATGTTAATTAGTCCCAATCCCAACGAAGAAGAAGAAAGAAAGGGAATCATTTTTAAGAAAGTTTTTGTGTTGTTGATTTCTCGGCGTAGTGCTTCTTCCCCTATGCCTCCTATTCGTATATTGTATTAGTGTAGTAGGATTGATCTGTAATACGGGAACCATAGGTAAAAACCTTTTGCTCAATACTATAATTCACAATTGAAGCATCTAAGGCTGCATTAATCGTGGATACATGACAGAAGGGATTGTTTTTTTATATTATAAACTTCACCTTCAAAAGCGTAGATTTTTTTTCAATACTCGTTTTTCTTTCTATTCCAATCCAAATCGACGAGAAAAAAAAAATGATAATCAAATCACACCATCTCTGTAATAAGTAAATGCCTCTTTTTCTCCGGAAGTTGTCGGAATGACTCGTAATAAGATATCGGCTACAATTGTAAAGGTTTTATCAATAAAATTTCCATTTATACGCGATCTTGGCATAGGTAGTAATCCACTCTCTAACTCTTTTTATTTCCTTTACCTTTTCTTTTGTGAGAAAATTTTCTCACAAACAAAGGAATTGTATAGTACGAACTAACATAAAAGCGGACTCATTAAAAAAAACCTTCTATCTACTTACAATTTTTCCGGTCAAAAAGGTATCTATTAAGCATAATCTAAAAAACGATGAATAACTCGCTATTCACCCAGATACTCAGTCATAATCCTGATGTCGGAGAGATGGCCGAGTGGTTGAAGGCGTAACATTGGAACTGTTATGTAGACTTTTGTTTACCGAGGGTTCGAATCCCTCTCTTTCCGTACTTTCAACTAATTCACCAATCTTACGTGATTGACCCCAATGTATCAAATCCAATAAAAAAGAATAGATATAAAATCTACCTTGTTTTGATTTTGAAATAGATTCTCTATTCCCAATTTCTTTCATATGAAAAATGCTGGGAAGAGCAAACAAGGGATCCAAATCTCCCTACCAATCTATGATACATGAATAGGAAAAAGATTCCTCGACAAAATCCCTTACCTTGTGCCTTTTTATTTTTAATGGCAAAGGGGAGTTGTCCGAACTCTTGTTTTTAGTAATTTTTTTACTTAAGTTAGGTTTATTAAGTCTGTCGAGAGTAATATTCTACGACAAGCAATTCATTTATTTTCAAACCGACGCATTTCCTATCTATTATTTGATTGACTAACCCTTCATATTGGAATGTGTGAAGAGTCAGATGGTTTGGCAATTCCTCAGGGGCAGATGAATCAAGAAGATTTTGAACCAAAGTTCTAGAGTTTTGTTCATCCTTCACTGTAATAATATCTCGGGGTTTGCAGCGATAACTTGGTATATCAACTATACGACCATTAACTAAAATATGTCCATGATTAACTAATTGGCGCGCTTGAGGAATAGTCAAAGCCATACCCAATCGAAAAAGGATGTTATCCAAACGCATTTCAAGTAATTGTAGTAAAACTTGACCTGTTGACCCCTTGGCTTTTCCGGCGATACGCACATATTTAAGTAATTGGCGTTCTGTAAGACCATAATGAAAACGCAATTTTTGTTTTTCTTCTAAACGAATACGATATTGAGATTTTTTTACGGAGCGTGATTGGTTTCTAAGATCGCTTCCTGCCTTAGGCCTTTTACTAGTTAGTCCCGGTAAAGCCCCCAGACGGCGTATTTTTTTAAGACGAGGCCCTCGGTAACGTGACATAAAGACTCCTTTTTTTTATTGAAATTGTACAAAACTAAATAAAATTAAAACTGAACTAAATGATAATGATAAATGACGTGAAATACACTCCAATAAACTATTGGAATACAAAGAGTAAGAAGATATATTCTCTCAATATACAGATTTTTTTATTGTATATACAATATATATAAATCAAATAAATCACAAAAATTTTCCTTTATTTTCTTTATTTATTTTGCAAAGATCGAACTCTTTTAGCCAATATATATTCCTATATGGAAGTTTATATGACATAATATAAATGGAGTGGTAACTCTTGGAAAAAGGTCAAAGAAGTCTTTTCAATCTTCTTTGATTTTGAAAGTACATTAAAAATCATGTAAAAAAACGAAAAAATATGGAAAAGCCGGCTATCGGAATCGAACCGATGACCATCGCATTACAAATGCGATGCTCTAACCTCTGAGCTAACCGGGCTCAAATAAAATAGCGCATGCATACAAATTCACTAAACTACTAGATCGTATCAATTAACTATTCTATTAATATTTTTCCTTATCTATTTAGAATTAATCATATTCTATATATTCTAGAACAGAATATAGCTCAAATAAATAGTGACTATCATTAAATAAATAAAACATAACCTTAATTAATAGAATATAGCAGTATATTGACTTTCGAATTTTGATTTCATTAGTTTCTAAATAAGAAAATCTTAATTAGATCAGAAATCTTTTTTTTTTTTCTATCTATTTTTTTCTATCTATCTATTCTATATAGTATAGAATAGTATAGAATTATTAGAATTTCAAATTTACGAAGTAGACTTAGAATTTTTTCCATTGCACATTGTAGAATTCTAAGTTTCAATAATAATAATAAATTTCTTTTCATGAAAGTAAAAAAAAAGAATCGACCGTTCGACTATTTCTGAAAATTTAAGACAAAGATGAAAAAAAGAAGAACATATATATGTTATGTAATATATAACCATATTGAATTGCAAATACAAAAATGATAGAATCTTTATTGATTAGACTAAATCAATATGGATGGAGCTCAAAAAAATAAAAGAAGATAACAAAGACATAAAATAAGTATCTATAATGTAATGAATCCCAAGGTTTCGGCATAAGAAAAAAAGGAAAGACATCATAATGAGATCCTAAAAAAGGGGATATGGCGGAATTGGTAGACGCTACGGACTTAATTGGATTGAGCCTTGGTATGGAAACCTACTAAGTGATAACTTTCAAATTCAGAGAAACCCTGGAATTAACAATGGGCAATCCTGAGCCAAATCCTGGTTTACGCGAACAAACCGGAGTTTACAAAGCGCGAAAAAAGGGATAGGTGCAGAGACTCAATGGAAGTTGTTCTAACAAATGGAGTTCACTACCTTGTGTTGATAAAGGAATCCTTCGATCGAAACTTCAAATCAAAAAGGATGAAGGAGAAAAACCTATATTGTATAAATTTAGGTAACACAAAACGATCTCAAAAATGACGACCTTAATCTCGATTTCTATTTTTTTATAAACAAAATCGAAATGTTGTGAATCAATTCAAAGTTTAAGAAATAATATTTATTGATCAAATGATTCACTTCATAGTCTGATAGATCCTTGATGGAACTTAATTAATCGGACGAGAATAAAGATAGAGTCCCATTTTACATGTCAATACTGACAACAATGAAATTTATAGTAAGATGAAAATCCGTTGACTTTTAAAATCGTGAGGGTTCAAGTCCCTCTATCCCCAGCTCTACTCCCCGAAAAGGTTGACACCTTACCTTTTTTCGTTATTATTTATTTGAATTATTTAGAATCTATATCATTTTTCATTTTCAAACTTAGAAAGTCTTCTTTTATTTATAAAATCCAAGAAATTCCCTGTCCACAACTTTTTGAATTTACTACTTTTGAGTTTCTTTTCATTGACATAGACCTAAGTCATATATTAAAATGATACTGATACTTCAGTAGATGATACTTCGGTAATGGTAGACATAGCTTAATTGCGGGGGACTGAAAATCCTTGTGTCACCATTCGGAAAAGCAAGATGATACTTCGGTAATGGTCGGCATAGCATTTTTGCGGGGGACTGAAAATCCTTGTGTCACCATTAGGAAATAGGAAAAGCAAGATGATACTTCAGTAGATGATACCTCAGTAATGGTGGACATAGCTTTTTTGCGGGGGACTGAAAATCCCTGTGTCACATCATAACGATCCTTCAGTAATGGTAGACATAGCTTAATTGCGGGGGACTGAAAATCCATGTGTCATATGATAATGATCCTTCAGTAAAGGTAGACATAGCTTAGTTGCATAGGACTCGAAATCCTCGTTTCACCATTAGGAAAACGAGGATGATACTTCAGTAGATGATACCTCAGTAATGGTGGACATAGCTTTTTTGCGGGGGACTGAAAATCCTTGTGCCACCATTCGTAAAACGAGGATGATCCTTCGCCGGGATAGCTCAGTTGGTAGAGCAGAGGACTGAAAATCCTCGTGTCACCAGTTCAAATCTGGTTCTTGGCATAGGATTTATTAATTTTGATAAGTTTCTATTCTTCAAATTAAACGTATCTTTAGTAAAAAAAGTGCAATTATCCCTTATCCCCTCTCTTTTTTTGTTCATGTTGTGGATCCAGCCGTTCAAAAAGAATGTATAATACTTGATACATAATACATATCCGAAAGGAAAGGTTAAATGAGTTCCGTTGAATCAAACAAGTAAAAAAAGGTCTATATGTATAGTATACTATAGTATCTATAGTTGAAGGGCAAAAATACCCCAAGATTCATTAGATACAATAGAAATAGAATTGTATCCCCCCCCCCTTCATTTTTTGCTTTCCGATCTTATTTATTCATTCCCAGTTATGTGACTAAAGTTGACTAAGTTATGTGCGCAATACAAAGTTCATAATGCAGAACTCTTTTGTTTAGTTCATCCTATTGGCTCGGCTTTTACGAAATAAAAAAAGTATCTTTCAATCAAGCTATCTCTATTAATATCAACGAGACCTCAACTGTTCTGTTTGTTTGATCTAAAAAAGAATCGAATTCCAAATATTCCGTGAAGGTCTGGAGTTCTAGAAGCTAAGGCTCATTTTTTATCATTCAATAAGCATCTTCTATTTCATAAAAATTGGGGGCAATATAATCCTTACGTAAAGGCCACCCTATCCAACTTTCGGGCATTAGGATCCGTTTCAGTCGTGGATGGCTATCATAAGTGATTCCTAACATATCATAAGATTCCCGTTCTTGAAAATCCGTACTTTTCCAAACCCAGAAAACGGATGGAATTCTAGGATTACTCATGTGAGTAAATACTTTTATGCAGACTTCTTCCGCTTGATTAACACCATATTCTATTCTCGTAAGATGATACACGCTGGCTAAGAGGCCACCTGGTGCCACATCATAGGCACATTGCGAACGTAAATAATTGTAACCATATACATATAAAATTACAGCAATAGAATGCCAATCTTCGGGCTTTATTTGTAAAGTCTCTATTCCTTGATAATCGAAGCCCAACGATCTATGAACCAGCCCGCGTTTGGCTAGCCAAACGGACAAAGTGCCCTGCATCTTTTTTATTTCCCCCACACCTTTTTTATATAAAATTAAGTTTTTCACATTTACCATGAGTTCTAATTTATGAAGATTTTTTTCTTATTCTCTAAAAGCCTCCCTAATTCACTAATTCGTGGGACGATACTGGACTTTTGTATTTAAAAAATTTTTCAGTAGAGATCTCTGAAGTAGATGATGGTGGATAGAGTAATTCTTGATCATAATTTCCAATATGCGGACTGCGTACAACAAAAAACTTGTGATTGGTAGTAAAACACCGATTACCCTGTTGAGGTCTAATTCGATCCTTATAGATTTCTCTAGCTATTTTCTTACGAAGCTTTGTTATAGCGTCTATAACAGCCTCTGGTTTAGGTGGACAACCCGGCAAATAGACATCTACAGGAATTAGCTTATCAACTCCTCGAACAGTACTATAAGAATCGGTACTGAACATCCCCCCCGTAATTGTACACGCTCCCATAGCAATAACATACTTTGGTTCAGGCATTTGTTCATATAATCGCACTAAAGAAGGAGCCATTTTCATTGTTACTGTACCTGCTGTTAAAATAAGGTCCGCCTGTCTAGGACTCGATCTTGGTACTAACCCATAACGATCAAAGTCAAATCGGGAGCCTATTAATGAGGCAAATTCAATGAAACAACAACTGGTACCATAAAGAAGCGGCCATAGGCTGGAAAGTCTTGACCAATTTGAAAGATCATTTAACGTAGTTGAAATAACGGAATTTTTTGTTGTTCGATCAAGTACGGGAAACTTAATGGAATTCATAATTGTTTCAATGGTTTTTTTTACTTTTTTTTTTTTTATTGTACAAGTATTCGGGAAACGAACTAAGACCACTCCAATGCTCCTTTTCGCCATGCATAAACTAAACCAAGAATTAGGATAAGCACGAAAATGAAAGCTTCTATAAAAGCAGATGCCCCCAGTACATCGAAACTCATTGCCCACGGATACAGAAAAACAGTTTCAACATCAAAAACAACAAAAACTAGAGCAAACATATAATAACGGATTCTAAATTGTAACCAAGCATCCCCGATCGGTTCTATACCTGATTCATAACTAGAAAGTTTCTCCGGCCCCTTCCTAATTGGAGATAAAACTCCGGAAATTAGAAATGCCAAAACAGGAATAGCACTTGATATTAGTAAAAATGCCCAGAAAATATCATATTCGTAAAGCAGAAACATAGACGAACTCCTATGAATGTGGAAAAAATACCCGCTTAGTCAATTCCAATCGGAGTGGATTGGGCAAGGGATATAGAACTCTTGAGTCAAAAAAAAATTCAGGTTAATCGAATCATTTATTTTCGTTTGGTTGCTGTGGTAGACGTCTCATTTTAAGATTTATTAATTTCGTATTTTCAGTACACTTATTACTTAATAGTTCCATGTTTCTATTACTAATAGTTTCTAATATTAATAATATAATATTAATCTGATTAATAACTAGTAATTTTTTTTTATTTCTGTTTATGTTTAAAAAAACATTTTCGAAAAATCTCTTCGTTTTTAAAATGATGACGTATCAAAAAATCCAGTAAGACTTTACCATACTCATCTTACTTAGTATTAGATAGATTTAATTTTGGTTGAATTTAATTAGATTTCTGTTTTTATTTTTAAACAAGGCCGTGTCATAAAAAAAGTAACCAAGATTGGGTGGGGATACAAAAAAAGAAAGTCTTAGGAACTTTTTGATTGTAGCTAGTGAACGAGGAAAATTCATATAAAAAAATTACAACTATGAAAATTAATGAAGAAAAAAGTTGATTCTAAATTAAAAAAATTAGAAAAAAGTATCTATCTAGATATATCGATAGATAGTGGTTGGCTCCATTGAAATAAAATTTAATTTTCCGTTTTATTCTGAACGATCCCCAGGACTTATGGTTTTTGGTATGGAAATTTTTTTTATGAACCGAGCAATTAAAAGTAACCTGTTATAAATAAAGAATACAATAAAAGTAAAAAAAATTATCCAATTATTTTGATTTTAATGTGATTTATTAGAATGAATTTCTTAGTTAGGGCTATACGGACTCGAACCGTAGACCTGCTCGGTAAAAGAGTTCGAACTTATTATTATCAAAATGATTCGAACTCTTTCAAAGACCCAACATGCATTTTTTTTTGCATTGGGCTCTTTCATTAACTGATCTTTGGATCAGTTAGTCTACCATATTTTTTCTTAAAAAAAAGATAAGAAATGGTTCCAAGTACTCTGATTGATTATTTTTAAATTCTAATACAATACAGAAGAACTACCAAAGTGTTTCAAAAAAGGGTTCTCTTGACGTAGGTTTGCTTTTGGTCTAGATCAACTTAAGTTAAATATAGTCTCTAACATCCTGATTAAAAAATCAAACATGAAACTTGATACACCTTAAGGTTCATAGGACGAAAAGATTATTTTTGAGTTCCTTATACTCATTCTACCTAGCATTGAGTAGACTGGGTATTCACCCTATCAATATCTCAAATCAATGATGGGTTCTATTCATTCCCTACCTAACGGGGTACTTTAATAGGACCTAATGTCAGGCTGTTGTTCTCCTCTTTTTTCCTAAAAAAAAGTCATGGAGTAAGACATCGATTTCTTAATAAGATCAATCAATTAGTTTGATTGCGTGATGGACTCCTCTGAAAAACTTTGGCGCACGTGTAAACGAGGTGCTCTACCTAACTGAGCTATAGCCCTTGTGTTTGTGATACACATTTTATCTTATCATGTAGATAATTTCTTGTCAAGATTAATATTACATGATTGAACATTATATCTCTTTGATCTCGTTGTTTATTGGTATTGCTTAGAAATAATATTGGATTTATAATCCTATCGATGTGATAGGTATCCCATTTCCTTCTCTTTACGATGATAAATAACCTACTTAACTCAGTGGTTAGAGTATTGCTTTCATACGGCATGAGTCATTGGTTCAAATCCAATAGTAGGTATAACTTATTAGACACCATGATCAATGGTGTCTAATAAGTTTTTGTAACTAGCTTTTTTTATTTTATTGTTTTTCTCGCTTTTCGATCCTATTTTTTTTATACATTCTTTTTTTTTTTTACACGTCAGCTAGTTACAAAATCAAATCGTATTGAGAGCCTCGACTCGTGTCCGAGCTCGTTTGAGAGCTAGATTAGCCTCAATTGTCTGTCTCTTACCTTCAGCTTTTCTCAAGTTAGCTTCTGCTATTTCAAGAGTTTGCTGAGCTTCTTGTGGATCAATGTCACTATTCTTCTCTGCATCATTTACTAAAATAGTGATTTCATTATTGCCTATTCTAGCAAAACCGCCCATCAGAGCCATCGTTAACCATTGGTTAGTAAGGCGTATTTTCAAAATACCTATATCAACAGCTGTGGCAATCGGCGCGTGGTTCGGTAATACACCAATTTGTCCACTATTAGTAGATAAAATGATTTCTTTTACTTCTGAATCCCAAACAATTCGATTCGGAGTCAGTACACAAAGATTTAAGGTCATTTCTTCAATTTACTCTCCATTTCTAAGTTTGTAGCCTTCGCAGTAGCTTCATCGATGTTACCCACTAAGTAAAAGGCCTGTTCAGGAAGAGAATCAAATTCTCCGGAAAGGATCAATTTAAACCCTCTAATTGTTTCCGCTAGACCAACATATTTTCCCGGAGAACCTGTAAATACTTCTGCTACGAAAAAGGGTTGTGATAAGAAACGCTCAATTTTTCGTGCTCTTGCTACGGTTAAGCGATCCTCTTCGGATAATTCGTCCAACCCCAGGATAGCTATAATGTCCTGAAGCTCCTTGTAACGTTGTAAAGTTTGCTTTACTTGTTGCGCAGTTTCATAATGTTCCTCGCCAACGATTCGAGGTTGTAGCATAGTTGACGTTGAATCTAAAGGATCTACCGCTGGATAGATACCTTTGGCAGCTAATCCTCTTGATAGTACGGTAGTCGCATCTAAATGTGCAAATGTGGTGGCAGGAGCGGGGTCAGTCAAATCATCTGCAGGTACATAAACTGCTTGAATAGAGGTTATGGACCCCTTTTTTGTAGAAGTAATTCTTTCTTGTAAAGTACCCATTTCGGTACTAAGGGTGGGTTGATAACCCACAGCAGAAGGCATTCTACCCAATAAGGCGGATACCTCAGATCCTGCTTGTACGAAACGGAAGATATTGTTGATAAATAGAAGTACGTCTTGCTCATTAACATCTCGGAAATATTCTGCCATAGTTAAGGCAGTCAGACCAACTCTCATACGAGCTCCTGGTGGTTCATTCATCTGACCATAGACTAGGGCCACTTTGGATTCCGCAAGATTTTGTTCATTAATGACTCCAGATTCTTTCATTTCCATGTAAAGATCATTTCCTTCACGAGTCCGTTCGCCTACTCCACCAAATACGGATACACCACCATGAGCTTTAGCAATGTTGTTGATCAATTCCATAATTAGTACTGTTTTACCCACGCCAGCCCCACCGAATAGTCCAATTTTTCCCCCACGACGATAAGGGGCCAAAAGATCTACTACTTTAATTCCTGTTTCAAAAATTGATAATTTTGTATCTAATTGTATAAAAGCAGGCGCGGATTTATGGATAGGAGATGTTGTGCGAGTATCGACAGGACCTAAATTATCAACGGGTTCCCCAAGCACGTTGAAAATTCGTCCTAGAGTCGCTCCGCCGACTGGAACACTTAGAGGATTTCCCATATCAACCACGTCCATTCCTCTCTTTAAACCCTCTGTCGCACTCATAGCTACAGCTCTAACTCGATTATTTCCTAATAATTGCTGTACTTCACAAGTCACATTAATTTCTTGACCAAGAGTATCTCGACCCTTAACCACCAGAGCATTGTAAATATTAGGCATTTTGCCCGGGGGAAAGGCTACATCCAGTACCGGACCAATGATTTGAGCGATACGTCCCAGGTTTTTTTTTTCACGTATCGAAACCTCTGGATCCGAAGTAGTAGGATTTGTTCTCATAATAAAAAAATATGTTAAATTTTGTTGCGAAATTTTTCGAATAAAGAAAAAATCTTCGATAGCAAATTCATCGGTTAATTCAATAAAAAATGGGAGTAAGCGCTCGATTTCGTTGGTACCACCCAAGCGGATGTGGAATTCAATTTTTTACTTATTCAATGAAGGAATAGTCATTTTCAAGCTCAACTAACTGAAACCTAGTTTTAAAATAAAAAATATATGAATAAAAAAAAATTTTGCGGAAAGTCTTTGATTTATTTATCATAATAGAATAGGCAAGCCTTTGTTTTATCTTTTATCTAGCGAATTCTAAACGGAACTTTAGTTATGATTCATTATTTCGATCTCATTAGCCTCTTTTTTTTTTCATATTTTCATTTTAGCATATCCGGTTATGCGTCCCATTTATTCAACCCTTTAGCAACCCCCCCCCCCCACCCTCTTGTTTTTCATTTTCATGGATGAATTCTGCATATTGTCATATCTAGGATTTACATATACAACATATATTACTGTCAAGAGTGATTTTATTAATATTTTAATATTAAATATTTGGATTTATAAAAAGTCAAAGATTCAAAACTTGAAAAAGAAGTATTAGGTTGCGCTATACATATGAAAGAATATACAATAATGATGTATTTGGCGAATCAAATATCATGGTCTAATAAAGAATCATTCTGATTAGTTGATAATTTTGTGAAAGATTCCTGTGAAAAAGGTTAATTAAATCTATTCCTAATTTATGTCGAGTAGACCTTGTTGTTTTGTTTTATTGCAAGAATTCTAAATTCATGACTTGTAGGGAGGGACTTATGTCACCACAAACAGAGACTAAAGCAAGTGTTGGATTCAAAGCTGGTGTTAAAGAGTATAAATTGACTTATTATACTCCTGAATATGAAACCAAGGATACTGATATCTTGGCAGCATTCCGAGTAACTCCTCAACCTGGAGTTCCACCTGAAGAAGCAGGGGCTGCGGTAGCTGCTGAATCTTCTACTGGTACATGGACAACTGTGTGGACCGATGGGCTTACCAGCCTTGATCGTTACAAAGGACGATGCTACCACATCGAGCCCGTTCCAGGAGAAGAAACTCAATTTATTGCGTATGTAGCTTACCCCTTAGACCTTTTTGAAGAAGGTTCGGTTACTAACATGTTTACCTCGATTGTGGGTAATGTATTTGGGTTCAAAGCCCTGGCTGCTCTACGTCTAGAGGATCTGCGAATCCCTCCTGCTTATACTAAAACTTTCCAAGGACCACCTCATGGTATCCAAGTTGAAAGAGATAAATTGAACAAGTATGGACGTCCCCTATTAGGATGTACTATTAAACCAAAATTGGGGTTATCCGCGAAGAACTATGGTAGAGCAGTTTATGAATGTCTACGTGGTGGACTTGATTTTACCAAAGATGATGAGAATGTGAAATCCCAACCATTTATGCGTTGGAGAGACCGTTTCTTATTTTGTGCCGAAGCTATTTATAAATCACAGGCTGAAACAGGTGAAATCAAAGGGCATTATTTGAATGCTATTGCGGGTACATGCGAAGAAATGATCAAAAGAGCTGTATTTGCCAGAGAATTGGGAGTTCCTATCGTAATGCATGACTACTTAACAGGGGGATTCACCGCAAATACTAGTTTGGCTCATTATTGCCGAGATAATGGCCTACTTCTTCACATCCACCATGCAATGCACGCTGTTATTGATAGACAGAAGAATCATGGTATGCACTTCCGTGTACTAGCTAAAGCTTTACGTCTATCTGGTGGAGATCATGTTCACGCGGGTACAGTAGTAGGTAAACTTGAAGGAGACAGGGAGTCAACTTTGGGCTTTGTTGATTTACTGCGCGATGATTATGTTGAAAAAGATCGAAGCCGCGGTATCTTTTTCACTCAAGATTGGGTCTCACTACCAGGTGTTCTGCCTGTGGCTTCAGGGGGTATTCACGTTTGGCATATGCCTGCTTTGACCGAGATCTTTGGAGATGATTCTGTACTACAATTCGGTGGAGGAACTTTAGGCCACCCTTGGGGAAATGCACCGGGTGCCGTAGCTAACCGAGTAGCTCTGGAAGCATGTGTACAAGCTCGTAATGAGGGACGTGATCTTGCAGTCGAGGGTAATGAAATTATCCGTGAAGCTTGCAAGTGGAGTCCTGAACTAGCTGCTGCTTGTGAAGTATGGAAAGAGATCAGATTTAACTTCCCAACCGTCGATAAATTAGATGGCCAAGAGTAGATAAATTAGATTAGTAATTCACGTTTGTTTTATTAGTTTAATTGCACTCGGCTCAATCTTTTTTTTTACTAAAAAGATTGAGCCGAGTTTATCTGTTGTATATACTATTTTTTTTTATAGATACATACTTAAATCTAGATATAAAAAAACTCTTCAATAAAAAAAAGAAGATTAAACACAACTACAATTTTGTTATTGTAGTGTTCACAAGAAATCCTATACGAAACATGGATTCTTAGGAGTGTTATAGTCTTTCGTGTCAGGGCTTGAACCAAGTATCCCCGCTTCTTCTACCCCATCCTGCATGTTGTCCTTTTCTTTTCATTCCGTATTGGAATAAAAAAAGTTTTTTTATTTTATATTTTATATTAGTATACGAGATTTTACTAAAAAAGTTCTTCATATCCTTATATTCATAAGCGAAGAACAAATATTTCTTTTTTTTTTTTATGAGAATTTTACACAATATAAGAAAATCCTTATTTTCTTTTAGAATTGAAATTTATTAATTTCAATTACTTTACTTTTACTTAATAATCTTAGCAATTGCATCGATATGTTTTGCTTACTCTGAATAGAAAATGAACTATTCAAAAAAATTTTGCATTTTTCAATTTTTTCATTGAATGACTATTCGTCTATTGTTATTGTATTTTCATTTAAATAGAGGCCAGAAGCTCTATGGAAAAATCGTGGTTCAATTTTATGTTTTCTAAGGGAGAATTGGAATACAGAGGCGAGCTAAGTAAAGCAATGGATAGTTTTGCTCCTGGTGAAAAGACTACTATAAGTCAAGACCATTTTATATATGATATGGATAAAAACTTTTATGGTTGGGGTGAGCGTTCTAGTTATTCCAATAATGTTGATCTTTTAGTTAGCTCCAAGGACATTCGCAATTTCATATCGGATGATACCTTTTTTGTTAGGGATAGTAATAATAATAGTTATTCTATATATTTTGATAAAAAAAAAAAATTTTTTGAGATTGACAATGATTTTAGTGACCTAGAAATTTTTTTTTATAGTTATTGTAGTTCTAGTTATTTGAATAATAGATCTAAAGGTGACAACGATCTGCACTATGATCCTTACATTAAGGATACTAAATATAATTGTACTAATCACATTAATAGTTGCATTGATTCTTATTTTCGTTCTTACATCTGTATTGATAGTAACTTTTTAAGCGATAGTAATAATTCCAATGAAAGTTACATTTATAATTTCATTTGTAGTGAAAGTGGAAAGATTCGTGAAAGCAAAAATTACAAGATAAGAACTAATAGGAATCGTAGTAATTTAATAAGTTCTAAGGATTTTGATATAACTCAAAACTACAATCAATTGTGGATTCAATGCGACAATTGTTATGGATTAATGTATAAGAAAGTCAAAATGAATGTTTGTGAACAATGTGGACATTATTTGAAAATGAGTAGTTCAGAGAGAATCGAGCTTTCGATTGATCCGAGTACTTGGAATCCTATGGATGAAGACATGGTCTCTGCGGATCCCATTAAATTTCATTCGAAGGAGGAACCTTATAAAAACCGTATTGACTCTGCTCAAAAAACTACAGGATTGACTGACGCTGTTCAAACAGGTACAGGTCAACTAAACGGTATTCCGGTAGCCCTTGGGGTTATGGATTTTCGGTTTATGGGGGGTAGTATGGGATCCGTAGTAGGCGAAAAAATAACTCGTTTGATCGAGTATGCTACCAATCAATGTTTACCTCTTATTTTAGTGTGTTCTTCCGGAGGAGCACGAATGCAAGAAGGAAGTTTAAGTTTGATGCAAATGGCTAAAATTTCTTCGGTTTTATGTGATTATCAATCAAGTAAAAAGTTATTCTATATATCAATTCTTACATCTCCTACTACCGGTGGAGTGACAGCTAGTTTGGGTATGTTGGGGGATATCATTATTGCCGAACCCTATGCCTATATTGCATTTGCGGGTAAAAGAGTAATTGAACAAACATTGAAAAAAGCCGTGCCTGAAGGTTCACAAGCGGCTGAATCTTTATTACGTAAGGGCTTATTGGATGCAATTGTACCACGTAATCTTTTAAAAGGTGTTCTGAGCGAGTTATTTCAGCTCCATGCTTTTTTTTCGTTGAACAAAAATTAAATAAAATAGAACGGTTAGTTTATCAGAATTAAACGAAAACCCTTAAAAATTCATTTTTCTTTCAAATCATTTTTTTTATCGATATTCTTGTTTACTACTCAGTAAATCTCTATCAACAAGATAAAAAGTGAATTTTTGTTTTGGGGAAGTTCAAATTATACTAGACAAACAAAAAAAAGGTTCATTTTCCTCCCTTGCTTGCATATGTATAGATAATTCAAATAGAGATAGATGCAGATCTATAGAGAGTCTTCCATCTTTTTGCATTTCCCGAAAATTCCCTGTTGTTGGATCAGACTCTAATCAATTTTGTAGAAATTTGTAATGGAATAAAAATTTTTCTTTATTAATGACTATATTTTATAAGATATAAGACAAAAAGAATAATAAATCTAACAAGGGGATTATGATACATCTAGTTGATAGTTGATTTTGAAAGATGAATAAGTCCATTTATTTAGTTTGGCGTTTCTTGTACCTATTTTATTATTCTATTTCTATTAGGTTCTATTCTATATATTTCTATTAGATTGTATATTAGTATTAGATATATATTTACTTAAAGATACTTAGTATAATTATATAATAGATATAATAGAAATAATAAAAATACAAGATATTCTAAGATATCTTTAGAATTCAGAATATAACAATAACATGTACAAATATTAAATTGAGGTACCCATTTTATGACAACTTTCAATAACTTACCCTCTATTTTTGTGCCTTTAGTAGGCCTAGTCTTTCCGGCAATTGCAATGGCTTCTTTATTTCTTCATATTCAAAAAAATAAGATTTTTTAGATCGGCTGAGACCTAATCATATCACCCCTTTTTTTATTTTAAAAACTTCGATTCGATAAGACCCATTTGGTAGAATATTGTATAACACATAGATTCCTACAAACATAAATAAAAAAAGCTCTTATGCATGTGTAAACGTAAAAAAATTTGCGCTCTTTTGAAAAATGGATCCTCGTCGGGCCGATGTCTGAAATTCCAGTCAATCTATTTATTTGTATGTATATAACTATAGGGGATCATATAAAGGAAGGAGATTTTATTTTTTTAGATATAAACAATTCTATGAATTACTCCTAAGGTAAAGGTTCACAAAAAAAGAGTTTTTGAGAGTTACTTTGAAAAAAAAAAAAGGAAAGTCATATTTTCTCAATTCCAAAAAATTGTATAACTGGATCTAATATATATGAGTTGGCGATCAGAATCTATATGGATAGAATTTATAACGGGGTCTCGAAAAACAAGTAATTTCTGCTGGGCCTTTATCCTATTTTTAGGTTCATTAGGATTCTTATTGGTTGGAACTTCCAGTTATCTTGGTAGAAATGTTATATCGTTATTTCCGTCCCAGCAAATCATTTTTTTTCCACAAGGGATTGTGATGTCTTTCTATGGGATCGCAGGTCTCTTTATTAGTTGCTATTTGTGGTGCACTATTTTGTGGAATGTGGGTAGTGGTTATTATCTTTTCGACCGAAAAGAAGGAATAGTGCGTATTTTTCGTTGGGGATTTCCTGGAAAAAGTCGTCGCATCTTTTTACGATTCTTTATGAAAGATATTCAGTCCATCAGAATAGAAGTTAAAGAGGGTGTTTCTGCTCGACGTGTCCTTTATATGGAAATTCGAGGTCAAGGGGCTATTCCTTTAATTCGTACTGATGAGAATTTTACTACACGAGAAATTGAGCAAAAAGCTGCTGAATTGGCTTACTTCTTGCGTGTACCAATTGAAGTATTTTGAAATGAATTAATTTTAAAAGACTAAATGCTTTGGCAGTAGGAAGAAAAAACGAAAGAATTTCTTTCTTTTTTTTTCAATTGAATATTCATCTATTCTTTTATGCTCGTTTTTTTGATATATTTGATAGAAAAGAAAAGGAGTTTCTTCGTTTCGAAATTAGTATTGATCGAAAAAAGGGGGAATAACATCCCGGAAACCCCATTTGTTCTTGATTCAAGTTGGAAGTGTATTCTGAGTCTATTTCTGTATTCTTTCTAGATTCAAATCAAAGACTCAGTATTGAATCAACAGCAAAAGAGAAAATGGATTCATAGGCTCACTATATTCTATTCGAATTAGAATAGAAACTCATGCTCGATAGAAATATTAGATCTAATAGAATCAACAAATGAGGTAGGTTCATTAACAATTCACAGATTCAAAATGGCAAAAAAGAAAGCATTTATTCCTTTTTTTTATTTTACATCTATAGTCTTTTTGCCCTGGTTGATCTCTCTCTGCTGTAATAAAAGTTTGAAAACTTGGATTACTAATTGGTGGAATACTAGACAATGCGAAACTTTTTTGAATGATATTCAAGAAAAAAGTGTTCTAGAAAAATTCATACAATTAGAAGAACTATTCCAGCTCGATGAAATGATAAATTAAAGGAATACCCAGAAACCGATTTACAACAATTTCGTCTAGGAATCCACAAAGAAACGATCCAATTCATCAAGATACACAATGAGTATCGTATCCATACAATCTTGCACTTCTCGACAAATCTAATATCTTTCGTTATTCTAAGTGGTTATTCCTTTTGGGGTAAGGAAAAGCTTTTTATTCTGAATTCGTGGGTTCAAGAATTCCTATATAATTTAAGTGATACAATTAAAGCTTTTTCGATTATTTTATTAACTGATTTATGTATCGGATTCCATTCGCCTCACGGTTGGGAACTAATGATTGGTTATATTTACAAAGATTTTGGGTTTGCTCATTATGAGCAAATTTTATCTGGTCTAGTTTCTACCTTTCCAGTCATTCTTGATACAATTTTTAAATATTGGATTTTTCGTTATTTAAATCGTGTATCTCCGTCACTTGTAGTGATTTATCATGCAATAAACGACTAAAAAAAGATTCACTGATCCAATTTTAATCTTTCGTACCTTATACATCATAACAAAATCAAAGTCGTATTTACTTTACTCTTTTTACCCATGAGGGATTCCTTGTATATTTCAACAAAAAAAATTTGATTTTTTTCAGTAAATGTAAATAGCAGAATTGTGGCTAGGGAAGTATATTATCGACCTAGCTAACTTTATTGTAGAAATTTTCGGGATAAATGATTGGACCATGCAAACTATAAATACCTTTTCTTGGATAAGGGAAGAGATTACTCGCTCCATATCTGTCTCACTCATGATATATATAATAACTTGGGCATCCATTTCAAGTGCATATCCGATTTTTGCCCACCAGAATTATGAAAATCCACGAGAGGCAACTGGGCGTATTGTATGTGCCAATTGCCATTTAGCTAATAAGCCCGTGGATATTGAGGTTCCACAAACGGTACTTCCTGATACTGTATTTGAAGCAGTTATTAAAATTCCTTATGATATGCAACTAAAATAACCTTTCCTATTCTTGCTCCGGACCCTGCTACTAATAAAGATTTCTTATTTTACCGGAGGGGTTTGAATTAGCCCCCCCCGATCGTATTTCACCCGAGATGAAAGAAGCCCGTGGATATTGAGGTTCCACAAACGGTACTTCCTGATACTGTATTTGAAGCAGTTCCTGGTCAAAAATATAGTGAAATAACCTTTCCTATTCTTGCTCCGGACCCTGCTACTAATAAAGATGTTCACTTCTTAAAATATCCTATATATGTAGGTGGAAACAGGGGAAGGGGTCAGATTTATCCTGATGGTAGCAAAAGTAACAATACAGTTTATAATGCTACGGCAGGAGGGATAATAAGTAAAATTTTACGAAAAGAAAAAGGGGGATACGAAATAACCATAGTGGATGCATCAAATGGACGCAAAGTGATTGATATTATCCCTCGAGGCCTAGAACTTCTTGTTTCAGAGGGCGAATCCATTAAACTCGATCAACCATTAACGAGTAATCCTAATGTGGGTGGATTTGGTCAGGGAGATGCGGAAATAGTACTTCAAGATCCATTACGTGTCCAAGGCCTTTTGTTCTTCTTAGGATCGGTTGTTTTGGCACAAATCTTTTTGGTTCTTAAAAAGAAACAGTTTGAGAAGGTTCAATTATCCGAAATGAATTTTTAGTTCTGTCTATTTAGCTTTATCAAATTCGTAAAAAAAGAACAAAAAAATTATGAAAACCTTTTGCCTCTCTTTAGATTTGCTATTCCTTTTCGACTAGATGTCAGGAATTACTTGTATCATAGTCCTAATACTAGTATGTATATTGAGAAGAATTCACTTTACCCCCCCTTTATTTATTTTTCAATAAAACTTTGAAAAATGAGAAGGGGTGTGATGTAACTCTGTCGTTATTGACCAATTGAAATTGATAGAATGTATCAATAATCAAGAGTTTTTTTTTATTCGAATGGCAAAATTTGACTAGATACTAAAATAAGATAAGGAACACACGCGCCGAAAAAAAGGGGAACCATAAATCGGCGAAACAACAAGTTTTAGGGACTATAGGGAGTATTTTTTGTCTTGCTAGTCTTCGACACAAGAAAAGGAATTTTAGACATCCTTTTCTTGTGTCGATCTTGTCCTTCTTGATTCAATTCGTTAAAAAATCCTATTCTTAGTTTACATATATATTACTGTTTCTATATATATAACGTTTTAATATATATATATTAATATTAATTAATAGTATATATAATTATTATAGTATATAGAATTATTAATTAATAATATAAAAGTAGTTACTTTTTGTAGTTTTCTTTTTTTTTTTCAATTTTGATGAAATACTAAATAAGTAAAATAAGAAAAAACTTCTATTTCGATTCTATTATAGTATAGGTAGGCCTAATTTAAAATTTTAATGATAGATCTAATGATAAAAAATATTGTGTCAGCCGGGGAAGCAGGAAAAGGGAATTAAGTTATTCCCCTTTTTTATTCTATCTTTGAAAGGTTAAAAAAATACTATATGTTCGTAATCTACTAATCTAATTAAGTTCATTTTTCAAAAACACGATAAAAATTTGTTCTGATTATTAGCAGTTCAACGGGACCCCCTCGAATCAGACAAAGAAGGAAGAGTCGGGCCCCGTTGAGTTCTTATGTTTTCACGTCTATAACTCAGCTCATCCAATTTCTACAGGGATGAACCTAATCCTGAATATGAACCATATAAGAAAATACCTATTAAACCGATCACAGGAATACCAGCTACAGTACCTATTACCCAAAGAGGAATCCTTCCAGTAGTATCAGCCATTTATCCCGCTTCCCTCCACATTTCATCGAGTGGTCATGCTAGAAACATAAACAGTCAAAGATAATTATTTTATATAATCCATCCGAATGGGATAAGAAAATTACTACTCTTTCTTTTTTATTTTATTATTCTACGCTCTTTTCTTAATTGAAGAAATAATTCGAAAATAAAACAGCAAGTACAAAAATGAATAATAACCCCCAATAGAGACTGGTACGATTTAATTCAACACTTTGTTCGTTCGGATTTGATTGTGTCATAGCTCTATAATTGAATTAGGTTTATCGTTGGATGAACTGCATTGCTGATATTGACCCCAAAAAAGAAACGGTAGGTACAGCTAGTCCATGAACAGCCAACCAGCGCACTGTAAAAATTGGATAGGTCCTATCTATAGTCATTGGGTCCTCCTAAAAAGATCTACTAAATTCGTCGAGTTGTTCCAAAGGATCAAAACGGCCTGTTATTAATGGAATGCCTTGTCGGCTCTCTGTAAAATACTCGTTTGGACGAGGGCTCCCGAACACATCGTAAGCTAAACCGGTGCTGACGAATAACCAGCCCGCAATGAATAGGGAAGGTATAGTAATGCTATGAATGACCCAGTATCGAATACTGGTAATAATATCAGCAAAAGAACGTTCTCCTGTGCTTCCAGACATACTGAACTCCAGATATTCTCGTAGGGAATCGATTCTGTAAAAGATGAATCAGTAAATTAAAATTCACTGAGATTTCATCTTTTTGAGATCGTCAATAAAGTACCAAGGGTATTTTTAGAGTCTACCGAATCAGTAAAGCTATCCTTCTTCTGACACAGCAACGCAATTTGAATTAGTATAGAAATGGGGTGTTAGATAATTTCTTTTTTTCTTGCTTGTCGATGTATAACCGTGTCCCACTTTTTCAAATTACTGTAATCTATAGGGGCTTTGATCCTTTATTCGTTTTGGACTAGAAAATAAACTAAAGATTAGATAAAATGAAAATCCAAGAGGTTGGTTTATAATTCTACTAATTAATGAAGGAAATTTTCATATTGTCCCAAGTTAATTGAATTAAAAATTCATAAATTTTATTTTCATTGCATATGCATAATTGTAGAATACATTTTTTTAATGATAATATGATCCCCTCCTTTTACTTTTTGTTTCATTTTAAGGAATTAATTTGCAGTAACAAGAAAAAGAAGAATAGTTTTGGATTGGATCAATTAAAAAGAACAACAAATAAAAATAATAATAAATACTAAATATTTGTAATGCGTGCATTCTTTTGTTGTATTCAATTCACAATTCAAAGGTTTTTTTCTTTCTTTAACTAACTACAAAGGTGATGGGTTTTTCACTCTATTTTCTATATAATCTCGAAAGAAAAAAACCTAAAACCTCGAAAGGAAACGATAATAGAAATTGCTAAGTACAAGTTTTAAAAATCTAGTTATCTTTTAAAATCTAGTTAAAATAAATAAATATTTTTTTGACTAATCTCGTTCTCCGTGTAGGATACCTCTTTTCTTTTTAGTCTCATTCGATAGATTAAATGAAGAAAACTGCTCTACTATTTAATCTAATGAGTTCAAATTTAAGTAAATTCAATTTAAAAAAAGTAGAAAGGGGCGTATTCTAGGTTCTAAGGTCAATTAAAAAAAAAAAAAAGAATCAAACAACTTATTTTCAAATTTTTACATATTAATTCAAAAAAAGTTATATGTTTTGGCTGAAGTTAGATAATAGAGTTATTTTTTTTATTTATTATTATTATTTTTTTTTAATTTCTTAAAGAGTTTTTCAATTAATTAGTTACGTGAATTCTGACTCCTGAGATAGTGCAGATGCCAAAGACGATGAATTGAGTTCTTTTTATCTTTCTCTATTTTTGTTCATACCACCTATAATGATTGATAATTCACAAATTTTCAATTGAATTTTTTTAATTCTTGGAACTAGTTATCTTTCTCTATTTCTTAAAAAAAAATTTCAATTGAAACTTAGGGAAGTACTTTAGAAACATATGTATAAAAAACATATTTTATTGAGTCCCTTCATGCCTACTATAACTAGTTATTTCGGTTTTCTACTAGCAGCTTTAACTATAACCTCAGTTCTATTTATTGGTCTAAGCAAAATACGACTTATTTGAAATTAATTGAATGCAGATTTTTTTATAAAAAAGGATTTCGGTGGTATTTCATATGTTCGATAGTTCCTTACCGTGTTAATTACCCAATTTTGGTCATTGAGATTCATTGGCAATACAGATTAAGAGCTAGGAATAGATAGTACCTCTCTTTTCTCCCTTTCAAAAATGAAAACAAAAGAAAATTCAAATGATTGAAGTTTTTTTATTTGGAATCGTCTTAGGTCTAATTCCTATTACTTTGGCTGGATTATTCGTAACTGCTTATTTACAATACAGACATGGTGATCAGTTGGACTTTTAATTAATTAACATCTCGTTTTTTTTACTGACCTCCTTCTTGCTTTCCTATGCGGGAGGTCTAATTAAGATTGCTGCTCAGTAATTTGCGAACAGTGGAATTTTGATACAATCTAATAATCAAGAGTGAAATCACGCTCTGTAGGATTTGAACCTACGACATTGGGTTTTGGAGACCCACGTTCTACCGAACTGAACTAAAAGCGTTTTTCTTGTTTTTTTTATAAAAAACGAAAAGGCTAGAAAGAGGGCATTCTTTAACCCGACTCGATTTTGTACGTATATACTATATCATACATAGTATATCATAAATTTCAGAATTAAATGTAAATGTATGTCCGATTAAAAAAAAATAGATCAAAATAGATACCTCGTTACTGCTCTTCTGAGCAGTAATAGGTAGGGATGACAGGATTTGAACCCGTGACATTTTGTACCCAAAACAAACGCGCTACCAAGCTGCGCTACATCCCTTTCAATAGGTTTACAGTGTCATTGTAGAGAATTCCTGTCTTGTTTTCCACATCCTTCTTCTTTTTTATTGGTATATCAAATTAATTTCGTCTTTTTTTTTTCTCATATCAGATAACAAAGATATAATTAAAAAATTTACTTTTTTTTTACAAAAATTCTCTCAATTTCAATTTTACATAAATAGGCGTTTACGTTTTCAAATGGAATCTATAAGATCGTTCTAGTAGACATAGACAATATTGAAATTCTAATTTTGAAAGCGGGGGGACGGAAGTTACGTATACAAATACAAGAACTTCTTAATTACATGTACATCTGTAGTTATATATATTACTATATATAATGTAATACAATAAAGAAGAAAGAAGGAGGATTTCAAATGCGAGATCTAAAAACATATCTTTCCGTAGCACCGGTACTAAGTACTCTATGGTTCGGTTCGTTAGCAGGTTTATTAATAGAGATTAATCGTTTATTTCCAGATGCATTAACATTTCCCTTTTTTTCATTCTAGTTATTAAAATCAGAAAGGGGTGAAAAATTTAGAGATATAATCAACGATCGGGGACTAATCCCCCCCCTCACTTTTTCTAATTTATTCTAAAAAACTTATTAGAAAAGGTGGGGGGGGGGAAAGGTCATAAAAACGAGGGTTCAGGATCCAATTAAATTAGTAATAGAACAAAAAAAGTGTTGCTAGGGAAAGAGTATCCTATGAGATACTTAAAAAAAAATACTGTACAAAGATTTTAAATATAGTTTTCACAAAATCATTGTATTACTTATTATTTTATTTTTATTTAATTAAAAATTAATAAAATATTCATTGCAACGAAATATTTCAGAATTTTTTTTAGCTAACAGCTTCTATTTTTTTGGTTCTTGTTCTTTCTGGATCCCAAAATTAAAATAGAAGATTGAGGTGAATCATAAATCCAAAGGAGGTTTCATGGCCAAGGGTAAAGATGTTCGAGTAAGAATTATTTTGGAATGTACTAGTTGTGTTCGAAATGATATTAAGAAAGAATCCGCGGGAATTTCCAGATATATTACTCAAAAAAATCGGCATAACACCCCTAGTCGATTGGAATTGAGAAAATTCTGTCCCTATTGTTATAAACATACAATTCACGGGGAAATCAAGAAATAGATCAAATTGAGTGCTTGTATGTCAACTTTTATTTTAAGAACAGGAATAATGCTAGTATCTATATATTATTACATTACATATATATATATATATATAAAAACAAATAAATCAATAGAAATAAATCTAATCCTATATTCTTAATTCTATATAGAAATAGAAATAGAAATCGTGTTTATTTTGATCCGATCAAAATAGGATTTTAGAGATAAGGAATAAAAATAAAAATTATGAATAAATCTAAGCGAATTTTTACTAAATCCAAGCGATCTTTTCGTAGGCGTTTGCCCCCGATCCAATCGGGGGATCGAATTGATTATAGAAACATGAGTTTAATTAGTCGATTTATTAGTGAACAAGGAAAAATATTATCTAGGCGGGTGAATAGAGTGACTTTAAAACAACAACGATTAATCACTATTGCTATAAAACAAGCTCGTATTTTATCTTTGTTACCTTTTCTTAATAATCATAAACAATTTGAAAGAAGTGAGTCGACCCCTAGAACTACTAGCCTTAGAACCATAAAAAAATAGACTTATTCTTCAATTTAATAACAATTCCAATCTGAAGGAATTAAAAAAGAGATTAATGTTTTGTTCAAAAAATCCAATCAAGAATAAAAATTTGATTGTTACGTCTGTATCTATCATAAAAAAAAAAAAAAAAAGAATCGTCGAAAAGCATAACTCGTTTTTTCGCGACTATATACTCTCGTTTTGTTTTGACGACTTTTTTTTATAATACTAATTTCTACTCTACCTTCCCCGAGCTCATTCTCCTTAGAACTCTATTTCAAATATTTTCGTGGATTTCTTCCAATCCCCTTATTTTTTTATGTCATTCGAAATTGTATAAAGACAACTCCTATTTAATAGAGCTATTTGTGCAAGTATTTTCCGATTAAGAAGTAATTGCTTCTTGTACAGATTGTGTATGAATTGATTATAACTATAGAATACCCCCATTTCGTGAATTACGGCATTTATTCGAGTGATCCATAAACGGCGAAAATCTCTTTTTCTTTTACCCCTATCCCGATGAGCCGAAACTAAAGCTCTTATTCTCTGTTGAGTCATAGTTCGTGTAAGTCGTGAATGAGCCCCTCGAAAGCTTGATGCAAATAAACGAAGTTTTGTTCTACGCCTCCGAGCTATATATCCGCGTTTAATTCTAGTCATTGAATAAATCAAACTTTGATGAATAACTAATTCTTTTTTTAGTTATTCTTTTCCCCTTTACTAGTCTATTAATAACCAAACGAATTATTCCAATGTATAAAAAAAATTCCAATGGCTTTTGCTACTCTAACCTTCCCCACCACTATTTTTTGCTAGGTATTTTCCTTTGCTTTTAAAGGAGAAATTCCCTTGATATAAAAAAATAGAATTGGATAAATAGTGGGTTCCATCGTTTCTATGGTTACTTCTAAAACGGTGAGGTCCTCTCTATACACCGGAGCTCCTTTTAATTAATCAATACTATTGGTAACTTGTACAATTCACATTCTTTGGCTCTACCCCATGAATATTCCAGTAATAGGTCTTTCACAATGAGATCCCCTTTATACAGTAACGGTATTTCATTTTTAAAATTGATTAGGTCATTTACCCTGTTAGTCCGTTCTTTTCTTTCAAGAGTGGAATTTTTTTTCTAAAAAATGGAATTTCCCCCGCTTAATGGATAATCATTTGTTATCATTGGGGGTTTTCTAAAAAATGGAGTTGATTGGATTTGCACCAATGTAAACCATAAGTTTCAGACACAATAGACTATATGAACGATCTATATTTTTTAAATAATGAATCGAGTTCGTCCATTCTATTTTATTCACAGGTACTGATCCGTGATATTTCAAAAAGAATTTACTTTTTATGTCTCAGTCTATGATCTAAACGAGTCGAACATACACCCGAGTACATGTTCCTCGTCGCTGAGGGCATCCCCGAAGCGCTGGGGATTTCGTGACGTTTCGGATTGGCTGTCTTGTATTTCTAATAAGTTGTTTAATGGTTGGCATACGGAATCATATAAATAATGGGCTGGTTTAGATTAGTTCTAACCGGCTAATTCTGAATTACTTCTCTTCAAGATTCTCTTCAATATTTTTTTATATTGAAGAGAATATGAAACTAAACCTTTAATCTAAAAAGATATAAAATTAGAAATTGTAGATTTGCATGAAATCGCTCCTATTTTTTATTGAACCGCTACAAGATCAACAATTCCATGAGCTTGGGCTTCTGTTGCTGACATAAAAACATCCCTTTCCATGTCTTCGGATACAACCCATATAGGTTTGCCCGTTCTTTGTACATAAACCCTTGTCATGGTTTCGCGAAGTTTTAGTAATTCTTCCGCTTCCAAGATAAATTCTCCCGTTTGTGCCTCATAAAACGAGCTAGCGGGTTGATGGATCATTACCCTGATGATATAATAGAAAAGGTTTTTCTATTTCGCAGAATGAGACGGGATAACCAAAACAAAAAAAAAACAGATAAAATTGATTAACCGTACAGGCTTTTTTTGTGCATTGCATACGGCTCCACATTGGAATTGACTTTTTTGACCTTTCCTTTTGGCGAAAGAAAACAAAATATAGGTTGTATTATACGCAGATCCAGAAATCATCCAATTACCATCCTTCTTTTTTTTGTAGGAGTTAAAAAAATACTATGATGGTTCCGTTGCTTTATATATCATTTTTTTGATTCGTCTATGATTCAGCAATCCCAAAGTGTCTTTTTTTTTTTTTTGTACGGTGTGAAAACAAAGTTTGTGACGCTGAAATGTGCCCGAATAGGTAAGATATCATTTGAAAAACCTCTTCCTTATCTCATACTACTCTTTCAATATATAATCGAATTTTTTTTTAATCTAAAAAATTTCATATTGAATTCGAAGTGCCATGCTATTATTACTTAACTAATTCATATTTACGATGGCGAAGGCATAGTATTTTTTTCTCGAAAAGAAAAACTCATTGGCGCCAAGCGTGAGGGAATGCTATACGTTTGGTAATTGCTCCTCCGACCAGGATAAAGGATGCTATTGAAGCGGCCAATCCCATGCATATTGTCTGTACATCGGGTCGCACAAATTGCATAGTATCATAAATAGCCATTCCAGATATTACCCATCCACCAGGAGAGTTTATAAACAAATAAAGATCTTTGGTATCCTTTTCTATACTGAGATATATCATAAGACTAATAAGTTGATTCGAGATTTCGGTATCAACCTCTTGGCCTAAAAAAAATAATCTTTCTCGATAAAGTCGGTTGATTATGATAAATTTTTATTCCTTAGGAGCCGTACAGGCACCTTTTGGTGCATACGGTTCAACAAAAATTGTGAAAAAATCAATGTGTCGATTCCAACCTCCCCTTTTTTCATAGAGGGTTTTTCTTTCTAACTTATAACGGAAGGGCTTGCTCCCAAAAGTAAAAGAAAATTTTAGTTTTGGTGCCTTGTACCTTGTATTAGATATTATAATCCTCTAATAAAACGATTGATTAACCCTGTCAGACTCATTTGATTCATTGATATTTTTTTTTCATCGAGATTCAGTTGAAATGGCGATGGTTTTTTCTTGTTCCTGAACGGGCTTCTTCCTTTTTTTATTCCATTTTTTAGGTTTATGCTCTACCCCGAGTAAAAGGAAAAATTTGCCCGATTTTGATTTGCACATATAGGACAAATGAACCAAATACCGCGTCTCCTTTTTTTTCAATTCATTTCTTTCACATGTCTTCTGTCAAATAGTCAACAAATTTTGAATTATATTATTTGATTTGAGCAACAGTTTTAGATCGCCCTGTTTCAATTTTTTTTATAGAATTTTTATCATAATTTTACATATCATATAAGTAGTAATTATAAAAATATTATATATTAATTATCAATTGGGTTTTTGCTAAACGGAGCCTGGATACTTCATTTTATTAGTCCGATCACGTAAACCATAAAATTTTTTTGATAATCTAATATCAATTTAAATACTCCCTGCATTTAATTCCACTTTATTTTTTGCGCTTCGCGTTACAAATTTTTGAAAATTCAATCAATCTTTTTGAGCGAAACAGAGGATATCTCGATCGAGGGAGAAAATGGGGAAATCCCATATAGCCCGATATATCTGACAAGTCGCACTATATGTCAACCCAAGATGTATCTCCTTCTCCAGGACTTCGAAAAGGTACTTTTGGAACGCCAATAGGCATGAAATGAAAAAAAAGAGAATGAAGTTCTCTATTTCACTTTGATGTGGAAACGTAAAATTGGGGTTTCGGTTTTTAATACTATTATCCTTTTTTCCTACTTTATTAATCATATTTAAATTAATGATATTTAATACATAAGTTGAATAAGCTAAAATAAAATATAAAATAAAAGTAAAGTAAGAGAGAATGAATAAAACTAAAGGAAATTTTTTACGAACGGGCTTCTGAATGATCAACAATAATAGCTATCTTGGTTCATATAAAATAGGATTCACCCCCATTGCATATTGGTACTTATCGGATATAGAATAGATCCGCTTCCCTTTTTTCTATGAATTGTTCCATTATTACTAACAGAATAGAACAAATATTAATCCTTTCTCCGAAATAATTACCTAAAAAGAGGGGTACGTAGCATAGTTTTTTCCAATGCAATAAAGTTACATAGTGTCTATTTTTCGTTGATAAAGGGGTATTTCCATGGGTTTGTCTTGGTATCGTGTTCATACTGTTGTATTGAATGATCCCGGTCGTTTACTTTCTGTTCATATAATGCATACTGCTCTGGTTGCTGGTTGGGCTGGTTCGATGGCTCTATATGAATTAGCAGTTTTTGATCCCTCCGACCCCGTTCTTGATCCAATGTGGAGACAAGGTATGTTCGTTATACCTTTCATGACTCGTTTAGGAATAACCAATTCGTGGGGCGGTTGGAATATTACAGGAGGGACTATAACGAATCCGGGTCTTTCGAGTTACGAAGGGGTAGCCGGAGCACATATCGTGTTTTCTGGTTTGTGCTTCTTGGCAGCTATTTGGCATTGGGTATATTGGGATCTAGAAATTTTTTGTGATGAACGTACAGGAAAATCTTCTTTGGATTTGCCCAAGATTTTTGGAATTCATTTATTTCTTTCAGGAGTGGCTTGCTTCGGTTTTGGCGCATTTCATGTAATAGGATTATATGGTCCTGGAATATGGGTATCCGACCCTTATGGACTAACCGGAAAGGTCCAACCCGTAAACCCGGCGTGGGGCGTGGAGGGTTTTGACCCTTTTGTTCCGGGAGGAATAGCCTCTCATCATATTGCAGCAGGGACGTTGGGTATATTAGCGGGCCTATTCCATCTTAGTGTTCGTCCGCCTCAACGTCTATACAAAGGATTACGTATGGGCAATATTGAAACCGTTCTTTCCAGTAGTATTGCTGCTGTCTTTTTTGCAGCTTTTGTTGTTGCTGGAACTATGTGGTATGGTTCTGCAACTACTCCTATCGAATTATTTGGTCCTACTCGTTATCAATGGGATCAGGGATACTTTCAACAAGAAATATATCGAAGAGTTAGTGCTGGACTGGCTGAAAATCAAAGTTTATCAGAAGCTTGGGCTAAAATTCCTGAAAAATTAGCTTTTTATGATTATATTGGTAATAATCCAGCAAAAGGGGGGTTATTCCGAGCAGGTTCAATGGACAATGGGGATGGAATAGCTGTTGGATGGTTGGGCCACCCCGTCTTTAGGAATAAAGAAGGGCGTGAACTTTTTGTACGCCGTATGCCTACTCTTTTTGAAACTTTTCCGGTTGTTTTGGTAGACGGAGACGGAATTGTTAGAGCCGACGTCCCATTTAGAAGGGCAGAATCAAAATATAGTGTCGAACAAGTAGGTGTAACTGTTGAGTTTTATGGTGGTGAACTCAATGGAGTGAGTTATAGTGATCCCGCAACTGTGAAAAAATATGCTAGACGGGCTCAATTGGGTGAGATTTTTGAATTAGATCGTGCGACTTTGAAATCCGATGGTGTTTTTCATAGCAGCCCAAGAGGTTGGTTTACGTTTGGACATGCTTCGTTTGCTCTACTTTTCTTCTTTGGACACATTTGGCATGGTGCTAGAACCCTCTTCAGAGATGTTTTTGCTGGTATTGATCCAGATTTGGATGCTCAAGTGGAATTTGGGGCATTCCAAAAACTTGGAGATCCAACTACAAAACGACAAGCAGTCTGATGCAACATTGCTTTTTTTCTTCTAGTTTCTGTTTATTATTTTATTTAATAGGTAGGGTACTGTAGGAATCTTGATTTAAATCGCTGCCGTTTCTTTGACTCTTTTTCTGTCTTTATCCAGAGGGATACTCCCAAGTAAACAAAACAGGTATGAAAGCTATAATTGTAAACCACGATCAAATTTATGGAAGCATTGGTTTATACATTTCTCTTAGTATCCACTTTAGGGATAATTTTTTTCGCTATTTTTTTTCGGGAACCACCTAAAATTTCAACTAAAAAATGAAAAAATTTTTCATTATTTTCATTGACGTAATCAGCCTCCAAATATTTGGAGGCTGATTACGTCAACTAGTCCCCGTGTTCCTCGAATGGATCTCTTCCTCGAATGGATCTCTTAATTGTTGAGAGGGTTGCCCAAAGGCAGTAAAACTTACAAGTAACCCAGATATAAAGATGGCGACTAGGGTTGCTGTTTCCATTATTATAGAATTGAAAGACCACACCGGATCTATGCTAAGATCATTTATTTACAACGGAATGGTATACAAAGTCAACAGATCGTAATGAATACAAAATAAGATTTATGGCTACACAAACTGTTGAGGATAGTTCTAGATCTGGTCCAAGAAGCACTACTGTAGGGAAGTTATTGAAACCATTGAATTCCGAATATGGTAAAGTAGCTCCTGGATGGGGAACGACCCCTTTGATGGGTGTTGCAATGGCTCTATTTGCGGTATTCCTATCTATTATTTTGGAGATTTATAATTCTTCTGTTCTACTGGATGGAATTTCAGTGAATTAGACTGAGAAGAATCTTGAAGTTCTAGCTTTTAGCTCGGTACAAAAACGTAAAGTATGTAGGTCTAACAACTTTAGCCTATTCTCCTTTGGTAGTTCGGCCGCGAAAATTTTTTCTGCATTGTATATTTCCGGAATATGAGTGTGTGACTTGTTAGAATTGACCCTATGGATAGTACAGAGAATGGGGTCTGTCATCTTTATCAAGATGGTTTTACTTCGTTGGATATTCATTCGAATATCTGGAGCACAAAATAGATCAAATAGATCACAAAGTATTCGAACTATGATTCATACTTAATACTCAGACCTCGTAGCCGGACTTCTTTCCGTTCTATCTTATAAACTTTAATAAATCAAAAAAAATTTCTGCTTTTAAACTCTTATTTGGATCAAAGGACAAACGCTTCTTTGTATTTTATGTTTTTAGTCATTATAGCTATTTTTTTGATTGAATAAGTGATGATCCAATGGTTCTCACTCAGTGAACTTTGGACTTTGAAGGTTTCATTGAATTATCGTGGTTCTCGTATGAATCTGAGGTTTCAATTGATTAGTTAAGTAGGGTCTTAACAAGAGAATTCCTATCAATAATAAAGAAAACAAGAAGAAATCCCTATCCCCGTTCCATACAAATACCAAATAAAAAAGACAATAAAGATAGGTAATCTAGAAGATTCAAGAGGCCTGTAACGATCAACACAACATAAAGACGAATGAGCTTACTTGATTTTTTGGCATTTAACCACAAAGACGAGCTTTCGCATTTTGACTCTTTCATATCTTTAAATAATATTGAATAAGAGACAAGTTTAAAACTTTATATTCCATATCTGTTTCAATCAGTATTTAGGTCTTTTTTTGTTTGAGCTGTACGAGATGAAATTCTCATATACAGTTCTTGGAGGGGGAGTAACCTTGGTTTACCTATCTCAATAAAGTTTATGATTGGTTCGAAGAACGCCTTGAGATTCAGGCGATTGCAGATGATATAACTAGTAAATATGTTCCTCCACATGTCAACATATTTTATTGTCTAGGCGGAATTACCCTTACTTGTTTTTTAGTACAAGTAGCTACGGGATTTGCTATGACTTTTTATTACCGTCCAACCGTTACTGAAGCTTTTGCTTCTGTTCAATATATAATGACTGAAGCTAACTTTGGTTGGTTAATCCGATCAGTTCATCGATGGTTGGCAAGTATGATGGTCCTAATGATGATCCTGCACGTATTTCGTGTATACCTCACCGGTGGTTTTAAAAAACCTCGCGAATTAACTTGGGTTACTGGTGTGGTTCTGGGTGTATTGACCGCATCTTTTGGTGTAACAGGTTATTCTTTACCTTGGGATCAAATTGGTTATTGGGCAGTCAAAATTGTAACAGGTGTACCTGACGCTATTCCGGTAATAGGATCACCTCTTGTAGAATTATTACGTTGAAGTGCTAGTGTTGGACAATCCACTTTGACTCGTTTTTATAGTTTACACACTTTTGTATTACCTCTTCTTACGGCCGTCTTTATGTTAATGCATTTCCTAATGATACGTAAGCAAGGTATTTCTGGTCCCTTATAAATAATATAGATTCTAGATATTTGTACTTACTTATTACTTGGTGAAGGAACAATAGTATTTTATTGCTATAAATATGGATTATTAAAAAAATAAGACATGTATTTGGATATTTCCCTTCAACTCCACAATATTTTATTATTTTTTGACATAAAAAGTTGAAGGGAATTCTATGAAGAGATAATGGATTATGGGAGTGTGTGACTTGAACTATTGATCGGGCCGTGCAGAAATATGACTTTATCTGCTACATTGGAATTCACAACCAAATGTGTCTTTGTTCCAACCACTGTGTAAGCCCCATACAGGGGATAGGCTGGTTCACTTTAAGAGAATCTTTTCTATGATCATACCCGACGCTGCCGTGGATGAGTGGGCTCCGTAAAATCCAGTAGATTAAGGGATGGAACATAATCCTGATTATGTTTTTAGTTATTTTGGACTAAAAAAAAGAAAATAATTAAAAGAAAATAATTAATAGTATGTAAATGCATTCATTTTCTCTGCATCGACTCGATTTATGATACTATCGGAGTGAATACAGGATCTAATGAAGAGTAGAGGGTAGACTCCATTAGTAACAAGTAAATCCTTTGTATTTGAAAAATCTCGATATAATTTTTGAGATTAAGGACAAATTTATAAGGTATGAGACGACCCAGAAAGCACTTAATTTTTTTAAGCTTACGTGGGTGTTGAGCATTTACCTGTAAGAATGGAATTTCTGGAATCTTTAGTTGCAATAACTTTGGAATCGGATAATTCTTTTTTTACATATTAAATTATATTTTTTGTATGTATTCATTTAGTTTGGTTAATTCTTGCTCGAGCCGGATGATAAAAAATTATCATGTCCGGTTCCCTCGGGGGATGGATCCATAAGAATTCACCTATCCCAATAACAAAAAAACCAGATTTGAATGATCCTGTATTACGAGCTAAATTAGCTAAAGGTATGGGTCACAATTATTACGGGGAACCCGCATGGCCCAACGACCTTTTATATATTTTTCCAGTAGTCATTCTTGGTACCATTGCCTGTAACGTAGGCTTAGCGGTTTTAGAACCATCAATGATTGGTGAACCTGCGGATCCTTTTGCAACTCCTTTGGAAATATTACCTGAATGGTATTTCTTTCCTGTATTTCAAATACTTCGTACAGTGCCTAACAAATTATTGGGTGTTCTTTTAATGGTTTCAGTACCAGCGGGATTATTAACCGTACCCTTTTTGGAAAATGTTAATAAGTTTCAAAATCCATTTCGTCGTCCAGTAGCGACAACCGTTTTTTTGATTGGCACCGCGGCGGCCCTGTGGTTAGGTATTGGAGCAACATTACCGATTGATAAATCTCTAACTTTAGGTCTTTTTTAATTAAATTTATTCAATTGTAAAATAAACGACGTGGGTATCTAGGGAATGAATTCTCCCTAGATACATATCTAATTAATTTAATTAATTAATTAAAATGGGTTCGACTGGAAAATCGAAATTACGTTGAAGGTTTAAAATCCATTTCAATTTGAAATTGAAATGCTTTTTCTATTTTTTTTCTAGAATGTCTAATATCTTTTTTACATCTTCTACGTGAAAATGTTCAATTTTGATAAGGTCTTCTTGACTGTTATTCAAAAGGTCCAATAATGTATGTATATTGGACTTTTTGAGACAATTGTAGATTCTGGGAGGCAATTCTAATTGGTCAATAAAAATATATTGAAAGGCTAGTTCTTTTGTTTTTTTTCTTAGGTTAACTAATCTATTATGAAAAGGAAAAAAGGGTAAAGTAACTTGATGCTGATTGTTCTCTAAATAGAACGTTTCTTCTTCTACATGTAGAAAAGGAATAAATAAATTAATCAAATTCCGGGAGGCTTCATGAAGTGCTTCTTTAGGAGTTAAACTTCCATTTGTCCATATTTCTAGAAAAAGAATCTCTTGTTTTTCATTCCCATTCCCATAAGAATGAATACTATGATTCGCGTTTTCAACAGGCATGAATACAGCATCGATAGGATAACTTCTGTCTTCAAAGTTATTTGACATTTTTAGACTATATCCGCGATTCCTCTCGATTTTTAATTCAATACACAAATCTATTGTTTCCGTTAAGGTAGCTATATGCTGTGTATTATCAATGATTTCTACAGAGGGCGGTAAAATTATGTCTCGAGCAGTTATATATCCAGGACCTTGGACACAAATAAGCGCGTTGCGCGTTCCATATAGATTACTTCTTAATACAATCTCGTTCAAATTCATTAAAATTTCGTGTACTGATTCTTGAATACCTACTATGTTAGAATAGTCATGTGGTATGTTCTCAGATTTTGCACGTGTAATACATGTTCCTTCTATTTCGCCAAGTAAAGCTCTTCGCATCGCAATGCCTATTGTGTCGGCTTGACCTTTCATAAGTGGAGACAGAATAAAGCGTCCATAATAAAGACGCTTACTGTCTCTTTTTGATTCAACACACTTCCACTGTAGTGTCCGAGTAGATACTTTGACTTTCTCTCGAACCATAGTAATTTTATTTGATCAGATCATTGAATCGTTTATTTCTCTTGAAATCCTTTCAGCCTTTATTTAGTTCTATACACGTCTTTTTTTAGGGGGTCTACAACCATTATATGGCATAGGGGTTACATCTCGTACAAAACTTAAAAGTATACCGCTTCTACGAATAGCTCGTAATGCTGCATCTCTTCCGAGTCCAGGGCCTTTTATCCTTACTTCAGCTCGTTGCATACCTTGATCCACTACTGCTCGAATAGCATTTCCTGCTGCGGTTTGGGCAGCAAAAGGTGTTCCTCTTCTTGTACCCCGGAATCCACAAGTACCCACGGAGGACCAAGAAATCACCCGACCCCGTACATCTGTAACGGTCACAATGGTATTGTTGAAACTTGCTTGAACATGAATAACTCCCTTTGGTATTCTACGTACATTTTTACGTGAACCACTACGTGTATTTTTACGCGAACCAATTCTTAATATAGGTTTTGCCATATTTTTTCATTTCACAAGAAATATATGAATATATCCATTTCATGTCAAAACAGACCCTTTTTTCCAACTCTTTGGAAGTGCCTTTTCCTTTACTTTAGTTCCTTTAGTAAGATTATCCTTGTCTTTGTTTATGCCTCGGATTGGAACAAATTACTATAATTCGTCCCCTCCTGCGGATTAGTCAACACTTTTCACAAATTTTACGAACGGAAGCCCTTATTTTCATAGTTGTTATTCCTTAATTCTGTGAATATATTTATTGGTGGACGAAAAAAAGGTTTCTTGATATTTTTGAATCTTGAATTGTATCTTCGTGAAAGGAATGGTTGAAATTGAAAAAACCACTTACTTATTTGAATCCTTGTTATGGAGTCTAGAAAATGGCTGTCCCCTGATTAACTTATACCTAAGAACTTACTAAAAATTTTACCTTTTTTTCCTATAGGTATACCTATACAAAAATATGTCGAATCCTTTCAGAAGCATGAACTAAAAAAAAAATTTTAGTATCTAAACAAAATCGAACCATGCCGTTCGGAAGTGATTCAGAAAGAAAACTTTCATTAATTCATTTTTTCTTTAATTTCATTCGAAGTAAAACATCCGAAACTTTTTTGAACAGGGGTGGTATTACACAACCCCCTTTTTTTCACAAATCGTAAGTTCCAGATATGTAATTTTTATATTAGAAGGATTACCATATATAACACAAAATTTCTCCGCCGATTCTTTTTAGTCGAGCTTCTCGGTCTGTCATTATACCTTGAGAAGTCGAAAGGATTACAATTCCTATTCCGCCTAAAATTCGTGGAATTCGTTGAGAGTTAGAATAGATTCGTAGACCCGGCCGACTTATTCTCTTTAAATTTAAAATCGTTTTATAGGATTCTTTCTTATTTCGTCTGTGTCTTAGGGTTAAAATCAAAAAATATTGGTTGCTTTCGCGATGTTTCCTTACGTTTTCGATAAAACCCTCTCGTAAAAGGATTTTAACAATACTTTCGGTGATGTTAGTCGATCCTATCCGAACCGTTCCTTTTCTATTCATGTCAGCATTTCGTATAGAGGTTATTATATCAGCAATAGTGTCTTTCCCCATGATAAGTTAAAATTCCTTATTGTTCTATAATTTTGATATAATCAACATGTTCTTTTTCTTTTATTTATATATAGATATAGACGAATTATATATTAATATATGAATTAAATTCTTAATATTTTATTATTAAGGGTATATGCGTGATAGACAATCTATTAATTAATTTTATTTCAATACCAGTTTTTTTAATCCTATACTAAACTATCGATATTTAGATCTTATAATACCTCAGGAGCTAATGAAACTATTTTAGTAAAGTTTAATTGTCTCAATTCCCGTGGGATCGCCCCAAAAACTCGAGTTCCTTTTGGATTTCCTTCTTGATCAATGACAACTGCGGCATTGTCATCATATCGTATTATCGTCCCATTATTACGTTTGAGTTCTTTACAAGTACGTACAATTACAGCTCTAATCACTTCTGATCTTTCTAGAGGAGTATTTGGTATTGCTTCTTTGATTACAACAACAATAACGTCACCAATATGAGCATATCGGCGATTACTAGCTCCTATTATTCGAATACACATCAATTCTCGAGCCCCGCTGTTGTCTGCTACATTCAAATAGGTTTGTGGTTGAATCATATCATTTTTTTTGTATCTCTTCTTTTAATGCAAAGGACGAAGTAAAAAAATATTGTTTGTCAAAAAAATAAAATTGATAATCTTTTTATCCTCAAATGTTATTTAGCTTTTTCATTCTATATTCCTATTCAGAAATAATGAATTGGTTTTTATAGGCATTTTTGATGCCGCTATTGAAATAGCTTTTCTGGCTATATTTTCGGGTACACCACCCATTATATAAAGGATTTTACCTGGTTTAGCCACAGCTACCCAATACTCGGGGGATCCTTTCCCAGAACCCATACGCGTTTCCGCAGGTCTTACTGTAACTGGTTTGTCTGGAAATATACGTACCCAAATTTTTTCACCACGTCGTACATTTCGTGTCATTGCTCGTCGCCCTGCTTCTATTTGTCTAGATGTGATCCAAGCGGGTTCAAGTGTTTGAAGAGCATATCTGCCAAAACAAATACGATTCCCACGAGAAGATATTCCTTTTAGTCTTCCTCGATGTTGTTTACGAAATCTGGTTCTTTTTGGGTTATAGTTGATGGTTCTAAATTAGAAATTCCATCTCTACTACAGAACTGAACGTGAGAGTTTCTTCTCATCCAGCTCCTCGCGAATAAAAGGAATAAAAAAGCTTGTATTAAGATATAGATGTAGTTAATGATTAATTCTATTAATCATGGTATTAAATTTCATCTGATCTCTTCTAAATTTGTGTATGTCTTTTTCGAAATCGAATCCAAGATGAATTCTATTTATTTAAAAATAACGTAATATCATCATCTCGAATGTCGTTTTTATTAGCGTTAGAATATTCTAACAAATCCTTATT